>NW_017264789.1:0-322061 GCF_001477535.1 Pneumocystis jirovecii RU7
ACCCTAACCCTAACCCTAACCCTAACCCTAACCCTAACCCTAACCCTAACCCTAACCCTAACCCTAACCCTAACCCTAACCCTTAAATTTGAAAATTTATTAGAATTTTAAACGATTAGATTCTAATCTTTCCTCCTGAAAACATTAAAAACCATTAAACTTTCTCACATCTAGCCCTAAAACTGTTATAACCCTCCCTGTGCCAAGAATCACAATCTCCTCCATATTTTTCATAACGATTTCTAAGATTATCACAATGATCCTTAGAAGGCTTTCGTACAAATGTTTCTTCCAACAGCTTATCGCATTCATACTCAACATCCCTTCCCATTTCCATGCACGTACGTCCCAAATACAAACACTTCTCTAAGACCGGCTCGCTTCCATTGTGATGTAGATAACATACTTCTCTCAATTTAGTTGTACACGCACTACCCCTTTTCTTATATTTCAATTTTTCTCTACCTAGTGATCCACGCATGTAATGCTCTAACTCTTTAATCGCCGTTCTGTTAAGATAATCTTGGTAACATCTTCCAAAAAGATTCTCACACGGTATTTCAAGCCCCGTTGCATTAAAATACGTCAAAGCTTTACATTTCGCCTCCAATCGTGGACAATCTCTGTGTGTAACCCGTGTTTTTGTTAAATTCACCCACGGAATTGTCTTATTCCCATTAACGAGTCCCCTATCCTCAAGCTCTTGGTATAAAGACGTAAGATGCCCATTCAATGGATCATAAATCTTGTAATCAAATTCCTCACACATCTTCTTCACATTGTTTCCTCTTCCATCCTTCCCGCAAAACCTCTTCAACGTCACTGAAAGACCATTAAAATGCGCACACAGCCCTCCTAAGCTCTCGCATTTTTCTTTGTCAGTCCCTCCTTTGCCAAAAGCCGTTATTAAATACGCTAACAGTAAATACGGATCCCAATTCTCCAACAGTGGAAAATGCCCTCCTAACCTCTGGCCTTCTTTAAAAAGATGATCTGCGTGTGAATATCCCGTATATCCAACCCCTACTAGTCCTGTTTTATTCTTTAATTGTTTTAATAATTCCGTTCGATTTAAACATAACCGTGTAAAATCAAGCCCTTTACCTCCAAACTTATGACACGCTCCTTCAAGCCTGCTGTCATCCGAATCATCATTCTCCTCAAACTCCCGTGAAAGAACTTCCAATGCAAAATCCTTTTGTCCTTGCAGAAAACATTTCATTCTTGTTTTGCTGCATGAAACCGTCACACCATCACTACCACATGCTGTTTCCAGTTGATTACAATCCGACACTTTCTGTAAACACGTGGTGTAATCTATATTTTCTCCATTTTCCAAAATAAGCGAATCACATTCAATTTTAAGTAAGGAAAATAGCCCATGACACGCTCCTTTATAATTCTTGCAAACTTCCTTCAAACCATACCCACCCGACTTAAAAGTCGGATCTAATCCTTTCACGCCATTGCAATAACTCTTCAAATGTTTTTTACAGTCTTTTTCATTCTTTGTATGATTCCCCACGACGTATCCTCCAATAAAAAATGCCTGGGTCATATTGTCTGACTTTGGAAGATCCTTATAAAATTTCTCTGTTACTTTAAAAACAAAATTAATGACCAAAACAAGAAAGGAAAAAGCACTAATTAAATACCTGAAAATACGGTGGTTGCAGACAAAATCAAAGCACATAGGAAACCTAAGAGTCTCATTTCCAAACAGCTGTTGGAATTGAAGACTACTTAAACTGTTACTAAATGATTTTAAAAGGGTCGATGAAAAAAACGACGCTTTTAAAGGATTCAGAAGATATCTGTCAAACGAGTGATGAAAACACGTGTGAGAGTTTAGTAGGAATTCGAACGGAGATATAAATTACAAAACATAAACATAGATAAAAAATACTCTAAAAACATGCATATATTGACGAAGTAGAGAGAAAATATAATCATAAATAAATATATATTTTTACATATCTATTAAATATCTATATAGATCTAAATACACGTAAATAAAAAAGAGTTAAATAATATAGTTTAATACAACTAAGTATAGATAATTAATACAATATATAAAAAATTGAACTGTACTGACCACATTAATTAAAAACAAATAATAAATATACAACTACAGTAAATAAAAGCTACAAATGAGTTCAAACGAGCTCAAACAAACCTATTTGAAATCATTTGAGTAACTAAATGCATAATAAACCGCTCTTGACATTAGAAAATATATACAATAAACTAAATAAAATCTTAGTTCAATCCTAATTTTAATAAGATAAACAGATACAATATAATATTATAATATATAAATTATATGTTATAAATTACATGTCAACTCCAATATTTCAAACAAATTAAAGTCAAAAACAACTCAAAATAATGCATTCCTTAAACCATAAAAATTTATATTCCTGCAACATCCTAGTTAACAACATCCTAGTCAAATTTAACACATAAATGTACAACTTTATACGAATTTGAAGCAAATTCCAAAACAAACAAAACATGAAATATACAAACTAACAGACAAATTACATAAAACCCATGTACAAAAATCCTTTTATTCCAAATGAATCCTAAATGGATTCCACGAGATTCTATGAAACTCTAAATAATCTCCAACAGATAACCCATGAATTAATCTTTCCAGGAATCTTTGCACTAATCTCGATAAGCATCCCATAAACCAGTCATAGATTAGTCTCTAGATAAAATTCCCAGGCAAAAGTCACTAACACTTCAAACACTCCTAATAACCTAACAGTTCTGATAGTCTTTAAGACAGAAATTCTTGCATTATATAACAATTTACAATAATTTACAATACAAATACTATTTTTTACTATATAAATTCCATTTCATTATCCTTTCCAACTCTACCATTTCTCCGGACAACTGGGTTTTTAAGACTTCACAGTAAGCGATGCTCGAAATCATAAAATACTCAAAATATTTTTTATTTCTCATCCTTTTACAAAAATATACAAAACTAATCTAAAAAATAAGTTTATAATCTATTTGGCTCTTGCACTAGATAATCCTTTCTATTATTTAACTTCTATATAATTTCTATATAATTTTTATAATTTTTACATTATACAACTCTTACAGTAGAGTATTCTTATAACACAATCTTTACAATACAAAACTTTTACAGTATATAACTTTTATATTACTCAACTTCTATACCGCTTAATATCTATATTACCTAATTTCAAACCCAATATTTAACTTTTGTAACATGCAATTTTTAAAATACTTAATTTCGATACTCAAAGTACATACTTTTCAACCAAATGTTTAAATATAAAAATAGTCAAGTTTCCTATTATAATATCCTTTTTAAAATAATGAATCAAGATATTTCATTAAAAAACTCAAAATTATCCAATCATTTTAAACATTTATTTTAATTTATTTTAAATATTCATTTTAAACATTCTTGTTAGTATATAAAGTTTAGAAATAATTATACATATAAAAAAAAATTTTGAATAAATTAAAATCAAAAACTAGATGCAAAATATAACTTAAAATATAAATTAATTTTAAACAAGTTAAATGAGATGTATAAGCAAAATATAAAAGAATAAATCAAAACAATATCTATATACCTATATATTTTTTTAAGATGCTTGAGACAAAGGTCTTATAGATTGGGTTCATGGTGTAGTTGGTTATCACACACGCTTTGCATTTATAAGATTGCGTGGGGTCCGGGGTTCGATTCCCCGTGGATCCAGCTTTTTTGAAAATCAAAATATTAAATTTGTTTATCAAAAAATAAATAGAAATGAAATCATAAATTTTAATATTTCAAAATACTTAGATATAAATCTATTCTTCAAATAAAAAGTTAGACTGGCTTATCATATATTATCAAATGAAATAAAACTTAGTATACCACTTTTAATAATAAAGAGACAATTAAGAGAATATAAAAACTTAGGATTTCATTACATTTTCATTATATCTATAATTTGCATTTTTTATTGCAATTACAAAAAGTTACAATTTAATATAGTATTAAATTTATAGTTAATTATATATACTAATATTTATAACTATAATTTTTTACAACAAAATTAACAATAAAAAATTAACTAATTTCATTATTCCAGTAAATTTCATGAAATATTTTATTCTTTTCTACTAGAAAGGATTATATTTTTTTAATAAAAAAAATTGACAAAATGAATACAATAATAATTATATTTTTTATTTCTTTAATTGAAAGTAGAATCATCTTTTTAGAAAAAAAACTCTTTTAAAAGATTTATAAAGTCGTAAAAAGTTAATATAAAACTTATAGAACTTATTTATTTATAAAATTAATACAGTTTTAAATGATCAAAAACCAAAAAAGTAATTAACTTTCGAATTTCGTTACAATAAAAACATTTTAACAATCATAATTTTTTATAATTAGTCTTAGACTTAATATATAAAATATTTTTTCATAAACTTAAATATTAATATTTTATTCAAAACTATAATAATTTATATTTCAAAAACATAAATAATATATTTAAAATGGTTTAAAGAAATAGTAATCCATTTTTCATATGAATTTAAATTATTAACATTCTAATAATTTAAAATTTAATATTTTTTATATTAAATTATACTAAAAACTTCAAAAATTCACCATATTATTTTTATATTTGTTAAATTTAATAAACTACAAATTCAAACCATTTTCAGTTTTAGTTTTTTTTTTTTGAAATCTAGTAACTTTTAGACTAGTATTTTTTCTTTAGATTCACTCGTTTTAAAATATTTATTTTATTTTTAAAAATGAGCTGCATTCTTCAAATTACTTAAACTATATTAGAATTCAAAAGTATACCAACTTGAAAACTGCGTCGACGGGGAATCGAACCCCGTTCTTGTGCTTGGAAGGCACAAATCATAACCACTAGACCATCGACGCTTTCTTAGGAGGGCACAGAATATATATTAAATATTTATCAATTGAGAATAAAATAATTGTTTTAAATTAACTATAACGTTAAAATATAAGTCAAGTTCCAACTGTTTTTTATTTAAAAAATGATAATTTAAATATATAAATATTAAAAAATTCTAAAAATTTAAAAGTTTATTAATTTGTGATAATTAAATTATAATTTTTAAATAAAAAAAACTATTCATTACTAAATTTAAAATTAATATTGAAAAATATATTTTATTCATATTAAAATTCATTCAATGATAATAACTTTTATAATTTTACTTTATAAATTTAATATATTTAAAAAATCAATTTATATTATTTTATTAAATAATTTAATAATATTTTTTACATTCAAATGATACAATAAACCAAATATTTAATTAATCTATAATAGCTAGACAACCCTATCCAAAACTATTCAAAATCGCTGAAATGATTTGTTTTACACTAAATATTTTATTGAAAAAATCTTTTTTTAATTTCATAAAGTATTAACTTTTTTTCAAAAAATGTATTATTAAGAGTATTTTTTAATATATTAAAAGCTTTGAAAATTAATTATATAATTAGAAATTTTATAAATATAAACTTTTAAATAGATCTTTCGAAACTGTATTTTAAAATTTACGGTCTTTACAAAAAACTTTACCTCAAAAATTTAATATAAATAAAAATCCAAAAATCTAAAATCTCTTTCAATAAACTTTTAATGATTTGTACAAATTTATATTGAATTAAAAAAATATTAATGATTAAAGTCAACATTTCAAAAACTATTAACAAGATAATTTAGAAATATGAAATCAAATGAATCAATAAAAGGTCATTCATTAACATTATCAGAAGATGATCCAGTTATGAAAACCTATAATATTTATACTACATCTTCTCTTAATGATTATCTTTATCTTTTTCAATATCCTATACGACCTTCAATACAACCTTATACAGAAGAATCATTTAGCAAACCATTAGAATTACGAATCAAACCTAAATCAGGCCTTGTTGAAGTGGATGTGCCAATATATACACAACAATATTACAATAAAGAACGCGGTATTGAATTTTCTAAAAACCTAGAAAATGATCCTACCAAAAACAAATCTCCTATACTTGATTTTCAAACTCTTAATTCAAAAATAAGTCCTTGTCGCAATTATTACATGGTTGGAATTATTCGTGGAGGTTTTTCTTTTCTATAATTATAAATGACTAAATACTTAGAATGATAATAGATGAACTTCATCTTTCACCAGTAAACTATACTCTTCAGCTTAGACCAAGTTTTAAACACTTGAATAGCCTTTCCGTTAAAGAAGTCCCTGTAACAGGTTCCCTGTCAAATCTCAAATCTACTAGAGCAGTACAAACTTCTGCAAAATCCCCAGAGTATTCACAAACACTAACACTTTCTACTACTCATATTCTTCGTTCTATTGAGAGCGAGCCGTGGACAAAACTTACTTGGATAGATTCTTCGTCGACAATGAGTAAAAAGATATTTGAGCATCTTTATTCTAATGATATAAATGTTTTTATACAAAAATACGACTCTAAAGAAAATTATCTTAAAAGTATATCAATTGCAAAGTCAAATCATGTAGAAAATGATACTAAAAGGGAATCTTAAGAGTAAATTTACATGTCTTTTCGATAATTTTTTATAAAGTATCAAAAATAAAAAAAAATTAACAAATTTCCCATAATGATACCTTCCCGTCTTTTCCACCTGCTGCTAACCAATGCTTTTCTGATCGTTCTAGTTGTTTGTTTTTTTCAAATGATCCTAGTATCTTGTAATGTTTAGGGATTATTTCTGAAAAAGCAATAGAATAACATCCAGTCTCATGCCATTTACATACAGCTAATTGAGAGAGCGTATTACACGAATATACTCTAACCTTACCATCCCAACCAGCAGTTGCAAATATTTTAGCATCAGAACGAATCCTAAGAGATTGTTGTCCAACATGTCGTGTTTTAAATTTTAGTATATTATCCGAATCTGAATCAAGATAATATTTTACAACAAATGAATCACTACCAGATGAAATAAGAAATTCATAATGTGGATCACAATGTATCGATAAAACTAATAAATTAAAAAAGCGATTTAATTCTTTTTTTACCTGGTTCTGTATGCACTTTAAATAAATATTTAGTTTCCCATACTTGATGAACTGGAGAAAACAGAAAAACACCTACATGCCCACTCTCAAAACCAGCAGAAATTTCTAAAGTCTTGTAAGACAATTTTTGTCGATAATATATACAAAGACTCATTATTATTCCTTTTTTTATTTATTTTAGAAATAAAAAAAAGTAAACTAACCAGTGGTTTCTTTAGTAGAACCTATTTCAGAATATACCAACTGACAATTGGGCAAAACATAAATATCTATCTATATAGTTATTTAATATATTTTTAAAATAAATAATTTTAAAACCAATTCATTTTTATTTGAATTAGGAACAGCCATAAAAATTTCATCCTTTACATCATCTTCTAATTTTTTTAATACTATTTTGTAACCTTACAAAATTACCTTTATCACATACAGAAAAAGAACAATAATTTAAAGAATTAATATTAAGACTATAAACCATCCATGGTTTTTTTTGATATTCTTCTTTTTGGTCAATTGGAAGGTATATTTCTAAACCCTCTTCATATTCAAACTCAAGCTGCCAAATATATATTTTATTATCTCTTCCATGTCTAATTATATTTTAAAAATTTAATAAAAAAAATAAAAAAACTTTACGTAATAAAATAATTATCATTCCAATAATGACAAGTAAGTACTGAGTCTAAGTGTGCTCTCCAAACTATAATTGGCCTCCTAGTAAAAACATTCCAAATTATAACCCAACCATTAGCATCACTAATATTAAAAACATCATTTAAAATCGCTAATGAATTTACCAAGTTGCAAGATTTTTATTTTTTTTAAAAAAATGAATATAACTAATTTGTACCTCATGTCCTCTAAAGATATAAAGTGGACGTGGAATATTATTCATAAATAATATGCTCAGAATTACTTTTTTATAAGTATAATTATAATTTGACAATTTAAAGCACCTTAAAACCGGAAAAACATGAACTAAAAATTATTTATAAAGCACTATCTTAAATGTTCTGTAATTGAAAAATATAAAGCAATTTTCTAATACCTTTTTTATTGTTTAAAAAATATGGCATATGTTGTAAGCGCACATAAAGCATCTTCAGTAAAATATGCAGTAAAATCATATTTTTTAGAGCCAGAAAATCCATCTTTAGTAATTGCGTAAGCTTTAAAAGTTATTTAATACAAAAATTAATGAATTATTACATAGTAAAAGTAATAGAATTGAAATATATACGCTTTCAACTCAGGGATTAAAGCATGCTCATGAATTTACAATAAATGGAAAAGTATCTGCAATCTTATCCTATAAACCCCATATTGGCTCGGATACTGATCACCTTTTTATTGTCACAGAAGAATGTGTATATTTTACTTTGAGTTGGGATAGAATCAAAAATAGATTATGTAATGAAATACTAATTAAAGACGTTTTTGATCCATCATTAAGAACAACAGACTGTGGTCACTTATCTATTATTGACCCGGATTATCGTGCAATAGCGTTGTATTTATATCAAGGACTTATTACCATTATTAAAATTAAAACAGGAAGATATCAAAAAAATAGTAATGGAACCAAGAATAAAACTACGAATGAAGTATTTAATCTAAGGTTAATGGAATTAAATGTTATAACAATAACTTTTCTTTTTGGTTGTTCAAGACCAACTATTGCAGTTCTTTACCAAGATAGTAAATATGCAAAACATCTTAGTTCCTATGAAATAATAGTACAATCAAGGGAAAAGCGTATGAAAGAAGGCCCTTTAAAGAGCAGAGATTTAGATATTGGATCATCACTACTTATACCACTGTTAGATAGTAAATTATTCAAATATTTTTATTTTAAACTGATTTGTAATAGGCGGAATAATTATAGTTGGTGAACAAACACTAATGTATATTCATCCAAATTCAGAAATTAAATCAAAATTCATTATCCCAATTCCTACTGTATTTTCTTCTTATACAACGATTAACAATAATAAACATATTCTTGCAGATGATTATGGGCGTATATTTATGCTGACACTTTCAAATTCATATAAAGATTCTAATTTCATGAAAATTTCTCAAATAGGCATTACCAGTATCGCTTCTGTTCTTGTATATCTTCCAAATTCTTACTTATTTATTGGATCACATTATGGTGACTCTCAATTAGTAAACATTCCTGATTGCTTAGTTTTACAATCATTTCCTAATATTTCTCCCATATCGGACTTTTGTTTTGTCACTAGAGAAGGAAGAAATGAATTTATTGTAACATGTAGTGGGGCTTATAAAGATGGAAGTTTAAGAATTCTTCGTTATAATGTCGAAATGAATAAAACATTAGAGATTTCTAATCTAAATGGTATATATGGAATATGGGGACTTTATCTTCAAAATGAATTGTGAGTCATTTTTTATACATAACATAATATTAAAATGAGGAAGCGAATATACAGCGCTAGTTTTGTCTTTTGTAAATGAAACACGAATACTCAAAGTTTTTCATAATATTTTAAATGAACCAGAAATAGAAGAATGGGATAATTTCGCTATTCCTAATGCAAAATTACCAACATTAGTAGCAAAAAATGTCAATAATAATTTATTTTGCTTTATTTCAAACAAATCAATATGTTTAATTGACTGGAAAAGCAATTTAGTATTAAAAGAATGGATACCAACAGCAGATGACATAATTACATGTGCTTGTTTAGATACAGAATTCGCTTCTGTAAGTTTAACCAAAGGGAAAATAGTTGTATTTAGTTTAAAAAACATGACTATTGTAGAAATAGGGTAAATTAATCTTTTAGAATATTTATAATACTAATATTATATTAAAGAGAATACAAATTCAACTATGAAGTTTCTTGTATTGATATATCAAATAATGCGTTGATTTCTGTTGGCCTCTGGATAGTTCCATCAATACATATTCTTTCTATTCCCTCAATGGAATTACTTTTGTCACATAGTCTTTTAGGAACAGTTATTCCTAGATCAATTTGCATAGTATCATTAGCTAGTATGAATAAACCAGTTATTTTAGTTGGTATGGGTGATGGAACTCTTCTTTCCTACGGTTTAGATGGTTTGGACAAAGGTATTTTAATAGATCAAAAAACTACTACTATAGGGACATTACCAATAAATTTATCAAAGTTTATAACTCCAATTGGGATGAATGTATTTGCAATTAGTGATCGTTCTATAATTATATATGGTAGTTCAGGAAAACTATCTTTTTCATCAATAAATTTAAAAGTATGATAAAATATTTAAAATTGAGAATTAATAGTACTCTAGGAAATTAATTGTATGAGTTCTTTTATATCTAGTATATTTTCATCAACTATTGTTGTTGTTTCTGAAAATATTATTAAAATTGGATCAATAGACTCTTTACAGCAACTTCAAATACAAACAATTCCACTTGGAGAGCTTCCAAGACGAATTTGTTATCACGATAAACAAAAAGTATTTGGTGTTTTAACTATAAAATTATCTCTTGAAGCATCAAACGGAAATGAAGTTCAAACTAGCTATTTAAAAATTTTAGATGTTACTAGTTTTGATGGTAGTATATATATTAATTATATTATTCTAAAAATATCTAGTTTTAGATTCTTTCCAGCTAGAACTAAATGAATGTGTACAATGTATAACAAGTGTTACTATAGATAATCAAGACATATTTGTAGTTGGAACTGGATTTTCATTACCAGAAGAAGAAGAAAGTTCAAAAGGAAGAATCATTTTATTCGGAGTTACTAATAAAAAAATATGGGTATTTTCAGAAATTCAAGTAAATGATGCAGTATATTGTATAGGAATAATTGACAATAAAATCATAGCAGGAATAAATGCTTTGGTTTGTAATTAATGACATGTATCATAATTATTTAATTATTGTTTTAGGTACATATATATGCATACGACAGTTCTTTGAAAAATTTTAATGTTATTGCAACATATAGATCAACTACTCTTTGCTTATCACTAGCCGTTCATGGAACGTATGTTATAATTGGTGATCTTATGAAATCTGTATCTTTACTTGCTTTCATTAATACTGAAAATGGACCTAGATTGAAAGAAGTAGCTAAAGATTGTAACCCATTATGGATGACTTGTGTTGCTGCATTAGACAATGATCTTTATATAGGTGCAGAAGCAGAAGGAAATTTATCTTTATTTTGGAAAGATTTTAATACTACTTTTGAAGAAAATAAATTACAAATAATATCAGAAATTAAGTGGGGTGAATTGGTAAATCAAATTAAACCAGGTTAATATTTTTTCAATATTAATAAAATTAAATAATGTTAGGCACAATTTTATATTCAGAAAATTCAATAATAATACCAAAAGCTACATTTGTAACAGTAGATGGTTCTATTGGGATTATTTTTACAGTTAAACGTGAATATCTAGAATTTCTTGTTAATTTACAATCTAATATGGGAAAAATTATAAGCGGAATTGGATGCTTAAATCATTCAAAGTAAAAAACATACATTTATATATTTATGTTGATATTTCACAGTTGGCGTGCATTCTGTAATAGAAGAAAAAAGTCAAATGAACCTAAATGTTTTATAGATGGAGATTTTGTTGAAATTTTTATTAACTTGGATGATGATATTAAACAAAAAGTAATTGATGGTGTTGATGGTGGTATTCCACTGTTGTTGACAGTTAAAGAAGTGAATGAAATCATAGAAAATTTTATTAAGTTTCACTAAATTTAAAAATAATATTTATTAAATATATTTAAAATATTTTAAAATTTACAAAACAAATTATATTTAGTTTCCATTTTTCATAAAATTATTTTAATTTGATTTTTTTATTAAGATATTTTCTGTAGTATTTATTTTTTTGTTTTATTTGGAATTATATTTTATATATTATAAAAATAAAGAAAATTGAAATACAATATTATTTAAATTAATATAGATTTATTTAATAGAATTTATTTTTAAAAAACATAAGAGAATGATCAAAAACAAATCATGATTTTTTATAAAAAGGTTTTAATAAATTTAAAATTTAAAAAAAATTTTAAAAATTATTATTAAATTTTTCAAAGTAAAAAAAAATATTTTCCTATTAATTATAATAAAATATAAATGTGTTATTTTCGATAATTAAAGTTTGTATTTTTTTAAAATACATAAATTATATTTAAAATCTAGTTTTTTAAATATAATATATATTTCGTATTCTATTTAATATAATCCATTAGGCATGATAATATTAAATTCTTTTATAATTTTTAAACAATCTTTAATGAGCTAAAATTGAAATAAAATATTAATATTTTTTATTTTAATTTCAAATCTATAAACTAAAATAATGAATGTAAAACCAAATTACCATTCATAAATTAAAGTAAATTTCTAATAATTTAATAAAAATCTATAAAATAGAATTGAAATCAGGGGAAATTATAAAATAATTCATATTATTTTAAATATATAATCTACAATTATTTTTTCTATATAAATATATAACGTTACTAAATTATAGATCTAGACTTTTAAAAATGGAAACCTATATATAGAATTTTTATATAGCAATATGTACCCAATATTATTTTCTTATATAAATGTTTATATTAATTTCTCAATAATTAAAGATAAAGTTTTATTAACTCTTCACTTACTCCATTAGGATCTAAAATCCCCAAGTCAGTAATAAGTGCATCAATATATTCTGGAGCAGTAAAATCAAGGATAGGATTATTACAAATTTCATCTTCTGTCATTTTTAATTCATTAATACGATGAATACTAAGTGAAGATTGTCGTGAATTTAATTTTGGAACAGAAGGAAATTTTTGATTTAAAAACTGTAGAATAGGAGTAGGTGTAGGTAGATCATATTGAGAAAGAAGAAACATTCGAACAAACTTATGACTTTCAGCAACAGCATAAAAAGGCTTATTCGCTATTTTTGCGAGAGTCGCTATTTGAGAAGTCCCAATCTTTAAAATTAATATAATAAAATATATAAAAATAAACATACATGATTAATAAGACCGCCATTTTCCACTATACCTTCAGCACCAACCAAAACAAGATCTATTTTTTGAATAAGATATCCAACAGCAGAATCAAGTACTATTGCAGTTGGAATTCCTGCTTCTGATAAAATACGAGAAGTTATAATCCCAGAACCTGTAGGACGAGATTCTGTAATATACACACTAAATCTTATATTCTTTGAAGCAGCTTCCAAAAGTAGCGCATTTACATTTCTTGAATATGAATGAACCAATATTACCTATTTTAAAATAAAATATGCAAAAAAAAAAAAAAACTTACTATACCATCTCTAATAAATTTAACACCAATAGAAGCAATTTTATCGCGAGATTTTCTAGCTCTTTCTACAAATAATTTTCCATTAGACACAAGGTGATGTTTACATGATTCAACGTCCTATAATAAATAAGTTTTTGTAACGAAAGATCAGATCTATTATAACAGCATCATTAAGAGAACGTGTCACAAATCTGAGAAACAAATCACAGCCAGCAGAAACAGAAATATAATTTGCAACAGATGATTTTAAAATTAATGAACCCTCTTGTAAAATCTTTGTAAATTCAGAAAGCGTATTAGCTAATTAATTATTATTTATTTGCCAATAAAACTTTAAATTATACCTTTTGTATGACGAACTAAATCTACCAATGCTTGTATTGCGGCGATAGGCATTGTAATATTCTAAAATCATAAATTTTTCTATTATAATATTATTTTAACATACAGGATCTTCCTCTAAAATAGTCTCATATCTCTCAACAATATCAAATTTATTATCATATGATTTTTTGTAAATTTCACCATTGTTAGTTGATATATTTTGATTAGAAATTAATGACTCAGTATGATCCATAAAACCTATTATAAATGTTAGATTTACTTTTCAAATAAACTGTGTTTTATATAATTAAAAGTTATAAAAGATGTATAAATATTTTTTAAAAAAATTTAAAATATTTATAATTATACAATTTTTATTAGAAAATTTGATTTTAAAATTTATATATTTAAATAATTTAAAATCTAAATAAGTTTAAAATTTTATTATAAAAATATTAAAATAATATTATATTAATTTATATTATATTATATAGATAAAATGACAGAGTGTAATTTGAACTATATTTTTGTAAAATTTGAAAAACATATTTAAAACTTTAAAAACATTATAACTTTTTATAATGAAAAATACAAATATATTAGCAATATTATTGATTTAAAATTTAAAAGCAAAACTTTTAATATTAAAGTGTATAAAAAAATTCTAAAAAATTATTTAATATTATATAAAAAAATTGTAAAATAATAAACCAAGTTATAAGTATTAATATATACTTCATTATCTTATTTATACTAGTTAAAAAGTAAAAATGAATTACAAATTTAATATAAAATACATTAACTCAATATATGAAAACTAATAATATATTTTAAAATTCTGTTTTTTTAAAAAAAAAGATCAAAAAGCTCTAAAAAGAAAAAAATATTTTAATATTATATTAAATAATCTAAATATCTTTGTTAAGATATTTATTTTAATAAAATTTTATTTCGCAAGATCGTTAAAACTTAAATATAATTTCTTTTATAAATTATAAAGTTGATTTAGTTACTTAAATAGCTTGAAATAGATCTTGAAGATAGATTCTACAAGCTGAATTTTGATTATATAAACTACTTTTTTTTAAAAAAAGCAAAGTTATATAATTGAATTTTTAAAATTAGTATTCTAAGATTAAGGAAACGGAACTTTAAGTGTTTTATACTATGTTCAAAGTAAATCACTTATAAAAATATGGCTATTTTTAGACTATGTTAACAATTATTAGACTGGGGTTGTAAGAGAATATAAAATAGTTGTAGTTGGAGGTGGTGGTGTTGGAAAATCCGCACTTACCATTCAATTGATCCAAAGTCACTTTGTTGATGAATATGATCCAACAATAGAAGGTGTTTTTTTAATTTTTTACTATTTATGATATTAAATTCTTTTAGATTCATATAGAAAGCAATGCGTGATTGACGATGAAATAGCACTTCTTGATATTCTTGATACAGCAGGGCAAGAGGAGTATTCCGCTATGAGGGAACAATATATGAGAACAGGAGAGGGTTTCCTTTTAGTCTATAGTATTTGTAATAGAAACTCTTTTGAGGAAATTATAACATTTCAACAACAGATTTTAAGAGTTAAAGATAAAGACAATTTTCCTATGATTATTGTTGCAAATAAATGTGATTTAGAAAATGAACGGCATGTAAGTCAATATGGTTAGTATTGTATTTATTTAGTTTTTATATTTACTTAATTTTAAGAGGGTAGAGAATTAGCAAAATATTTTCGGTGTCGTTTTATTGAAACATCAGCAAAGCAAGGTATAAATGTAGAGGAGGCATTTTATACTCTAGTACGAGAGATTAGAAAGTATAATAAAGATAATTCATCTAAAAAAGCTTCAAATATATCACGTCGCTATCAAATGGATATAAGTAGAAAAAATAAAAATATAACTTGTTGCAATTGTGTGGTAATGTAAAATTTATAATGTATATAGACTGAAACACTTGCCACAATATTTTTATTAGTAAATTTATGGTTGATAGTTTTTAAAAAAAAAAAAAAAACATTATTTACTAATATTCTACTATTTAAAATTCTATACAATATATTTTTAAAAATATATACTTTTTTTGTAAATAGGAATATTATGTTAGAATAATTTCGATTTATAAAGTCAAATTAGGTGTTAAATATTTAAATTATTTAAGATTTTAATTATAAATGTTAAATGTATAATTTAATATTTCTAAATCTACATATATTTATAATTAAAAATTTACAAAAAATATTTTTCATTTAATAATTTAAATAAAATATTCTAGTAAAATATTTTTAATAATATTGTATAAATTAAAATAAGCTCAAGATACAATTTGTCTAAAATTTTTCAAAATCTTAGATTTTTTTATTTAACAATTAATAAAAAATACATTACTAAATGAAATCACATAGTTAATGATATTCATATTTAAAATATCAAATTTCTTAGCTATTTTATTTATAATAAATTAATTCAAGTAATAAAAAACATAATATATTCATAACGTGATTTAAAAATTAAACGATAAAAATATAATTTAAGGCAACTAAAAAAGTTTCTTAAAAATTAAAAATGTTTGAATCTGGAAGTATATTTAAAATAGTTAACATTTTAACAGCAATAATTATGGTGAATATTCATTTTAAAATTATATTTTTTAAAAGTTATACTTATTAAACTTAGATTTTAGGTGGCATATCACAATTTTTTCCACTTGGATTTAAAAATATTATAATTGGAATATACGTAATAATGTTTGGCATATTTACAGCTATTTTGGAATTCTTTATTCCTCCAGAAACTGCCAAATATTGTTCTTTTTGTATAATTTTTATATAAATCTATTAATTATTAATTATTAATTATTACTTAGTTTTCTCATTTTTAGGACGAGGAATATGTAAGTTTCACCCAAAATTTATACAATTATTAATAATAACTAACTTTTTATAGTTTATATTTTGTTTGATATCTTTTATATATTGATACCCAATATTAAACATTTTATAGCGTTGGTAGTCTTCTCTTAGATAATTCAGCTCTTCGAATACTTTCAGGGGCTATTATAATAATTATTGGAATAATATATTTTATTTTAGAATTTGCGTCCAAGTATTTTTTTTTAATTTTAAATATTTTATTAATACATTTAGTGTTGTACCTCCAGATAATATGAGAGAACCTACAGTGGAAGATAGAGGACATATTTAAATAATCTATTTCAATATTCCGTACTAATATATGCTATTAATAACTTATTAACATAATTATTTAATTTATCAGGACTTCAATTTGACGTTTTGTTCTATTACTTTTTTATTATTTTAAACTTTAGAAAGTCAAGATCTATTGCTAAAAAGATTTCTTCTATTAATTTGCATTAAAATTTCCATATATATTATTTAATTTTTACAATATATATCTAGAAAATCTTTAAATTTTCATATTAAAAACATAAATGTTTAATATAAAACTATATTATATCTTAATTTTTAAAGACAAAGACTTATTACAAAGTATTGGTAAAGATATTTGCCATAAAGTATTGATATTATTAAATAATATTAATCTGGTATTGTAATTTATATAATTATTACAAACTATTTAGAAATGAATAATTATAAAATAATATCCCTATGGCCTGAAAATTATAAATAAATTTAAATTTCACAAAATGCTTATATTATTACATAACTTTTCCTTTACATTCTCCTTCAAGAACTTCTCTCACAAATACTTTGTTATATAAATTAGCTTTCTGATCTATACTTTCGTAATCACAGCTTGTTCCTATAGCCATAAATTTTCCATCATTACTAAATGCTAAGGAAGAAATAGCAGCTGGATATTTTGGATATTGTCTTAATCTTTTTTTAGCTACACCATCCCATAATGCAACAACCCCATCACCACCGCCTGAAATAAAAGTTCCATATCTTAGATTTATTAGCTAAATTATAACTTTTAAAATACTAACATTGGATGAAATGCTAATGCATTTACCGGATAAACATTATCAATACCATCTAAGTTTTGTCTATGACATTTAAAAGCATATTTTTTAGCCTGAGATTCAGGAGATGGATCAAAAAATTCTACAGAAATACGTCCTTCAATAGAAGATGTTACATATCCTTAAAAATTAATTAAATATATAATTTCTACAACTTACCTTGTTCATTAGGAATACATTTAACAACTCTTGTCATAAATTTTAAACTACTTTCTCTTTGCTGCATAGGTTCATTCATATTTCGTAAATCATAAATATACACAATTCTATTAGCCATAGCGACTACTAATTTATAGTTGATAGAGTCCATACTAAAAATTTTTTGTGGTTGCTTATAAACAGAAAGAGAAGCATTCTTTAATCTGAAATCCCATTGTCTAATAGTTTTGTCCCATGATCCTGTTATTAATGAGTCTATATATAATAAGTTTTCAATTTATAAAATCATAAACATATAACTCAAATTTCTATTAAATAACACAGATTTAACAGCATCATCATGAATGCCTAGTACTGAAACAGTTGAAGCAAAGAGATCAAATCTAAAAAAATAAATATCAATAATAATATTAAATGTTAACATACTTACGAACTCTTCGATCTAATCCTCCACTATACAAATGTACTTCACTACTAAAACAACAATCCAATACAGGTGCTTTATGCTCAAAGCTAAATAAGATTCTATCTTGATCACTTATGGTATTATTATCGGATATTATAGATGTAATATCAAATAATTTTAAAGTTCTGTCCCATGATGTTATAGCTAAATGCATTGATGTAAAAGGAGAAAATTGAAGAGAAGAAACACCATCTAAGGGACAAGGAGTAATCTCCCATTGATTATGCTTATTCATTATATAATTAATAAATGAGAATTTAATCTTTACGATTTAAAGGATCAAAATAATCATTAAATTATATAATTTAAAATATTCATTAAATATGCAGTAGAGAAAATATTATTTATACTATAAAAAAGTACATAAAAATAAACTGATTTCATATTTAAACTTTTTACTTCATGTTATGATTTTCATACAAATAATTTTTAAACGATTGATTTTAATTTATAAAATTTTTAATATGTTCATATTTTTTCATTAATATAAATATAAAAAATCTCTTGTTGCATCTCAGAACTCATCTATAATTTAAGGTGAGTAAAATACCATTTCATTATTATATACTTTAATAATAAAATGAGAAAAATATTTTTATAAATATAAATTTATCTATTTTATTTATACAATTCTAATAATTTTAAAGTCTAGTTATTTTTTTTTAATAAAAATTCTTTACATATATATATATATATATATATTATATTTTAATTTATAAATTATATAAATTTCCGTTTAACTATATTTAAAACTTTAAACTCTTTTGATATAAAAGAATACGTTAAATATTTTAGGAAATACTTTATACTTCTATTAATTATTATAAAAGCGTCATAATTTTAATATTTTTATTGATATCAAAAGAAAAAATTTATTTAATTTTATTTGAAAAATTACAAGTTGCAATCAATATTTGTAGAATTTACAAATTTTTGTGTTAAAAGAATTGTTAAATATTTTATCGTAAATAAGGTTCTTATAAAATTATATTAAAGAATGCAAAAAAATAAATGATCTCTAAAAGTTCAACGTCAAATAATTTTACTTTGAAAAAAGTATAATTTAGAAACTAAATATCTCAAAGATTATTGAATAGTGTTTAGTAAAAAAATGTGTATTTACTTTAATATTTTAATTATTATTAATTCATATACAGTAATAGACATATTTACAAATGTTATAAGCTATTTTTCAAAACCTCTTTAGTAAATTGCATTCTATTTTCTAATAATATGTATGTGTATAAAATTGTGTTAAATTTTCTTTTACATTTCTCAAAAAAACAATAACAATAAATCTTTTATCAATATTAGATATTTTAAATTATTTAACAAAACGAAGAATATATATATTTTAAATAAAAAAAACATAGCTATTAAATGCTATAGCCTATATCTGTATTTTTAAAAATAATAAATTTAATTTATAAAAGTATCAAAATAACTTTTATAAATCTTAATAAATGAATTTTTTTTATTTTAAAGCAACAAAACGTTATTAATAATGTATTTGATTCAATTTAAATTTACAATTATTCCATATATTTTACAAGATATTAAATTTTACAATAATAATTAGAATCAAAAAAACATACAAAAGTTATACATTTTAAATTACTATAAGAAAATATCAAAGTATAAATCCTTATAATATTAATAATTGATAGAATAAATTTAAATAAAGAAAAACATGAATCCTAGTAAATTAAATATTTAAGCAATTTTTTCTAAGAAAAATATTTTATAAATCAAAATATTCTATTAAAATATATAAAATAGAATAATTATTATAATGACAAGATATTATTCCTAATAAAATTATAATCTTCTATACAAATAATCTTGATTAGATATTTTAATCATACGCAAAAGTATTTAATTTTTTTAAAAGTATAAAGCATATTTAAAAAATTACTAAAATCATAATATAAATCAATTATATATTATTATCCTAAATAGTAATTGAAATATACCTCTAATATTATTGTTCTTTTTCAAGAAAACTTGGATCTATTGATAATTTTGAAAAAAACTTGGAATACCAATCTTGAAAAGCCTTTTAATATTAAAATAATTAAATAATTATTTGTATATAGATACCTTTAGCGGAATATAAGTATTATCTATTTGTATATTACTAAGTAACATTGAGCCCTGAGGAAGTTGAGAAGTTGCAAATCCAACAATAAAATTATATAAATTTGTCATAATTTTTTGCAAAGTAATTTGAACAGATGGCATTGATAATGAAACTTCTTTAGATTTTTCCAATTTTTTCTGGTTTTCTTGAATTGTAGACAAAGATGAGAGCTGCTGTTCTATAGATAATAAAGGTTCAATACTAATACCAAGGACAGCAGAAATAGATAAAGATTCTAAAGAATCTGACATTTCATCTGTTTCAGAGTTTGCATTATTTGCATTTGATGTATTTTTAAGTCGAAAAATTGCAGACGGTTTTTTATTTGAAAGTCTTAAAAACTTAATTCACAAATAAATTAAATCGCATTATACCCTCCTAAAAGTTGAAAAGATTTCCCAGAATACTGAAAATGTACAGTTGCTCCAAAATTATCATGAAAAGACTCTACGAGGCTTTAAAACCAAACATTGAAACATTAACTTACTATCCGGGAGTAAAAATATAACTATATGATTAATAGTTAATGCATTTTCCAGAACAAATATAAACTTGTTATTTTCAATCTAATGCATTAAAAAATAAAAAACAATATATCAAAAATATACCTGTTGAACATTAGTCTGAACTAAACAAGTTTTATCAGCTTATGTATAAATTCATATATCTCTTACTTGGTCGACCTATTCATTAGAAAAAGATAAATTTAACTATTATCAAGACCTGCACAAATAACTCCAAACATTTCAAATATTTTTTTGATCACTATTTTTTATATATTTCAATAATTTTAAATCAATAGGTGTAGTCGATTAATCGACATTTAAAATTCTAATTTTTTTTATAAAACCTTTTAATGGTCTCTTCTACTTATCTCGGAATAAATTTGGGCTTCTATTCTTCAGAACCTTTAAAGGCTTCAGAAAATTCTGAATATAGAGAATATCATAATATAAAGAATAAACAAAATAAAGTTAATTATTTTACAATTGATGATTTTATTAAAAAAATTACATTAAAAAAGAAAAAAAAAAACAAAAAATTTGATAGTATAGAAAAGAAAGTAAATGTTATAACGAAATTGAAAAATAAACATTTTTCTGATCAAAATAAACAAAAAATTATTTTAAATAATCAGAAAACAAATAGACAGGAAAAAAGAAAATCATCTAAAAAAATTAAGTGTTATCAGAATAAACGCCCTAAAAAATTATCATATTTTGTAACTTATTTCATTAATATTATGTTTTTAAACTAATATTTTTAACTAGTCATCAGATGAATTAAATAATAAATCTATTGAAATGTTGTCAGATCCAATTATTGTCTCTTCTCCTTTAGCTAAATCTAAAATTAATAAAAGAATGTATTTGCCTATAACTGCACACGGAAAAAGGATTCTTATACCACAAAAGTATTCTTTGATACAAAAATTGAAAAACAAAAAAGAAAAAAAAAAACGCATACTCCCTAACGATAATTTCATTTTTGAAGGATTTGAAGATATTAGTGAAGAATATAATTCTACTCCAATGTATGGTAAACTTTTATTTGTAACTTCTGAATTTTTAATTGGTTTTTATTAACTTAACAAAGAAATCATCTGATGATATTATTTATGAAAAAGAATCTGAAATACAGGATTTAGCATGTTTTGTTCTTGGCAAATCTAGTTTATATGAATCTGAAAAAAATCATAATAATTGTTAAAAAGATTCTTCTATATCTAAACTATATTTTAATAACACATATGATGAAAACAAATTACATTTTAGTAACGATTTTTAGTATCATTCTATTTTCAAAATATTTCTTTAAATTCTAATTTTAAAATTTTTGCAAAAATGTTAAAAAATCAACAAAATTTATTTTAGAAAAATTTCTATTTAAAACAATAATACATTTAATAAAAGCATATCTATTCTTAATAAACTTAATCTTACTAATGGTATAATAGTTGAAAATACAAATATGCTTTTTTATTTCAACATTTCAGTTAAACCATACATATTATTAATAATCATATAAATAGTATATCTTTAAAAAAGTATTTATTTTATTATCTCTAAATATTTTTAGAGGAATCTTTTGAGAAAAAAGAAATATTATTTTCCATTAATATTAAAAAATAAAAAAGACTGATATTATTGAAGTATATTATGATACTATTGGTCCTATAATTTTATAAATTAATTCTAAAGACATTTAAAATTTATTTAGGAAAAATACTTAAACTTTTTAATAAAAATAACTAGATTTTGTTTAGAGAAGGATAAATTGATGTGGGAAATAATCATTATAATAATATATCTACACTAAAAACTATTTATTTAAACTACTTTTACTAAAAGCTATTTTTTCTAGATTCTCAGCATTAACATTATAACAGATAATGAATAGGAATTAAGTATAATTCTTAATAAACAAAAAGCTAGCAACATAAAAAAAGTCTTGTAAGCATAAAAATCCTTTAATCAATAATCTCTTAGTATCTTATGAATCATAATTATATAAAAATATTCTATAAATAAATCATCTATATAGCTAAATAAGAAATGTTCTAGATTCTTTAATATAACATTTGAATTTTTTAGCTTAAAATAATCAAAACAATTTTATTCGTTAAAAAACAATATATTTAAATTCAGTGATTTTTTCACAAATAATAACATCGTTTACATTTAAATCTATTTTTTTAAAAATACATTCGTTAATCATCGTTTAAAATAAACTAATAGCTCATAATTTAACGTTTTAACAGTATCTTTAATAAGTACAATTAATAAATAATAGTTATATAGTATTTAAGAATTTATTTCAAAAACCCAAGAAATTTAAAAAATAATTAATTCCAAATTTCAATCATATATACTATAGTTCATAAAAGTTAATAAAAGATTACATTTTAGATTTATATTAAAAAATTTATTTAAACTTTACGTTTCAAAATATTTTGACATAATTATCGATTTATTATTTTTTGATATTATAGGATTATATCTAGTAATTTATAAAATTTATAATTTTAATCAATAAAAAAGATGAATAATTCGCTTTCAATTATATATAATTTTTCTATGTTAGCTTAATTTTTTGCAATATTATCCAAATCTTTTATAATTTTTAAAATCATTTATATAAAAATATTGGAAATTATAAAAAGATTGATAATAAAAATATTTTAAATATTAATTCCTAAAAATCTAATATACAATTTACTACACTCATATAAAAATCAATTATTTTATTTATTAAAATATATTATTATAAAAATCTATAGTTAAATAATTAAACCCAAAAATATTAAAAATTTAATTATATAAAAAATAAAAATAAATTTAATTATATAAAATTATATAATTATATTCAATACTTTAATCTATAAATGTAAAAAAAAAATAAAACATTAAAACATAGTTAGATTTATTTAATTTATATAAGAGATATTTATCATCGTTGAATATTTTAAAAGTCGAAATTTTTAGAATCGAAAAAGATTTGTATTTAAAAATGTTAGGATCAGCATGGCTCTACTTATTAACAATAATAATTAATTCTATAAATTTGTTCATGCAAATTTTTTTTACTATTATGTATGTTTTTTTTAATAATATTTAAAAATAATTAAATTACATAGGTATTCTGATCTTGAATGTGATTATATTAATCCAATTGACTGTTAGTAAATTCCGTATGTTTTTGACTATTACTAATAGGAATGATATAGTGTGTAATAAGCTTAATATGGTTTAATTTTTTTGATTTTATGTTTTTATAAATTTAAAATTTCTTGTAGTATATTTTACCAGAAGCAATTATTCATGGTTTTACAACATTGTTATTCCTTTTAGCAAGACACTGGTTACCATTGATATTGAATTTTCCTATGCTTGCATATAATATCAATAAGTATTTAAAACTACATTATTTCATACAATGTTTTACTAATTATAGAATTGTAACAAATCAATATGCTTTAGATGCTACAGAAATTTTTCGAACACTTAGTCAACATAAAAAGGAAAGCTTTATTAAACTTGGTGTATATTTATTTTTTTTCTTTTTTTATCTTTACTTGTAAGCAAATATTTTATTTTATTATAATACTTATCGCAGAATGATTTCTACACTTATTCAAAATAATTCCTAAAAAACTATAGTTTTTGGAAATTCATAAAATTATAATTTCTATTTTTAAAGTAATAAAACAACAAATTTTTAAAATTTATATTATAATCAACAAATGCCAATTTCCTGACCTACAATCAAAAAATACATTAAATCTCTTACAAATATTCTGTATTTGGATCCAATTATTTTTACATTTAATTCATTTTAGTCTACTATTTTTCAAACTCATTAAAACCTTAATAATATCACTCTGCATCTTTTACGATTCTTTTAGGTTGTCTTTCATGTAGGTAGTAACATTAGATCTAGATAATATAAAGGGTCTATTCTAAAAATATATACTTTTCCAAAAATTTAAAATTATTTTTACAATTTAATATTTTAAGTATTTAAAGTATTTATATACCATAAATACTAGAATTATACCGAGATCCAGTGCATTTTGTTTACTTAAAGATAGTTTACAATGATCTATCTAATTTTAGAATTTACGTAAGTTTTAAACCATTTAATTTTTAATATTAAAGAAACATACCAAATCATTTCAATACAATTTTAAGAAGTTATTTACGGCAAGTTTTAAATCCACGCCCAAGAAAATGAGTGTTTTAAAAAGATAATTACCTATTTTTTTAGAGATTTGTTGACTCTAAAAATCATAATATTTATTTTAATATAAAAATCTTTTCCATATTAATACACCAGAAAATGGCTGAGTTAAACATCTTTTGCAAAATAAAGTTATATTGAATCGAAACAATCAGAAAAAATGATATTTATTTTAATAAAATCTAAATATACAGAATCAAGCTGAGAAAAATGAAGAATACTTAAATGATAGGTATACTCAGCAATAAAACCACTCATTCAGGTGCATCATCTATATTTTTGATAGCATTCTCAGTCTCATCAAGCTGAAGCAATTTAACAATAATGGCATTTACTTCCTATGATGGTTAAAATAAGTTTTTTTGAAAAAAATTAACAAACCTTCGGTATAGTTTTTTCGTAAATTACCATTAACTCCATCTGATTTGGATATACTTTAAGTGCACGGAAAAAACAACTAGCAGCCTCGATAAATTTATGAGACCCTATATACAAAAATTAACACAACCATATTCATAATCCATAGCTACCTTGTGCATAAAGACCTTCACCTTTCGCAACTTCCTGCATAAAGAATTGTTCTCGTTCTTCTATGAGGTGCGGTAGAGCACATCTTTGCACTTCATGATACGCTTTGCGAATCGCCTGTGCCAACGCCTCCTCTTGTTGCAGTGCTTCTTGTCTTTGTACCTGAGATAACTTCTTTTTATCACGTCCTTCAATAAAACATAAAAAAAAGTCCAATAATATACTCTTCTTACTCAGTTTACGTCGAAACGCTGCATTATTCCTTCGTTTATAATCAAAATGAAGAGCATAAGCTATTAAGATAAAAAATAAGTCTTTAAAACAGTCAAAAAAACATGCCTATTCCAAAAGCTAGAAAACTTGATAAAGCAATACTAACAATCCAAGATGTTTTCATCAGTGAAAAATAAAATCAATATTCAGTCGTTACGTTAACGGACAAACATCGAAAGTACATTAGTCATTTTAACAATAAATATTTATATTTAAAGACGATTTTAAACGTTTATATATCAAAAAATGACAAGCAGAGTAAATGCTAAGAAGTAAGAAAGGTTTAAGTTAGTGATTGTAGTTTAATTAATATTTAGATGGCACTTAAAAGAGCAAAAAACAGAGGATTCTTTATCGGAAATATCACTCCCTCCATTGCCAAAAATACAAGAAAAAGACAGGATTAAGGTGTGTGCTGCATGTGTATTCATTGTAAAAGTACTCTAAATACTTTTAAGATAGGATCTCTTATAAAACGAAGATTTTCAGCACGAGTGGGCCCACAAATTTTAAATGACAATCATAAGGGCCTGAATTCATTTGTTTCCGGTTCTCAGTACCCAAGGAAAGGTATAGGCGACTCTCAACGACCGTTTCTTGAATTTCATCTTTCCAATTTTGCATCTCAAGACTTTAATCCCGAAGAATGTATGTTTTTTTAAAAAGTAAAAAATTGCTCTAACTCCTGAAAATAGACATTAATGCGAACTTTCCGGATGCTACAGAGGATGAAGTTTCTAGGTTTTATGTTCAGTTATTACAATCTTTTGAAATAATAACATCCAATCTTCAACAAAACATTTTTGATAATTATTCAAAGTTTATCTCAATTTCAAAAGAAATTTTTGATGTAAATACAGATATAACCACTATTCGAAAACAAATAAACTTATTGTCTAATGCAATTGAGCTTTTAAAGGATGATATAAGTTCACCATCTCGAACTTTGTCTTCATCAGAAAAAAACAAATGGAAGAACAATAAAAATTCAGTTGCAGATCTTAAAAGCATATGGGAAGATAAAATTAAAGATCTTTTTAAAAATGTCGAAGGGATACAGAAATTTTTACCTACATTCTATGGAAAACATATCGTCTATGAAAGTAGTAATTGGAAAGAGTTGAATTGTACATCATGGAGACCAAAATATAAAGCTCATTTGTTCTTACTTAATGACAATCTGTTGGTTACTCGTGTTTCTCCTAAATATCAAGTTTCTCAAAGTTCTCGAAGCATTGGAAAAATAAAATATATTGCAGAAAACTGTTTTTCTTTAACCGAAATTGAAATGGTTGATCTAGACTCTAGTTCTCTAACTTCTGAAGAACGTGATATGAGTGGCATTATAATTATTAGGAAAGAAAAACGAAATTTTGTTTTCAAAACAGACAAAATTGACGAAAAACAAAAATTGCTCCAAGAGTTTACAAAGGAATATTACTCATTAACGAAATCACAAAGAGAAGAAGCAGAGGCATTGAGAAGAGCGAGGGGTTTTTGAATTTATAATAATTAGATGAGTACTAAAAATGTATAGAGTCTATATATTTTTTAAACGCTAAAGATCCTTCTATGACTACTCGAACTTTACTTAATTCATTTTATTTTAATAGTGTTTCACCAATTTCACTTAATCCTAATGAAGAAATTCAAAATTTACAATGGGTTCAAGATAAAATGGACGAATTAGATATAATGATTGCTCATAGATTGTTTGAAGATGCTACAAAGAGTATTGAAAAAGATATGTATATAATTGTAAATTAAATCAATAAAACTAATATCTTTTAAGAAAGGTAACTATTGAAAATTTTAAGCAAGAATCTATTGCAACAGAATTAATCATTTTAAAACTTGAAGAACGCTCTTCAAAGTTGGTCGATATAATTTGTGATGAATTGTACAAAATGTCATCATTTAAAAATATTGTAAAAAAAGATGTTCATTATTTGTTAAGACTTGGATATGAAAGTCGTGCAAAAAATTCATTTTTAACATCTAGATCAAATTTGATTAAACGAAGAACTAGGTAAAAATAAAAACTTTATGATTTTTTATTGAGAAATAGGCAATTATATTTCAAAGGGGATGTTGTTGCATACATATCAGATTTAGCTCTTATTCACTTCGTTTTAATACGTAATACAGCAGAAATGTATATATCAGCTTTTCAAAAACCATCTTTAATTTCTGGTTAAAAATCAATTAATTTTTTGTTGTATTAATGTTTTTACTAGGTCTTATAACATGGATAAAATTTCAAATACAAAGTCAGTAGTTTTCTTAATTTTTCTTTTAAATTAATATTTTTAAGGTTTTTTGGAATTCTTTTCAAGACAACTATGCTCTATTGGTTATGAATCTGATATATTTTTGCATAGCATGAATGCAATTAAAGAACAATGCAAAATATTAAATGAATTAGGAATCGATATGAATTTCTTACTCGAGAATTTTCAAGACAATATTAAGAAAAATACAAAAGACATATCTATTTGATTTTTACATAAAAAATTATTTATATATTATCTTTTATTTTTAAGGTTTTTCTTTATTATATATTTTTTTTTCTCATTTTGCTTAGAATATACTTTTATACTGGTTATATAGTCATATAATGTGCTTATACTGTCTAAATATCATAATTTACCAATTACTAATTACTTTATAAACAAATATCCTTTTATTAACATATCTTTTATTTATTTATAACTCATTCTTATTAAAGATGAAAAAATATACAAAAAGTAATTAATACAAAAAGAAATATAATATTAGAAAATCAAGTAAATGTATATTTTACAATTTTTTTTAAAATTTTTTAATGTAATTTTTAATCGTTTTTTTTCCGATAAATAAAAACTGGCGAGATTACTTTCTGGAAATATTTTATATTCTACAAAAATTTTAAAAAGATTAGGATTTAATTTGTATTTTCGTCAATATCTTAGAATGGTGCACGCTATTTCATCTATGAATGAGTTTAAAAACAAAATTTCATCGGAACAGTTAACAGTTGTTGATTTTTTTGCAACTTGGTGGTAAAAATGATAATTATTTTTTTCTTGTTTAATAGCACATAGTGGTCCATGCAAAGGTTTTTTTTATTCTTAAAAATTGTTTTTATATGTTTAAAACATTTTTCTAGCAATTGCTCCTAAATTTCAGGAATTTTCTGAAAAATATCAAAATGTGTATGTACATCTTTATAATACTACTATATGGTAATTTTTTACAGTGCTTTCCTCAAAGTAGATGTAGATGAACATAATGTATTATCTATGCTCGTTAATATTTTAAAATATACTAACCTTGTTAATTATAGGATATTGCTTCTGAGTACTGTGTGACTGCAATGCCAACATTTATGTTTTTCAAATCAGGCAATAAATTATGCGAAGTTGTTGGTGCATCTAGCAAAAAACTAGAAGAAACTATTATTGCTTGTTTATAAAACATGAATTCATTTTTATTTGTTATTCATTATTAAATTTCAAATATTAATATGTTTTAAAATTTAAACTATTTAAAATAGTATTATAAAAAGTCTTTATGATTTCTAAGTTGTTTCTTTTTTTAAAAACTAAAATCTTGCTTTATATGATAATTTTTAGTCCATATTATAAACAGTATATAAATTTCAATAAAAATCCTTAAATTAGAATAATTTAAGCGCTTAAATATTCATAATTGTAAAATTTAAAAATAAAACTTAATAATAATAAGTTATATTATTATTATTGTTTTTAAAATATTTAATTATGAATGTTTTAAATTCTAAAGTTTGCAATTCTTAAATTTTTAAAATAATTTTATAAGACAATATTTTTTCACATAAAATATATATATTTAATAAAATTAATTTATCAAAAAATTAATAAAAACAATAGTATTTATATAAAATTTAAAATAATTTAAACATGTCTTTCAAAGCCTAATTCCTAAATAATCATAGTAACAACAATACTTATATATACATTATAAATGCCAAAACAATTAATATATTCAATATAGTAATGTTGTTTTTATTTAAAAGCTTAAAACAGACATTTTCATACGATAATGAATTTGTCTAGATTATAACTAAACAACTTATAAAGGATTTCCAATATAACTAGTATGCTATTTAATCAAAAACTTATAGAATTCATATTATACTTTTTAACCTAAAAAATACTCAAGAATGTAAATTAAATCTATAAAAAGATTCAAAAATCCTAAAAAATTATTAATCACAGGTATATATATATTTTAAACAAGTTAAAATTAACCAAATTAAGTAGTCTATTTTTTAATATTAATAACTATAAATTAGAACAATTGAGTTTTAATGGAGATAAAGTCATAGAAAATGGAGGATCGAAAACCGTAGGAAGGTTACAATTTTCGGTATTTTCAATCTTCAAATCAATATTTGTCATATGAAGAGAATTTTTATTAACAGAATCTTTTTCTAATAATGTTTTTAAATCTTTATGCAATTGCAAAAGCGATATTTGTTGTTGTAATATATATGGTTGAGAAAAAGATGCTAATGAAGAACGAAATACAAATTCATTTAGATTTTCAGAATTATCTTGAATAAAATGATTCGATAAAAATAATTTTGGATGCTTAAAATTAAATGAACTTTCCCAGTTATTTTGATCGCATAAGTAAGACTGTATACTTTCATCAATAAAAGACTTTTTTTGTTGATTATGCAATTTATTTTCTATTTCCGAATCAAAATTGTTTTTTAAAAGTAAAGCTATTTCTTTAGTCTTTTCTAAATTATTATGATCACTGTTTAACATAGTACTAGCTGGTATAACATTATGATCTATATTTTTGAAATGATAAATTTGAGAATTATTAGTATTTTTAGAAATAGAAGTATCCCTGTTGCATTTTGATGGAAAATCAACAAAATCTTCTTGTTCATTAAATTTTAAATTATAATTTTCAACTTGTTTATCTGATATTTGATTTGGTGATATAATATTAAAAAGTCTTTTATCTGATAGTGCCTCTACAATTGAACTGTGTTCTTTCCTGGAATCATCTGATTGCACTTTTTCAGATACTTTATTCTTTTTCCTTCGTCTCTGATCACGTTCAAGTAGTATCCGAATTTCAGTATTATTCATTTCATCTGCAAGACTAGAAATACAACTATTTAAAGAACTTCGTTTTAAATTAGAATTAATAGAAAAGACGTTTCCAGAAGCATTGACTTTTTCTTTTAAGTACAAGGATGGCTTTGATTTAAATATTTTAAAACCATCTACTTTAGCAGCATAAGATGAAATACATATATTTTCTGATGATCTTGAGCTAAAAGACGTTACTGTCTCAGTTCTATAAACACCATTTAGATCTAAATCTTTGGAATTTTTATCAAAAAGTCTTGAAGAGTATGAAGATGATTTTGTAGAAAATCTTAATGGTGATTTTTTAAAACCCAGTATACTTGGTCTCCAACGTTTATGGTAAATAGTTAAAGAATGAGAAGGCTTAAAGCATTCTTTGGATTCATCAATTGCTTTCTCAAAACCTAATAATGACTTTTGTGAATATTTATTATCTCGTGATAGCTTTTTCTTATTATATTGTTTATAATTCTTAGAGAAATAGAAAAAAGGAAACATTAACAATACCGCACCTACTTATTTAAAATTCCTTAACAATTGGCAAAATTTATACTTGTTCTTAATTATATATTTTTTTAAAGAAATTTAATCTATAAAAACAATTTAAATTAAAAATAAAATGAAACAAAACAAAATAATAAAAATATAAATAATATCTAGATTAACGATTACTAATTATACGTAAAATAGAATGTTCTTCTAATGTTAAATAAGGTATTATAGCTTTGAAATTGTTGATATTATTGGATATAACATTCTTAAAAAAGCCAATAAAAAATTTCTTAGAAAAATCAGAATAAAGCAAGTCAAGAAAAAAAATCGAACCTCTAAATCTAAATCTTTTAAAGGATCTTCCATAGAATCATCACTATAATCAAATACAGTAGAAATTTCTATAAATGTTAAGATTAATATTATAAAATATATTATTTCTTTCCTTCTTCACTGTAACTATCTTGAGTAGATAAATCTTCCCAATCATCCTCAGCATTAACCAAACTAAACTTAAAAATTTCAGATGATTTTTTATTATTAATGCTTATAAAAGTCGAAAGTTCTTTTAACAATATTTTTATTATTTTTATTGGAAGTGAAATAAAAGTATATTTTTCAGAATCTAAAAGAAATTTATTCATTTATCTATTTCTCAAAATAAAAATACTTAGTTTAGTTTTTGATCGTGTTATTATCTCTTCTGACCTGTTAATAATCAAATCTCCTTTTACAATAATATTAGAAAGTCGTATATCTTGAAGCATAAATAAGTTTGCCATCGCAACAGAACTACTTAAGTTAGTCATAAGAGTATTCGCTATTAGTTTAATACTTTAAACGAATATTTTTATAACCACATATAATATCAACATTTTCACACCATGATTTTAACAAAATATCTAAGCCCGAAACTCCACCTACTTTTATATTATAAAGAAAATCAACAATTGCTTTTGCTTGATTAACAAGTAAATGTGCAAATATCAATAACATTTCCTATATAATGCATTAAAAACAAAATTATAGATTTTATACTTATTTTAACTTGATAGAAACGTGGGGAAGAAGAATAAGTAAGACGAATAATAATAGCTTCTAGTAAAGATGGTAAGTGATTTTGAAAGTTTTCTCCAGCCTACGAAAGTAAACAAAAATTATAGATAAAAAGTAAAATCTACATTATACATCATAGCTATTATAAGAGAACCAATAAAAAAGTTTGCAGACTCTAAAGAAGACTTTTCCAATAAAATTCCTATAATATTCATTATTTCATCAAAAACAGATATTCCTGTCTCGTATTTTCTAGATTTTGTTAATAAAAACAAAAAAAAAAACTAAAAACATGCATATTAACGAGTTTGTTATAATCTTTAAGAATAATTTGTCTTAAAACTTCCTCAGCAGACTATTTTTAAATCAGTCCTTTTATCCAAAAGTCAAAATATAAACCTGTAAAATTTCATTATTATCATAATTTTTCATAACATATATAAGTCCAGGAATAATTTCCTCAAGAAATTTTATAGATAAAGATACCGTTCCTCCTTTTATTACAGAATATAATATATCAAAACCAACCTATATATAAGCTATATATAAAACTAGGTAAATATTTATAGATAATAACCTCGACTAACTGTGTCTCTAAAATATTAGATACTTTAGAAAACAAAAGCTCTTTCAATGGAAAAACAACAATTTCACAAAACAATGAAAAATCCAAAACATTTTCTGCTAAATCTTCAAATATATCTTGAACAATTCCAATTAGATAAGGATCATTTGAATTAGACATAACGATCTTAAATAGTAAAGAAATTATTGTTGACTCTGAACATAACGCAATATCTCGATTAATTTTAATAACAGAAAGTAAAACTTCTAACAATAATATTAATGATTCACCATTGACCTGAAAAATATAAAATTCTATAATTTTAATCATTTGAGGTTGAAAAGGTCTTAAATATTCTGAAGGAAGTGATATAGATAATCTTAAAATAAATAATACCCAATTTCAATATAATCAAATTACCTTTGTATTGTTTTAAATACAGACAACTTAATTATTCCTATAGATTCAGAAAATACAATAAGAATGCAATCCGAAAACAAGCTTGACAATTCATTATTATCCAGAATATCAGTTAACTGTCCAAGTATAAGAATAGCACGTGCCTTTAAAAGATCTTTTCTGATTAGAATATAATTATATGCTTCAAAAATACCTGAAGAATTTTTCATGTTATAATAAGATATAGAAACATTAGCGATATTGCGCTTTTCTGAAAGACCAAATTTTTTTAATATTCTACTAATTACAAACAATATCGCTTCTTTATATCTCCATCTAAAAATAATTTAAATTTAAAAAACAAAAAAAAAAAATAATTTTACTCAAAATCTAAGCCAGAAATTATTAATTCAAATTCATCCATTAAAATTTTTTTAGTTGAAATTAAACTGTAATTTGAAAGTTCCTAGAATAAAGTTTTAAACAAATTAAAACTAAAAATTCTAAAACCTCAATAAAATCTACTGAAGCCTGACGAACAGTACATCTGGAATTTTCATTTAATTCATCTTCGATAAAGGTATTAGAATCGTCCATAAATTCTTTTTCCTAATAATAATAAATAAATATATATATATGTTTAAAATATAACCTGTAATAATGATATTTGTGAATAAAACACAGATGTATTAATAATTTTACTTAAAAATGAATCTTTTGAACAATTAACCAAATCTAAAGTTTTTTGTATTATTTTATTCCTTAATGAAATTTGAATAAACAAAAATTCTTCTGTTAATAATACAGACAAACTTATAGAATCACCATCAGAATCATTTTCATGGTCAGATTCATGAGAATCTAAGATGTAATATTCAGAATATATTTTCTTTAATTGCTCAATTTCAATCCATAAAGTTTGAAAAATATTTGGAAAATGTTTTGTCAATTGAGATAAAAATGTTTGTCTAATTTTATGTAAAACCTTGAATTCTGTTAATTCTTTTTAAGACAATGTCATTAAATAACCTTAATAATGTTTAATTTAAAATGTATAAATTCACAATTCAAAGTTGTTATAGTATTCCTAGAAATGATTTCAATAAACAAATTTATCCATAAATCAAAAGCTTCAGTAACAAGTACACTAATAACTTCTGAATTTGTTTCTTTTATCATTTCCAATGAATCTATGCAAGACTTAAAAACAGATAAAGACAGAATTCTAATTTTGGTTGAATACTGAAATATTTTAATAAATATAAACATTTTTATACCAACATTACCTGATCATTTGAACATATATTATATAAAAGCTTTATTAAAGTCGGAGAAATAGAAAAAAAATATTCATTAGTAAGCGCATCATCAATTAACTCTAATTATATAAATTTAATAAATACAATGCAAAGCAGAAAAACCTTTTAAAACTTTTAATCCCCCATTCATATCGTTTTCTGAATTCTTAGAAAGCTTAGATACGATATTATTAAATAACTCTGGCCATTCATCTGGCCAATCAATACTAGCTATTTTTGAAACAACATGAGCCTGTTTAAGATTAAGTTTAATTAAAAGATAAATATATATATACCGCAGCATTCCTAATCATATTTGAATTAGATGAGATGAGATCCAATAATATAACTCTAATTTTATTTTTTATATATTGATTTGGAATAGGTCCATGAAATTCCTCAAAAACACAGGACCAATGGCCCAATACATATTTTTTAAGTATTATTAATGATGCCTTTTTAAATAAACAAAATACTATAGATTATTTTTTTAATATATACCTGTCGTACATGAATTTCAGTAGTTGCAGAAGCAGCGAGTTTAGCCAAAAAGATGGGATATTCTATTAAAATTATCAAGAAATCATATGTAGCCAAGCAAAATACAAACCTTCTAGAATCTCTAACTGTCCTAACTCTATTTCTGCATTTTTCCTAATATCAATATCTGTTGATTGACAAAATGAAATTAATTGATGAATTTTTTCTTCCATTAATGTTTATGCAATAATTTTAAAATTAAATATAACCAAGAAAATGTAATAATGTATATAAAAATATAACTTATTTATATATATATTTTTAATCTTCAAAACATTAATTTTCTAATTTTTAATAAGTAATAAATCTATCGTAATAATAAAAAAATTCAAAATGACAACATATTCTTACTTGATTTTTCTATTAGAATCTGCGTTTTATTCAATTTTAGGTCAGCACTCTATATTTTTAAGTTAAGTTTTAACTTAAAACTTTATTTAAGAAAAAAATAAGCTTAAGTCATTAAACCTTGAAATATCATCAGAAGATGAAAAACATATCAATAAAACAATGAAAGCTATAAAGGAAAGAATCTATAAAATTGAACAAGAGCAATCTGATTTTGAAAATAATGTTAATATGTTTGTAATGATAAATGTTTAAACAGTGTTTAACGAAAGTTCAAGATCTACAGAAACGCTAAAGCAGCAGGAATATATTTTAATCAGAATACAAGATTATTATAGAAGATTAGAAGAAATGTTGGAATCAGAAAATACAGACGACTATGAGCTTATTATAGATTTAAAAAAAGAAGAAAAGGAACATAAATTGTAAGATAAATTTTGTTGATTTATATTCTTAAAGAAAGTAGGGAAAATGAATTTCTTAGGACATCAAATTCAAAAGAAACAGAGGATTTTAATAATACTTTTATAAAAAGTTCTCAAGAAAGTCAAAAACAAATACTAAAAGCACAACAACAAATTATAAAAGGTTTTTTTAAATAAAACATTCATTATGGATAGTTAATGATAAATAGAACAAGATTTGTCATTAAACAATTTATATGATTCTATATCTACTCAAAAAGAATTAACAATTCAAATGGAATCAGAGTTAGAGTTACATAATGAATTTCTTGAAGAAATGGAGGTACTTGTAGATAAATCACAAGGAAAATTGAAGAAATCTGAAAAAAGACTTAAAAAAGTTGTTAAAAATATTAAAAAGAAAGGAAAGTATTTTCAGGTTAAATAATTATTTTAACACTATAATAGGCAATGTTTTTTGGATTATAGTAATTGCATTTTTGCTTATGTTTTTAATAATATTATCCGGATAAACTCATCAATTGTTATATTTAATACTCATTAGGAATTCCTTAAAATATAAAAAAAAAAAAAAAACAAAAATTAATGAACATATTTTTGTATATTATATTTATTTTATATTCATACACATTTTATTTTAAATATTTATTAGTATTTTAGAAGGGATACAATATTAATAAAGTTTTTTAAGTACTTGTGTCTATTCCTTATAAATAATAGTCAAACCAAACCAAAACCATAACAATTTTCATAAATTTTTATAGCATAAAATTAAGCAAAAATTAATTTTGAAAAATTCAAAAAACTTAAATACATATTTTTATTCATCTATTATCTTTATTTAGATTCTTTTCATTTGCCATATATTAAGGTTATTTAAAATATGACAATTCAAATAAAATTTATGTAAACTATAACTTTTATAATATTATAGTATTCCAATTTTTATTTCTTGTTTTTTTGGCAAAAAATCTTTATAAGTATCATGAATATATAATTTGCAATTATCCGAAGAAAATGAAACATTAGAATTTAAATTCTCATCACCAGTATAGATAATTGATGTTTTTTCAGGACTAGATTGAAAGTCACCCGGTGATAACTGATTAATATTATAAAATAAAGGAAATAATTTAGAGCCAAACGGAGCATAATTTGTAGATGATAAAGAAGCAGAAGCAGTAGATGATGATGACGATTGTAATGTTGGTGTCACTGGACATGTTGATACACTGGGTTTAATAATAAAATTATCAGTGTCTTCAACTGTATTAGATAAATCAGGCCGAATGTTATTTAATACTTGTTCCTGTTTAATAGGTTGAGTAAAAAAACTTAACATTAAAATTTCTTGTAGAAGAATTCTGCGCCAATATTCTTCTTCTAGAAAACTTTTATAACAATCAAAACTATTTAATACCTCATTTTTACGAACATTAAACGAACATAGTAAATTAATCGTTTGCTGAATAAATTGAGATATATAAAAACGAGAGAACAAATTATTTCGAAACATGAATATATTTTTTTTTCGTTGAATTGATAAAAGGACTCTTCGAAAAAGTTTACTTTTTTTTGATGGAACATATGTACTCAATTCAGATAACCGAATTTTTATATCACATGATGGAGATGATGGTAAAGCTTGGCATGATGAAGCATGTTGTAAACTATCCACTGATAAAGACCCAAAATCATTATAAGATTCATGTTGCTTATAAGAAATACCAGAAGACGTAAAACGTTTTTTTCTATTTTTATCTATTGAAAGTGGAAAATGAATAGACATTGATCTATTTAATGTTATTTCAGGTATTATTCCTGTATTATTTACTTTTTGCGAATATGCTTTGTAAAATGCAGTCATTAATATTTTAATAATGTCTAAATGTTATCATAACACTAGTTTCATTTATTTTATATTTTCTAAGATTTTTTTGGTTATCTAAAGTTAAGATACGATGATAAAAGAATGTATAGAAAATAAATAAAAAAACATGTCTTAATTAAATTAATATTTTTATAATAATATATATATATATATAATATTATTTATTTATTTATTTCTGTTTTAATTATAATCAACAGTAACATAGATTTTTTTAAAAACAATAAAAAATCCAAAGTCATATTTTTAAAAAATAATTCTCTTTAAAACTTATAAACGCGTAAAAAATCTTTAAAAAAATAAATATCGAATATAATATATTTACTATATTTATTAAAAGCGTTTACTTATCCATATTCTATGTTTTTGACTTTTGTATTTAATATTAAAATTGATATGCTTAATTTCATAACATTTAATTATATAAATTAAACTCAAATGCTTCAAAAATCAAAAATATTTATGAAAAATTACTTTTAATATATTTAAAAAATAAATTTAGCAGTTAGTAGCCAATTAAAGTCTAAAAACTCAAAGTACTAAAATTCGAACACTTAAAAATAATGCTATAAATTTGGATGATGCTATTTTTTAGAACAGCTTTTTTATTTAAATAATTTTATAAAAATGTCTTTTAAACGAAGAATTGCACCTGGATTACAAAATGTGCAAAAAGCATTAGAGACATCTTTAGATACAGAAGAAACTTTAGACAGTGGAGTATGTCCATCTCCGCTTAATGGAATCCATATTACAAGCTCAGGCTGCTCATCTCTTGATTCAATTATTGGTTTTGGGGGTCTTCCACTAGGAATGTGTTTTTTGATTGAAGAAACTGGAACAACTGATTTTTCAAGTTCTTTATTGCGTTATTTTTCAGCAGAAGGCATTATTCATGGACATGCAATTTGGTCAGGTGGCATTTCAAAAACATGGTTTCAAGATTTACCAGACGCAGATTTAAATATATATCATGAAAAAAATAAATCATCTGATGATATTATGAAAATAGCATGGAGATACCATCATCTAGGGGATTTTAAGGATAATTTTGGATTAAATAAAGGTTTTTTTTTATAAAAAATCCATTCTTTTGTTAAATATAGTGAATTAGGCCCGGGCATTAATAAATCCAAAAACATAGAATATTGCCATACTTTTGATCTTTCAAAACGCTTGAGAATACCGCATACAGCATCCATCACATGTTCAAAAGTTCTCCCTATGTCATCTAAACCTTACAGCGAATTTATATCAGAAATTCTTAAACTTTTATCTTCAGAATCTCCCAAGACAATACGATTAGTAATTCCAAATATTCTTTTACCTATAGTTTATCCTTCTGAATCTTTAAAACACAAAAATATACTTGAATTTTTTCACACATTAAGAGCACTTTTAAGAACATATTCTAATCGTCTGGTCGCTATGATAAGTATTTCAACACAATTATATTCTCGAGAAACTGGTATAGTTCGTTACTTGGAATTATTATCTGACGGTGTTCTCGAATTGATTCCTTTTTTAAATACTGATTCTACAAATGAATTTCAAGGTCTTCTAAAGTTGCACAAACTTCCATTTTCTCAAAATTCAATCAATCATGATAATGATTTAGCATTTAAAATTAGTCGTAAAAAGTTTTCAATTGAGCCATGGTCATTACCTCCTGTTGATGAAAAAGAATCTTACATAGGAAATAAAAGTGATACATCTATTTCAGTAGATTTTTAATAAATTCATATAAGAATGATGTATAAGTCTATATGATAGAAGCTTTTTAAAAAAAGTTTTGTAATAAGGTTATATTTTTTAAAAAATAAATTATACATCTAAGAAATTCTTAATCTCGTAATTTTAAACCAATTAAAAAAAATAAAGACAAATAATAAATCTATTTAATAGGAATATTACATGGACTTTTTATAGCCTTTTTTTATGTGTAAGGTTTCATATCAAAGATAATAATGCTTCAAGAAGTAATTGATTTTGCAAATAATTTCCGGGGATCTTCTTTAATGATATTACCATCTATGTATTCTAAGGAAAATGAATCAACATCTAATGAAATCAGTAAACTTCTAAATTCTGAATGTGAAAAAGAAAGAGCAGTTGGAGTGAAAAAAGTTATTTACGTATTTTTATTGTTTTTAATAAACAGCATCTTATGAATAATAGTTAATGTCACATGGAATAGATGTATCAGAATATTTTTTACCCATTGTTAAAAATGTTGCATCTTCTGATTTAGAAATACAAAAGCTTATTTATATTTATATAACACGTTATGCAGAATACGACCCTAACTTAGCTCTTCTTTCTATTAACACAATTCAAAAGGGATTAAATCACAAAAATCCTCTCATTAGGGGGATGTCAATTAGAACTTTATCAGGAATTCGAGTAACTGCAATTTCAAAAATAATTTTGTTAGAAATAAAGCGTTGTATTATGGATATGTCATTTTATGTAAGAAAATCTGCAATAATTTCTATGATAAAATGCTACAGGTGAATTAAAATTCTATAATTCAGTACTTATGCTCAGTAGCTAGATTGGATCCTTCATGTATTTCTACAGTAATAGAATATCTTTCACTTCTTTTCAATGATAAATCTCACATGGTATTCGGCTCAGCTCTTTTTGCTTTTCAGGAAATATGCCCCGAAAGATTAGATCTTATACATCCACATTACCGTAGAATCTGTAGAACTCTTCATGAATTGAATGAATGGGATCAAACGATCGTATTAAATATTCTTTTAGTTTATGCTCGGAAATGTTTTTTAATACCAGATAATGTAGCATGTCATGATCATAATTTAAATAAAGAAGAAAAGTTTTATTCTAGCGATGAATCTGATCAAAAAACACCAAAATTAAAAAATAATACTCTTAATGAAGATTTTAACTTACTCTTAACAAGTGTTGTCCCATTACTTAAAAGCAGAAATAACTCAGTAATATATTATAGTATATTTTTTATTCTAATTAATTCTATCTTAGGTTGTAATGGCGGCTTGCAAAATATTATATCATATTGGATCTTTAACAAAATTACATGAACTTGTAAAACCATTAATTCGACTATTAAAAGGAACACCGGATATCCAATATATTGCATTAACTAACATTGTAGCAATTTCTATTAAATATCCTGTAATATTAAAATTTTAGATATTTAAACTAATATCTTATAGACAGTTTTTTCTTCATTTTATAAGCATTTTTTTATTTATCCATCTGATTCTGAAAAGATATGGAAGTTAAAATTTGAAATTCTCTCTCTAATTGCAACAAAAGAAAATGTAATAAATATTTTGAAAGAACTTAAGGTATTTCTTTAAATATTTTCTTACTAAGTTTAGTTTTCTTAGTGGCATACAAAAAGCTTGAATCCAAATATAGTATCTAATGCAATAAAATCTATCGGATATTGTGCAATTAATCACTGTTTTATTTCAGAATTATGTCTTCAAAGTCTCATGACTAATATTAATAGTTCTAATGGTATTTATTAAATTATTTGATATTATAAATTCACTACTATAGATGTATTAGTAGAAGAATCTGTATCTGTAATATCTCAATTGATACAACTTAATCCAAAAGATCATTTACATTATATAGAGCAACTTGTCTTATATTATGATTCCATTTGTATAGCATCAGTCAGGACATCTATAATTTATCTTGTATCGGAAAATATTTTTAGTCTTCCAAAATTATCATTAGATATGTTAAGAATTCTTGCAAAATCATTTTCACAACAAGTATATAATTTATATTTATTTTAAAGTTCTTACGTATATTAGGAAGAAGTTGTAAAAAACCAAATTCTTATTTTTGCAACAAAACTATATATTATATATAATTCAGATTGTTTCAAAAAGAAGTCAGATGATTTTTTAACTGCTTTTCTAGAAAAATTAGATATATCATCTAATTCAAATAACAATAATACTTTTTCAGATTTAATATTAGAAGAAAATGAAATTTTAACTAAAAATATTGCAATATATAACAATTCATCAAACAAACAAATCGTTACAAAACTTTACGATTATATTATGTTGTTATCTCGATATGACTTTTCATTTGATATTCGCGATAGAACACGTTTATATAAATTTTTAACACTTAACCCTACTAGTTTATTTTCACAAAGAATTATTTTTTCTTTAAGGCCAAATACAAAAATAATAACAAATTCTATGGGCAGAGAAGCATATACACTAGGAAGTTCGTCCCTTACACTTCTTAAAACAATAAAAGGATATAACAATTTACCCAATTGGTTAAATGATATTACTCAATTACCAAATTCAGATTTAAGGGAAGAAAAGTTTAATGAAGATACTAACTGTAACTTTTTAAAAAATTCTACATCAAAAAAAACCGAAAATAGTTCAATTCTGTTAAATTTAAAAACATTTGAAGCACAAAGATTAGATAATTTTTATAAGTCAAACACTGATAGTGAAAATACGGATTCCGATCATACAATAGATTTTGAAACTGATTTTAATTATGAAAAAAGCACAGATAGTGAAAATATTGAAAAAGAAATAAGTTCAGAAAACGAGGATATTAACTCTGATAAAGCTATTCCACTTTTGTGAGATTTATAAACTATAAATTTCAGTTATTTTTTTGATTTTGTTCTATATAATTAATTTTAAAAGACTCAATTGTATTTTTAACTAAACATATAATAGTGTTTTAATTAGAAGATTAACATACTTTAATTTAAAATAAACAATATTAAAATAAAAATTAAATTTGATATATTTTTATAATAAAAAACATTTTTAAAATTTACATGATTTAAAAATAATTACAAAAAATTTTTAATAAAAAAAGAAATTATAAATCTATAAGATTAATAAGTCTAAAATTTCATCTGATAACAAAAATTTATAAATATTATAAATATTTTTACTAGACATTTTTTTTATTAATATTTCAAATAAATATTCAAAAATATAGAAATTAGAAAAATACTCAAGGCCAAAATTTACAACAAATGCCATTTGATAACTAAATAAATATAAAAAACTAAAAAAACTACATATAAAACTCTAACCAAATGATAACTAAATATAAAGAACTAAAAAAATTACATATAGAATTCTAACCAAAAATATATATATTAATTATATATATATAATTATTAAATATTAAAAGATCAATTCAATTTAATGTAAAATTAAAAACAAAAAGCTAGAATGAACCCATAATAAAGCTGAAAATATAATAATAACTGCTTATTACCATTGAGTAAATATATATAAGAACGTATTTCAGCGATATTCACAAGGATATCCATAATTATAAGATTGTGAATACATATTTGATGATGGAGAGCACCTACGTGAATAACCTTGGGAATAATTAAGCGCAGCATAATCCATTCTTGGGTTTGGAGCATAGTCTAAATGTTGCATAGACTTACGATTTCGATAATTAGTATCATAAGGTGCATAATGTTCTGAATAAGGATAATACCTAAAAATATTAACATATAATAAAATATTCATTAAACATACCTATAACCATCAGAGTACTTAGATCGCATACGCAAAGGAGCATGACGACCAGTATAACTTGGATAATGATCATAAGGTAAAGTATCATTAGGATATTTAGGTACTAAATATGGTCGATCATAAGATTCAGGATATATATAGTCCTGATGGTTATAATAATCATCATAATACTGAGGTTCACAATAAGCATAAGGAAGATGATCTTTTCGTATTGGTTGATAAAGAGCAACTTTCTTATTATCTGAAGATTCTGTGTTCTGATTATATATTTCTTGTTTAGCTACAGCTGAAGTATCTTGAGATGTAGAGTTTTGATTATTATGCAATTTTTTATCAGCTACATTATCTTTTTCAGATTCTTTTAATACATTTTCAGCCTGAGAAGAATCTACTTGGGTTTTAGAACTCTTATCTTCATTTAAAGATTTTGCTGATTTAGACTTAAATTCAGATGACTCAAAATCATTAGATGAAGCTACTAGCCGATCATTTTCTCTGACTTTTGGATCAGTATTAAGATATCTTTTATAGCTGATAGAAGCGCTTTCAGAAAATTTTTCAGGAGGCGGATTCCATTGACGATTTCTATATTTCTGAAAGTCTTTTGAATCACGTATATCGCGATCACGAAAGAAATAATCTTTTTGTGCATAATAATAAGAGTTTCTATATGCATTTGAACAGGGTTGTCGATATGGCATATCTTCAAAATAGTATCGTGGATAACCGTAATTATAAATGTCATAATTCCCTAGAAATAATAAATTCAAGCATCTACAGAAAAAAAAACTATACCAGGAGGTTTCATAGGACCATGAGTTTCTGAAGATAAAATAGAAGATTTTGGAGAAACATTTTGCGGTGTTCTAAATCTTGAGTATTAACACAAAAAAAAAAGATCATACCCCGGAGGAGGCATCTTTGGACAATGTTTAGCCCAGTGATTCTTAGCACCGCAGTTAAAACAGCCTTCAAGCTTTTCCGTTACTATTTTCCTTACACCGTATACTTGTTTCTGAGTTTCAACACGTAATGTCTGACCAAAAAGCTCTGTACCATCTAGAGCATGGCATGCTTTAATACACGACTCAGGATCTACAAACTCCTATTCTTCATTCAGCATATTATAAATCACAATATAAACCACTGTATTTTTTACCACAAAGCCACATCCAATATTAGGTTTTAATTCAACATTAATAATAGTCCCAAAAGGAGAAAACTTTTCACGAAGATGATACATACGACACTGATTACTTAAATTTCCAACATAACATTTCAATGGACGTCCATCTTCTGTAAATGGCCTTGTAGCAGTACTAGGAAAAATTTGCTGATTAACTGATCCTACTGGTGCTTTCTCAATAGAAGTAGATGTCATTATTACTTATTAAAGGTAAAAAATAAAAATATATGATTCTTTTCTCAAGAAAGACTAATCTTATTGTTTTTGTTGTCAGTAATATCATTTCAAAAATATTTTCTTACTATCAGTACAAAAAACCAGGAAAAAACCCCAAAAAGAAGTTGGCTGAGTAAAAAATAATAAATAATAAAAAATAAACCAACTTTCCAAAAAAAACAGCTTTTAGGGAATTTTTTTTGTTTTTTTTTATAAGAATTTTTTTATAAGAATTTATATTTAGGATCGCCCCAACGTAACACGTAACGTAGGTTATCTTTATATTAAGATAAAATTTAAGATAAAATTGATAAAAAAGAATATAAAATAAAAAAAGAATAGAAATAAAATAAAGGAATTTGTGTTTTAAAGAAGCTTTTGATATTGTGTTTATATTTCTCTTTTTTTCGAGTAAAAATGAGAATATTTAAAGTATTTTTTTAGCAGGGTAAATATTCATTGATGATGAGAAATATAGGAATAATTTGTTTGGTAAAAGAAGGTAAAGACGTTTTCTTAAAGATGGATGTAGACATTTGCATTGAAAAATTATATAAAAAACAGCTTCTTAGTGAGCCAATTATCGAAACCATCTGTGATCATGCAAAAAGACTTCTTATGGAGGAAAGTAATGTTCTTCATATATGTTCTCCAGTTACTGTTGTTGGTGATATCCATGGGTCTGTATATATATCTTTTTTTGTTGTTTTTTATGTGGTCTAGGCAATTTTATGACTTGGTTGAAATTTTTAGGATTGGTGGATTTTGTCCGGATACTAATTACCTTTTTTTAGGAGATTATGTTGATAGAGGGCTTTTTAGTGTAGAGACTATTTCTTTGCTTGTATGTTTAAAACTAAGATATCCAAATCGTGTTCATCTTATCCGTGGAAACCACGAATCACGAAGTGTAACTCAAACATATGGTTTTTATACAGAATGCATTCGTAAATATGGAAGTGCTAATGTATGGCATCATTTTACTAATATGTTTGATTTTTTGACATTATCTGTTATTATCGATAATAAAATATTTTGTGTTCACGGAGGTATATATATATAACTATGATTTAAGAAATAAACATTTAGGTTTGTCTCCGTCTATCCATTCTATTGATCAAATAAAAATTATCAATCGTTTCCGAGGTACACAATGATTAATATAATTAGGCTTATAATAAGGTTTTTTTAGAAATACCGCATGAGGGTCCTATGGCAGACCTAGTATGGTCAGATCCAGATCAAGATAAACGTGATTTTTCTATTTCACCAAGGTGTTTTTAATAAAATAATACTTTTTATATTTAATTTTTTTAGAGGAGCAGGTTATACATTTGGCATCGATATTGTACAAAAATTTCTTGAAATTAATAATATGGAACATATTTTACGTGCACATCAACTATGTCATGAAGGATATCAAGTATTAATTTCCAAAAATAATGAGTCAAAATAAATAACTAATAATAGGTCTTGTATGATGGAAAACTGTCTACTGTATGGTCAGCACCAAACTATTGTTATCGTTGTGCAAATCTAGCATCTATATTAGAAATATATGACAATGGGGAAAGAAAATTCAATGTCTTTGATGCTGCACCAGAAAACGAACATGATAATCCATCTACAAATAACAACCAAATCAAGGTAAATAATTAAAAAGTTATTTCAATATTAATAATATAAAGTCACCTGTTGAATATTTCTTATAACAAAAATTCATATATTAACAATTAATCTTCATTTTTATTAGCATATTTACAGTTTTCATGTTAGCTATTTTTATATTTTTATATAACACTGTATATATTTTTAAAGATCTTGCCATTTAAATGATCCCATGATCAATATTTGACTAGGAAGTTTTCCAGGTAAGGGTGATAGTATAGTAAGTGTCTTTTTATTGTCATCTACATCGGATCTATGTCTTAATTAAAACAAAATTTAAATCAATATTCATTTTACACGTATATATATCCTGCTACTGGTGATTCTAGAATAACATCAACAGGATCGTTTGCATTAGCATGAGAAACAGCTAGGACAGAATTTTGTAGTATCGAAAAAGCATCTATTTTTATCATTTTGGGTCTTTGCAGTGGAGTGTCATGACCTATTGGTAATGCAGATGAGTGCGTGAATGTTTCTAAAATCAAAGTTATTCAAATATATATATAAACAAATTTCATACCTTCTTCTATTTTATAAACAATTAAACTGTCAAAGTCACAGATTATTGAATGTGGACTTAATGCATTTCTAAAGTCCCCATAAAAATATTTTCTTATTGCAGAGTGTTGTACTTTTTGTATAAACGGTGCTTCTCTAGTTACACATCCTCCAGATTTTTGAAGTTTAACAACATGTACTCCATTTTTATTGTCATATTTTCGTGTCATATCACTATATAAACGTTCAGACCCCAAAACAATTAATACATTTACAGAAAAATCAGAAATAATATTATGTATTATATCATAACCTTTGGATTGATCAATTATCCCTGACGTATCTATGATGCAACCTGAATATCTTGCTACACCCTCTAGTATGTATAAAAATATTATAATAAACATACTTTCCTTGGTTTCACTCATTTTTGACGCACACAAAATACTCAAACGAGAGATTAAGGACTTATAAAATTTAAAATTTTGTGTTGGTAAATCATAACCGTAATAATAAGATAGTGTTACTAAAGATGGATATTGAGATGGGCCTGTTGTCAATGTAGAACCAAACATATTTTCTACATCAAGAATTCCTGAAATAGACGTTACAGAAACAGACCCAGGAATACTCCCAATGTCCTAAAAATATAAATATACCTATTTCAGTCCATTTTGCATTTGATACTTCTCGTGTATCTAGATTCACAAGAATAGGTGTTCTTTTCTGTTTCAATGCATAGCCCGAAAGAATCCTTAAAAGCGTAGTTTTTCCAGAGTCTTCGGGACCTACAAGCAACACACGCGGCCCGTCTTCATCATTTTCTGTTGCATCTATCCTCAATTTTTCAATCGCAAAATGCATATTCATATACGCCAGCATTGGTGTCTCTTCAGCTAAATAATGAACCGACAAAGCTCCTTTCACATCAATTATGCATCCACGCCATGAAAATAGTGCTAATTTGACACCACTAAAAGTATAAATTGGCCCAATAGCTAATTCTGTACCAAAAATCTCGGCTGTACCTGATTTAACCTGAAAAACACAATTAAAATTGCAAAAAAAAATTTGGAAAGATTTATGCACCTCAATTTCCACACGGGAATCAAATTCTACTTCAAATCTAAACTCATGACATGCTGGAATAGTCCATGTCACCGTTTCTTCAGAAATCTATGTAGTAATCAGCAAAAACAGAAAAAAAAGCAAAAAACTTACTGTTTCAAGCGCTGATAAAGGAGAAAGATGCATTGCATAAAAAAATTACCTCTTTATTTTCATTTTCTTCGTCATCTTTTATGACATTTAATAGATATTTATATAGAACAAAAATGTAGGACGTCATGGACTGAGATTTCGGAAGTCTAAAATTCAGAAATAAATACAAGAAAATTATAATCTTTTATATTAAAAATACAAAAAACATTTTTCAAAAAGATAACCTTTACTGAAAAAAGTCTAATATATAAAAAAACTAAACTACGGATCACCACAGTAGATAGAAAAACCACGAAACTGTTCTTGCATGGCTTGAGTTAATATTGATTGAACAGGAGTTAAAATAGGAGGCTCATCTGCTCTATTGTTAGCTTAAAGTTTTAGAAGAAATTAAAATAATATACGTGTAAACTCGACATCAAAATTACTAGTATCTACGGCATTAACCTATTAAATATATTTTAAAATAGAAAAAAAGAATAAAAAATTAAACATACAACTTTAGGAAAGTACGGTGGATGAACCCTTTTATGATAGATATCATCCCAATTAATGTTTCTAAAAAATGGATGAGCCATTACTTCCAATGCATCGCTTGGACCAGATCCAAGACGTCGGTCTGGATCTTTGGTAAGAAGCTAGTGAAAATAAGTTAACTCGATATAAAAAAAAAGACAAAAAGTACCCTTTGAAGAATGGAAACAGATTCTCGAGGCATATGAATAGGATAGAGGGGTTCGTCCGACTGAATTGCATCAAAAATTTCATCTTCATCTTCACCGCGAAAAGGTGATTGTCCCAAAAGCATTTGATAAATTAAAACTCCAAAAGCCCACCAGTCGACAGCGCGTCCATAAGGTTGTTCATACAAAATCTAATATATGTAAAAACATAAAATAAATAAATAGAAAATATACTTCAGGAGCCATAAACTCTGGGGTGCCACAAAATGTATTCGTAGTGGAACCATACCACATATCTTCTTTACAAAGACCATAATCTGTCACCTTAATATGTCCATCAACACATAATAAAATATTGTCAAGCTTTAGATCTCGATAAACAATACCATTTTCATGAAAATGTTTTAAAGCAAGCAAAACTTCAGCAGCATAAAATCTATTTAAGTAAGACATAGGTGCAATTACTCAAATATAAAATTACTGAGCTCTCATTTGACCAAATTGTTCTCGCTGAATATGTAATAATAAGTCACCACCACTTACATATTCCATTACAAAATAAATTCTTGATTCGCTCTGAAAACAAGAATGCATATTAATAAGAAAAGGATGTTTTCCTTTATTAGCAGCAAGAAAAATTCGTTTCTCTGATGCTGTACTTCCTATCTCTTCATTTTCTATAATAGATTCCTTTTTTAAAACCTTAATTGCATACAATTGTTTTGTAGACTTAGTTTCTGCAAGCATAACTTTGCCAAAATTCCCTTTACCTAAAACTGCTAAAAAATTAAAATCATCCAGTCCAACTTTTTTTATATCAAACGAAGTAATTTTTGTTTTCATTGAAGACAAATATGATGCAGGTTTATTAACATAAACATTACCGGATAATTGATAATTATCAGTAGATGAATCAGAAGAATATGACTCATCTGTTCTTGTATAGAGATTTTCAGAATACCGATTATAATTATAAGAATATTTATTATCATTAGCTTGATATGTTATATTTACATTCTTTTCTTGATAAGACGTTATAGACTGACTTGAATCTCTTAAAAACTAAAAAGAAACATTAGTATAAAAAATAAAAAAAATAAAAAATACGTTTTCTTGATTTTCTTGTTTCTGGAACTCATTTTCATATTTTAAAGAAACACCTTGATAAGAGGTAGAACTATGATCCAAATCTAAATCTGATGACATGTTTCCTAGTAGAGCAGATGATTGTGTAGTTTCATTATCAGAGACATTAAAAGCATTTTTTGCAAAAGTAGAATGTGTGGAAAAAGACGACCAAGGCTCACGCGTTTCTTGAGTATTAATTATATCAGAAACATTTTTCTGTAGAATCGTCTTATCAGAAGAATAAGATGTTTGTTTATCTTGAGATTTAAAGTGGGACTCGTCTGTATTTTGAAAAGAGTTAAATGTAGCTTGAGAGAAATTCTTCGATGAAAAATAAGCCTTAAATTCATTTTTATCATTCTCATGAGAAAATCCATCTATAGACAATAAGTTATATGCTTCCGTATTATATTTATGATAATGACTTTGAACTTTTTTACTAATTATATTAAAACTATTTGATTGCCTTAGTTTTGTAATTTTAATTTCATTCAAAATTTGGTTAGCTACTTCCATTGACATGCCACATAGGTTAGGAATAAAATGTCGACATTGTGTATGACATAATATGCTACATTCTAAACATTTTTGTGCATTTTTTTTTCCAAGAGGAAGAATATAACCACAATGACAACACCAATTTGCGCCTATATTTGTAACTAATTCAAATCTATGAGGAATATGGTGATTAAGTTTTTCTTCAAGATCCTAGATATATACTTTCAGCTCATAAATGCTAGTTAGTCAAAATTAAACTTACTGTACTGGAATTTATTTTTGAAATACATTTTGTAATTACTTTAAGATAACATTTTTTATGGCAAGTGTATCTACAATCTATACATCGAAATCCTATAGCATTTTTAAGAAACTCGCTACAAAAAGCACACTTTATAATTTGATAAAACTGATGTTGAGCAAAACTATGACCATGTACTTCATAAACCGTTTTTTTCTTTTCACGAATTGCACCTTGTCTACCAAGACCCAATTTATGATTAGGGCGTTGATTTTTAGCGTTTTTTACTAAAAACTATTCATATAAGAATATAGAACGGAACAATATACCAAAATTCAAACTTAAATGTATTTGCCCTGCTGGCTCAAGTGAAAACCAAGTATCGATACTTTTATCTTCTGATGCTGCAATTTCTTTAGAGATATTGGATTGCTTTTGAAATGTAGACGAACAAGAATGAGAACTCGTTATATCAGAAGCATCTTTTGCAGGACTAATTCTACCGGAATTATTTTGCATCTTTTCTGCACTAACCCAATCAGGTCCTGAAACCTCTTTAATACGATTTTGGCGTAATTCTTCAGCAATATCGGATATCTGTATATAAAGGATAGCAATAGGAATAGATGAACTCCCTTGCTTATCATAAACAACAAATTCAACTTCATTAACCTTATTAGCTTCAATTTCAAAAGATTCTTGTTGCCAACGATCTGTTTTAGACATTCGTGTTGTAACTTCTGTCTTATCAACTTTAATTACTATATATGTTTCAGGTGTTCGAGATGTTCGATTAACGTGTTCAACATCTTGAATCGCATAAACTTTTCCCTTAAAAATACCAGAAAGTAGTCCCCTTACACTAGATGCATTCGCTTTTTCATCTAACAATATTAAATAAATACAGTTGTAATACAGAATTATTATACTATCATTCTGACTATCTTTATCAATGTCAATATGAAGATTTTCGTAGCGTTTTAATGCACGTTTTAATAATTGTATTTTATGAACACTCTGAATTCTCTTTAATTCAGCTTCGTTTCTATTTTTCTTATCATTTTCATTTTGATATAATTTAATTAATTTATCAAAACCGTCTTTTACTTGTTTCTCTACAGTAAGCTTAAATTCTAACAACTGTAACATCGTTTGTATTTTCACGCTTGTATATGGAGTATAGTATTTAAATAAATCTTTAAATAATTAAAAAAGAAGATCAAAAAAAAAAAAAAACCTAATTTAGTATATTGCTGTGTTGATTTTGATGAAACCAACAATCCTTCTGCAGAAACTTTCTCAGCATTTTCAAGATTATCTATAGAATTTTCTTTAACAATTTTTTGTGTTTCTGAAAAAAATACATCATTTGAAGTCGGTGGCTCTGATGATTCAATATTATCCTGCTCTTTCTGCTCGTCAAGAGATTCTTTCTTTTTCAACTGAAGTTCATGCAACATTTTCTCCAAATATGCTATATTTCTTTGAGATTCTCTAATATTATTCTCGAGACTTTGTTGAACTGTCTCATTTTCTGTCTGACTACGCATAGCTTGTGCACCTTGAATTAAAACCTTTTCTCGTTCAATCTTTTGATAAATGTCTCGAATTTTATCATCCATGTCCTAAGATATCTAAGTCTTTTCCTTATATTTTTCTAAAAAAGTCACCGTCATTGATAATTTAATCGATTTTTTTAAAATAAATCAAATACAAGATGAACCCTTCAAAAAAACAAAATAACTTATGTTTCTAACTTATTTCCTTTCTACAGAAAAGACTTTTTTCTAAAATAAATATTATGTTTTTAAGTTTTTTTAAATATCTATTTCATAATGCTTAAAATATCCGATATTCACGATTTGGGAGAAATTTCGAATATAACGTTTACAGAAAGATTTTTATAGATATATCTATTGAAATTAAATAAAATATTTTCAAAGGTGAAAGAATAAGTTTTATTTGTTAAAAATATATCTATTTTTTATAATTCAGATTTTATAAAAAACATATATTTTATGATTTTTTGGTATTGAAGGTATAAAATAAACTTTTTTAAATCCAAAACACAAAGTATCTATATAGTAACTTAAAGAATAATAAATAAAAAGTGGCACTTTTTAGTAAATTTATAAATTATATGTTATGTAATTATTAGATACAATAGAAGCTAATAGAAAATAAACATAACTAATTAAGAATATAAAGACGATTAGAAAGATATTCCATACATGGTAAAGTTTATTTTTATATATAGATATTATAGTTAAGTACAAAATGTTATATCTTGTGTATACAAATACCGAATAAAAGTTTTTAAATATTATCTTACTCCTAAAAGACGGACAATTCCAAAAGCAGAACCAGCAGCAATAATTCCAACTAACAGTGTTTGAAAAGCTGAATAGATTGAACGTTTTATAGATCCAATAAGATATACTGATTTGAGGTAGCCGAAAATGAATAAAACAGCAGCAACAACAATAATGCTAACTTTAAAGCCCATTAATGTATTATTATAGAAAACGAAGTAAGGTGCAAGAGGAATTCTAATAAAAATATTAATATTGAAGAAAAAAAAAGGAATATCTTACAATCCCCCTATGAAATAAGACATACCAATTGTAATAGCACTAAACCATGCAGTTCTAAGGGATGGTTTTTGTAAACACAAATCAAACCGCATAACAAAATTAACAAAATCAACTGGATTTTGTCTCAAATTAAAAATCAAAGGCTTACAAACTTCATTTACAATCCCATAAGACTGCAACTGGTTAAGAATCTGCTGCAATCTATTTTCCGGAGCATGTGTTAAAAGATCCATCTGTGTTTTACGCATATGCTCAAAATGGTCAACTTCCGACTTTGTAGCAAGATATCCACCCAATCCCATTGATACTGCACCCGAAATTAACTCTGCCATTCCTGCTGTTAAAACAATTTGGGTATTATAAAAAGATGAAAGGCCTGCTGCTAATGAAAAAGGCACTGTTAGCCCATCTGAAAGACCCTAAATTATATCAGTATAACTTCTTTTCTAAAGGCCTATTAACAATAATAATATCACTAACAATACGTGATGATTCCACTGAAATATCTCCACGTTTTTTATCAAATATTAATGACTCTGATACCTCCATTAATATATTTTTTTTCCTTAAGTCTTTTATTCATAAAATTGCTTTAAATTTTAGAATTTTTTTTAATTTCTTTTAGTTTTTTACTTAATTTTTATGAAAACTTTGTATTTTATATAAAATATATACGTGGCATATCTTTAAAAGTGGGGTACGAAGAAATAATTAACCAATCAACGCTCGTCTTTTTCTCAGCAATTAGTCAGCATTTGCCATGGCAACAGTATAGGTCTTAGGAGCACATCGAAACAGTTTAAGCAAGGATATTTAAATGTATAGATTGGGATTCAAAAACACATATATCAGAGTTTTTAATATATACATATGGTATTTTATTGTATTTTTATTGTATAAAAAATTCTTATTTTGAAAAACTATACATTTTAATAAAGTATTTTAATTTTTACTCTATTTCTATTATTTGCAATAAATTTTGATAAGTCAAAAGTTTCTGTAAAAATAATTATACTAAAAATAGAAACAAAATATGGACACAAAAACAATTTGTTACAATTAAAATCAAAGAAATTTTATGTCGATTTTTTCATTTTTTAATCAAGAAATATATTCTATTTGAATTTTTTTAACTACATCTTACAAAATATTTCAGCTTAATTTTTAAAATATTTTTATTCATATATTTATAAATATTTTATCACTAAAAATAACATATAAAATAATAAAAATAAAAGACGTGAATGTTAAAGATTAATTTATATAAAAACCTATAACTTTTTCTATAAAAAATGAAATATAAAAATAACAAAAAATGATATTTAAAAATTTATATAATTAGCAATATTTTTTTTAAATTCAAAAGAATATTTAGTTTCAAAATACTATTAATCTACAACAAAAAATACATGTTTGGTATACTAGAAATTCCCAATTATTAATGATTATTGTTCTAGGCAAACAAAATGATTTTCAAAATAAATATTTCACAAACAAAAAACTTATACCTAAAATCCATACTATAATCAAAAAACATCTTATACACTTGCATTTATATTCCTCAGTTTAAAAAACATTTGCCATTAAAAATGTTTTTACAAATAATACTAAAATGTATAAATCTTATTTTTAATTTAAAAAACAACTTACTATGCCTTAAACAAATAGAAATTAATATCTAACAAAAACCAATAGTATAAATGCTTTGCATTTTGCTGCATCTAACAAAGTCTATCTATTCCAATATATAATATATCATGTACCTTTTAGCGACCATAAAAACATTATCCATTTAAGAAAGCATAAAAGAAAATATAGAATCACCTAAAAAACAAAAAAGAAACATAAAATACTCCAACAACTTCGTTTTTTTCTTTTAAATTTAAACGTCAAAATAAAAAACCATTTTTTGAAAAATATTATAAATAAATTAGTCATAGATTACATTATTATATCTTTCATCTAAAAGTAAAATCTCTTTTATCTTAATAGGTGGGCAAAGTCCTAATTTTTCAGCTCTATTCCAACGGTTTAAACGAGATAATCCCCGAAAAGGTCCATATTGATAGGTTAAATCAAATTTATTTAAAACCTCGTCAATATAAGCATCATCTAAGGGATTTTCTAAATGCTTAAGTATCTAAATATACTATTATTTAATATTCATATACCTATATCTGCCTCACTTAATTCTTCAGCAAAAGAAACAGAAGAAACAGGTTCATGCAAAAGAGAAGATCCTTGTTTTTCATGTTTTTCCGATATTTCATTTTTCAATATATTTTTTTTCCCAAAATCATATATATGAGTTTTTGACCAATGAGAAGTCACTTTTGAAACTTTTAAAGATGGAAACGAATTTATTAACTTTTCCTGCTCATATTCTATTTTTCTTTTCTTTTTAGATGAAATAGTCATTTCTGCAATTAATATTTTTATTAATTTCCCAAAAATAACTTTTACTCTGCCAACTTTTTAATTACACTAAAATTATGAGATATCGAAAAATCAAGTTTAACTCTAAATTTAATACTTGAAAATTAATATGAAATAATGAATAAAACTATGATCAAAGATTCCAAAAAAGATAATTATTTTATATTTTTGAACAACAGTATTATTCTACTATATTAATATATATAAAAAATGATGAAATAGATGTTTTCCTATATCAAAAATAAATAATTTTTTATGCAAATAAAATATACAGAGATTATGAGTTCATTACATAGAATTCACCATTTTTCGTTTTTTTTATTATTCTTCCACAAGTAGATTAAAGATTTCATGTTTTCGTTGTTTTAAGATCTTTTTTTATAAAATGTCTATCAATATTTTAAGTGTTTAGCTTTTATACATTAAAAACCTGTCTTTTGTCAATAACATATAAAATTACACAAAGTTATACATTTTGAGCTTGACTAATTTATCCAAGATATGTCAAGAAGAAAACTCAATCCAATATTTTTTAATAAAATGAATTATCATAATTATTAAATGTATAAAATTAGTAGCGAATCAAAATCAAAAACAAAACCAACGCAGGAATAGTGGTAACAATAAAAGAACTATATGGTGTACTTGGATATATATTCCATGCATACTCTTGCAATGCCCATATTATAATCTGTAATACTATAGGTATACGTGTTTTAGTAAGAATATAAGGCATACTCCATGCAAACCAACAATAAAATTGATAATGCAAAGAGCGTGCACACAAAATGCCAATTAAATTAGATGTAAAAAGTGTTATAACAATGAGAGACCGAAGCTGAACATGTCTCCTGTGTGTTTTATTAATAAACAATGGCTTTGTATTTAACAAAGAGGATCCAATTTTTTTCAAAGAATAATCAGAAATTCTAAACATTCATTAGTTAGGAAAAAAACAAAAAATAAAAAAACCGATTCCACAGTCTACTTGAAAAAATAAAAAGCATTAATCCATGAATAAAAAACAATAAATATGAAAACTCCTTGGACAAAAAAACTGACTCTGGCAAAAACTTCCAATTAACGGTCCATTTATACAAAAATGTTCGAGAAAAATCAAAAGCACGAGAGATATATTCTTTTTTATAAGAAATAAACGGTATAGATAATAATGCCTAAAGAAAAATAAATATAATTTTAAATAAAATAGCATTGAGGAAACCACCTGAATCACAAAAACAACAAAAAAATGCCACAACATACACCTCAGACCCAACATTTGTAATAATATTATAGCTATTGCAGGAAAAAAAAGTAAAACATTCATTTTAATCCCCAATGCAATCCCAAAAAAACATGTACCAAATGTCCATAAATGCATAGCATAAGCATAAATCGCCATATATGAAAAAAGCATAACCCAACAATCATTAAACAGACGTAATAAATAAATACTATGAAGACGTTTTGAAAAAATTAATAACAAATATGCATAAAAAGGTGCCTAATAATATTAAAAAAGAAAATAATAGATCATAAAGTACATTTACTGAATAATAAATTTTAAGTACGAAAAAAAGTGTTACAAGATATACAAACATAAAAATCTGTTGACCCTTTATAATATTCTGCCCAGAATCTGTTAATTTATAAAGAAATGAATACAAATAGAGAAATCCAGCAGGATATCTTTAAAATTAAACTTTTCTTTAACATGAAAAACAATAACTTACACTATTGGGCCTGTACTACCTTTGATATGAGTATAATTTCTCTCACCAGATAAATAAAGAGAAACTTGAGTCATATAGGTTTCCCAGTCAATCTCAGTGTCTAAAAAGAGTAAAAAAAATATTTAGACTCCAAAATTTGAATAATCTACAAGAAACTTTTGATAAAATAACCATGCAAAAAAAAGTATCCAAAAGCAAAAAACAAACAATTGCATAAGAAGTGAAAAGAGGTTTAGAAAAAAAATAACGGATAGTGTAGCAAAATCTCCGAATTGTACAAATCATGGTCAGTTTTATAAATACTTTATATATAATTAAGGTATTCGATAAATTTTAAAATAAATATTTTTAATATTTTTAGAAATACATTTTTTATGATAAAATGAGATGTTTTATTACATATTTTATAATGAACTAATAACTTCGACCAAAAAGTGCAAATGTTATTGCTAATTCTCCACAAGCAGTACAATGAATAACACCTTCTTTCAAGAGATGTTCACCAGTCGGTTGTTCTAAAGGAATACAAAGACTTTTTGCGCCCATAGCTAACATATTTTCATCTTCTGAACCAGTACTTGATTCACTAGTGCTATTTTTTCTAATTTCTTCTTCACATAAAGATCTTTTACACCAAGGAATAAGTAAAAGTTTTTTTTTATTAAGTAAAGGAACAAAATCTTCCCACTGATATACAATTTGAACGTTTTCATCATATTGTTTTTTTGCTTTTTTGTATAAATCAGATTGAATTGTTTCTAACAAATCGAAAACAGAAGATAATAATTGTGAAAGAGGAATCTTAGTTTTCATACTCGTATCTCGACGAACAGCAACCACTTGTAATGCCTCATGATCCATAAGCCCATATTCCAATCGTAAAGGAACTCCCTAAAAAATAAATATTTACATAAAAACAGAAAACAAAATATACCATCATTTCCCAATGAGAAAATTTCCAACCTGGAGAATATGTTGTACGTAAATCTGATTTAACACGAAACCCCCCCTTTTTAAGAGTATTAACAATATTTGAAATACCATCCATAATCATTTTTTGTTGTTCAGTAGTAGTTTTAGCAGTAATTCCACAAGGAATTACAATAATTTGAGTTCTTGAGACCCTAGGGGGCATTACCAATCCTTTATCATCACTGTGAGTCATTACCATAATCCCAATTGCTCTTGTTGAAAGACCCCACGAGTTTTGCCAAACATAAAGTTTAGCCTTTTCATCATCTAATTTTGCATTTGGGTCCTCTACAGAAATATCAAACATTTTGCTAAAATTCTGTCCCAATGAATGACTAGTTGCAGCTTGAATACCCCTCCCAGTAGCTGGAATGAATCCTTCAATTGTTGACGTGAAGACAGCACCAGCAAATTTTTCTTTTTCTGATTTTATACCCTTAATAACTGGAACTGCAAGCAATTCGACATATATTCTTTCATATAAGTGTAAAATATTAAATACCTCTTTCTCCGATTCTTCTTTATCTAGATATGCTGTATGACCCTCTTGCCAAGAAAACTCCCGAGTTCGTAAAAAAGGTTCTACACTGTCAGTACAAAATATATTTATTTATATTGTTGAACTTACGTGGATGTTTAAACTCCCATCTGACGACAGAATTCCATTGATTAAGTTTTAATGGTAAATCACGATAACTTCTTATCCATTTAGAAAAATAAGGATACATAATCGTCTCAGATGTTGGACGAATAGCGATTGGCTCTTCAAGATTAGAATTTCCACTAGCAACATTAAATATAAATAATAGTTATAATATATATCTATTACGCTTTTGTAACCCATGCAACTTTAAGTATTAATAGAATTTATCTTATATCATATCAATTACCTTCTGGAGCAAATCCTTCTATATGATCTTTTTCTTTTCCAAGAGCTTTTGAGGATACAAACATAGGAAAATAACAGTTTTCTACTCCTAATTTCTTAATTTGCATATCAAACCATTCTACACTGATATGAGCAAAACTAAAAAAAAAAAAACCATAATTACTCTGTATTTGTTCCCATATGTAATAAGATGCTGGTTTTAATATATAGCACCCCGAAATATCATAATAGTCGATCAAATATGAATTAAGAAAATAAAAAGTAATACGCTTAAAACTTACCATATCTCCTTTAATCAATACTTGACGATACCATTCAGAAAAATCATCATTTTTTTTAACAGTAATTCCAATTAGTATATTATCATGTTTAGCTGGTTATCAATTAAAGACATAATAATAGGAAAACAGAAACCAACACTCTTTAGAAAAATTAAGCGTAGACTTTGGAGGAACCTTCTGTTGCTGTCTAAAATTTAATTAGTAAATATATCTTTTAAAAAAATATACACAAAAACTTTAATAATAAATCAGTTTTCCAAACACCCAGATGTAAGAAATGATCTAACAACTGAGAATGTGTAAAAAATATAGTTCTACATGTTGATAACAAACGAAATGCAAGTAATCGGCTCTCAAGAGATATTCGTGAATCTAAAACAACCCGTATCTTTGATGCATTCTCTTTTGTAATACAGAGAGGTGACACTAAAAACAGTCAAACAAAACTTTGGTTCGTTATAAATTTATAGACCTTCCTCTTTTTTCACATTAAGAATATCAAACACCAATTCAGAAGAAGCTTTTCGCAATGCTGTGCACTCTAAAGGTCCTGCCAAGGACACCAAATCGATTTTTGTATCAGAAAGACCAATTATAAATGCTAATACGCAATTTTCAGACACTGAATTCACCATTTCAAAAACCCATATTCTTGTCAATTGATATTCAAGCAAATTATCTTGTTTTTTAAGCATTTTTTTCCAAGATGCTTCAGAAGAGGCTTCATCATGTTCAATTAAATAAAGAGAATCTATTTTCAAGCGCTCAATTGCTTCTAAAAGAGCACTTTCATCCATTTTATATCTAGAAAGCTTTATTTTTTTGCTTGTAATCGTTTACTCCACACAAGAAAAAATAAGAAAAAAAAAGAAAATAAAAAGCATCAATAAGTGCTTAAAAACAAATGGCTCAACTGTTTCAGCAGAAATCAGAATCAAGTATATGTAAGTCTTTATTTTTGTTTTTTAGTGGCAAAAATTGACAAACATAGTCTTGAACGGAGAAAAAATCAGTGGATCAGACGTCCGTGATCAACATGGTAGGTAGAACACATACAATAGTATCCATAAACTCTTAAATAAGTGTGGATGATTAAAAATATTTCCTATAAGCAAATTCACTTTTCCTATATTTGGGTAATAATACTATAATAAATTTAAATGGCTTTGGTAATTTCATATAATTACGGATACTTTATTGGGTCTTAAAAGATATTATACTAACTCATAGTGTTTAGTTCTTGCAGCACAAACACTTTCAAATCTTTTAAAATCATCATTTGGCCCAGTAGGCCTAGATAAAATGCTAGTTGACGATATTGGCGATGTAACAGTTACTAATGATGGGGCAACTCTTCTTTCTATGTTGCATGTCGAGCATCCAACAGGAAAAATATTGGTTGAACTTGCACAACAACAAGATAAAGAAGTTGGCGATGGGACAACATCTGTAGTGATCATTGCGGGTAAAAACAAGATTTTTTATCAATGGTCAAGTTTGAGCTAAAATTTCTTGTGTTTAGCTGAATTATTGCGTCGAGCAAATGAACTTGTAAAAAACAAAATCCATCCAACAACAATTATTACCGGTTACCGGCTAGCTTTAAAAGAAGCTACAAAATATCTCACTGAAGTGTTGCAAGTCAAAGTGGATCATCTTGGAAAAGACTGTTTGATCAATGTTGCAAAAACAAGCATGTCATCAAAAGTAATCGGAAGGTTTTAAACTTTTAATAAACTTTTTTATTCTTATATGTATATTAGCGACTCGGACTTTTTTGCAAACATGACAGTTGATGCTATTCTTTCAGTTAGAACAATAAATGCTAGAGGAGAAATAAAGTATCCTGTGAAAGCAGTAAATATTTTAAAAGCACATGGAAAGAGTTCTCGAGAATCGATTCTAATCAAAGGTTATGCAATAAATTGTACTGTTGCGAGTCAAGGTTACTACTTTAAAAAAGAAACAAAAAACTAAATATCTATTTAGCAATGAAAACTAGGATTGTTAATGCAAAAATAGCATGCTTAGATATAAGTTTACAAAAAACACGCATGGCATTAGGTGTAAACATTGTAATCGATAATCCAGACCAGCTAGAACAAATTAGAAAGCGGGAATCAGATATGGTTGTGGAAAGAATTCAGAAAATTCTTGCATCTGGTGCCAATGTTATCTTTACAACAAAAGGAATTGACGATCTATGTCTAAAATTTTTCGTAGAAGCGGGAGTTATGGCTGTAAGAAGGTGTAAAAAAGATGATTTAAGAAGAATAGCAAAAGCAACAGGAGCTACATTGATAAGTACAATGTCAAATATGGAGGGGGAAGAAGTATTTGAAACTAGTTATCTCGGATATTCAGATGAAGTCTCGCAAGAACGTATTTCTGATGATGAATGTATCCTTGTAAAAGGAACCCGTGCGTTATCATCTGCGTCTATTATATTGAGGGGCCCAAATGGTGAAAGTGGCTAGTTGTTTGAATTTTCCTGATATAATTAGACTATCAATTAGACGAAATGGAACGTTCTCTTCACGATTCCTTATCATCTGTCAAAAGAACGCTAGAAAGTGGCTTTGTAGTGCCAGGGGGTGGTGCTGTAGAAGCATCTCTAAGCATCTATCTTGAAAATTTTGCAACTACATTAGTTTATTCACTTTATAATATTATTCAAAACGCAATTAACATATTCTATAGGGATCTCGTGAACAACTCGCCATTGCAGAGTTTGCGTCTGCATTGTTGGTCATTCCAAAAACACTTGCTGTCAATTCTGCTAAGGATTCATCTGAATTAGTTGCTAAACTGCGTGCTTATCATGCTGCTAGTCAAAATGATACAAAAAAAAATTACAGAACATACGGGTTAGATCTAAAAGCAGGAAAAGTACGCGATAACATTAAAGCGGGTGTCCTTGAACCTTCAGTTTCCAAAATTCGAAGCCTCAAAAGTGCTGTTGAAGCATCCATTGCCATTCTTCGCATTGATACATCAATCCAACTTAACCAAGAGAAACAAGAACCTCCTGAGAATATGCATGAGCATTAATAACATCTTTTCATGTATTTTTTTTATACTGAAAATATAGATAAAACTCTCATTCTTCGTGCCTGATACGTTATGAAAAATCACTGTCAAATTAAATAACATATAGATTAGAAACATAAAGTTAATATCTTTAAATTTTTGTATGAGAATTAATATTTTGTTACTATTTTAGCGTTTTTAACTATCTTTTTACTTTTTCTAAGTAAAACAATCAACATTCAATATTTATTGAAAAAAAAAAACTATTTTTTACAGAAAAAAAAGAAAATTAAAAACACATTGAGAGAAAAAAGTGTTTAAAATAAGATATTTTATTTTTTATGGATCTTTTATCTGAAAAGGAAGAAAATAATTATAATATTAAACAAAATTTTCCAGACGATATTTCTCCTCGTCTTGCTCTGTTGTTTACAAGAATACAATATAGAGGGATGCAACCACTATTTCCAGCTTCCTGGAAGGTAAGTATTTAATTCTGATTCTATTTTATGAAAAAAATATAGATAGATTTTCTTGGATTGCCCTCTACACTTTTTGTCCAAAATAATTCTAATTTTAGACCCCCTCTTTGCTCTATGAATAATAGTGATGGAGGAGAATTCAGAGGTTTCACAAATATTATTTTTTTTTATTTACTTAAAGTTATTTTTTTAGGAAAACTAGCTTTTAAAAGACTTATGTTTCTTGGACGTGATATTCGAGATAAAATTCAACTAAACAAAGAGTATCATTTATCTCATGATTCTCATTCTATTGAACCGTATATCTTAAATGAACTCAAACGTTTTCAACAATGGATGGAGAAAGATAGTCTAGGATGTACTAATTGTATCCCTCTTTATAAATATATTTAACATTCTTATAGTATATACACCAGAAAAAATTAAAATTCCATATCTTATATTTGCATCATCGTGTTATTCTGATTTTTCAAAAAATGTGGATGTAAATATCAATAATGATTATATAATTGTTGCAGAAAAAATGGAAAACAAATTACGTGAAGCTGCTCAATATCATCGACAAAGAGTCCTTTCAAGATATATAGATCAATATTCTTACGTTTCTTCAACACCTCTAGATGAGAACGAAAATACTCTAACAATGATTAACAAATTCCCTACAATTTATGGATTTGCTATATGTGGATCTCAGGTTGCAATTGTTTCATTAAATTCAAGTGATTCAAAGGTATAATCTATCTATATGAATATTTCCTTAATTCTTTTATAGAATCCCATTCGAACCTTACTTGTTATAGATTATTGTAATATTACACAAGATTTATGGTCAGCTATTGCTATATCATTGACTATGGTTGCTTCTAGAGATGAAGCAATAGAATGGTCATGTTTTGAAGGAAGTAACGATATATCGAAATTAACAAAACAAATGGCTTCTGTAAAAATGACAGAAGATATTGATTTTTAGTTTATTAAATTCACCACTTTTAATTTGGATATGCTCATGATTCTTTTTTTTTTAGCAGTTCACATTATAAATTAAAATTGCAATTCTTTGCATGTAATTTAATATTAATTATATAATGCACTTTGTTTTTTCATTTATTAAAAACGTTAAAAAACTGTAGGATTAAATACTATTTTTAAATTTCTAATTAGAAATTGTATATCTTAAAGAAATTCATAAAAAATTAATTTAATTATTTTAAAAATACATTAACAAAATATTACAGATTTAAAAAATACATATCCATTATATAGTATCATAAATACTATAAACACGATTTAGCAGCTGAATATTTCAAGAATAAAAAATCATATTACATAACTTAATATTTTAATATATTTTTAATAGATTTTTAAAACATAAATATCTATTAAATAAACAAAATCAATAATATTAGAAAGTCTATATGCAATATAATATTTTAAAAAAGGCTAAAATAATTCAGCTAAACTTTGAACTTGAAAAAAAGAAATATACCATAAATACTAAAATTTAAAATACCGAATTAAAATAAAATTGATTCTTATTATATAAAATTTTAAATTATTTCCGAATAAAAAGATAAACATGATCATGCGAAAGTCGATTAAGTTTTTTATATGGACCTTCAAGACACATTAAAAGCCCACCAAAACTTACATATACGGATCTAAAATAATTTAGTTCTTTTTTAATCAATTAGAAATTCCAACACTCGATCCTTTTCTCCTTCATCAAATCTATAAACTTTCCCATACATAATATAATCAGCACTGTCTTTAAAAGCATCTTGCAACGTTGATGCAAGCTGGACAGAAATCGATTCATCAGGCTTCAATGGATATAATTCAGAATTAATATCTAAAGTCATCTCTATATCTTGCAAAGATGAAATAGCAACAATTCTTGAGACTAAAACATATAAAAAAGAAAGAAATTAAGAAAAAGAATAACCTCTATCAAATTTTTGAGAATCTACTGAATTTATATGAAAAATTTCATCAATCAAAATTGTATCTGTAGATAACATTATTTCTAAATAAAAAAACTTTCAATTATGTAAAAAGATGAAAAAAATAAATAATATACACTTCTTTATGTTTATTGTAAAAAATATCACAAAAAATGTATATAAAACTTTGTCTTAACTCTTGTTTCTAACTTTTATCTTTTTTTACCGTTGCGATTTCCAACATCCTCTTTTTACTATTAAAAGCAGATAATATGATTTATCAATTAAATAGCAAAAATTCTAATCAATTGTTAAAAAACAAAATATTTTCATCAAAGGCAAGTTAATGTTTTATTGCAATGTATTTTTTTATAATATTTAAGGTACTTTTGGTTGGTGCAGGTGGAATTGGTTGTGAGTTACTTAAGAACCTTTTGCTATCTGGATTTAAAGAAATACACATTGTAAGTTATTATTTATACTGTTTAAGTGACTAAATACATTTATTATGTATTTAGATTGATTTGGATACAATTGATCTGTCAAATTTAAATAGACAATTTTTATTTCAAAAAAAACATATTAAAAAACCAAAAGCATTAGTATAAACATAAAAAAGTGTTTTCTTGAATTAAAATCTTAAAGATTGCAAAAGAAAATGCTCAGAAATTTAATTTAAAAGCCAAATTGGAGGCATACCATTCAGATATTAAAGATCCAAAGTTCGATGTCTTTTGGTTTCAAAAATTCACACTAGTATTCAATGCATTAGATAATCTTGGTAACTTTCAGAAGGGTTCTAATGTATAATATTTATATGAATAGATGCTCGGCGTCATGTCAACAAAATGTGTTTAACAGCAAACGTCCCTCTTATTGAAAGTGGAACGGCAGGATTCTATGGACAAGTTCAAGTCATTATTAAGGTATTTTGTTCAAAGAAGTTCTTATTTTCTAATATTCAAGGGAAAAACGGAATGTTATGATTGTAATCCTAAAGAAATACCCAAAACCTATCCTATCTGCACGATAAGAATGACACCTAGTTCACCTATTCACTGCATTGTTTGGGCAAAAAACTATTTGTTTCCGTAAGTATTAAAAAAAAGTAATCAATTCTGAAATTTTAGACATATCTTTGGTTTCGATGAAAATATACTTGACATAGAAATCTTTGAAACTGAAGGTATTCTTAATCTATATATAAGCTTTTTTTATCTTTTTCTTAGAACATAACATAAACAATCTACATACAGAAAAGAACTTTTTTAAAAACATTAAAGATTCTATAGGCAATAAAGATTTCCCTAAAAGATTATTTAAAAAACTTTATTATGATGAAATTATAGAATTGAAATCTTTAGAGGATATATCTAGAATATTAAAAACAATAAATCCTCTTTCATATGAGGATTTAAAATTAAAATCATGTGCAATTGATAAAGAAAGATTAAAAAATGGTCAATTAGTATGGACTATTGAAGAAAATTTTCACATGTTTTTTTCAAGGTAGGAAACAATTTTATAATATTTTTTAAATATAGAATTATTTTTAATTTATAAGTTTGGAAAATTTAAGCAAAAGATTTCTTTCGTTATCAGAAACATCTTCAAATAATAAGCCTGTTATCTTATTCGATAAAGATGATGAAGACTCTTTGAATTTCGTATCAGCGTCAGCTAATCTTCGATCTTATATTTTCGGTATTGAACAAAAGTCAAAATTTAAAATTAAACGTAAGATACATAATACTTATTTAATTGATTTATGACTAGAAAAGAAATGGCAGGAAATATTATACCCTCTATTTCTACTACAAATTCTATAATTTCTGGCATTTGTGCTTTACAAGCATTTCATGTATTATCTAATAATTTAAATTCTCTAAAAACAGTATTTACTAAATCTTTTTTTCAATGTCTAGACTAAATTTATAAGGTGTTTTATTCACGACGCCCAGAAAAAGTATTTAATAGCGAAGCTGCAAGCCCTCCGAATCCTCAATGCAAGGTATGTGGAGTGGCAAGATCTATATTTTCAACAAATATTCATCTTACAACACTTAAAGATTTAGTTATAGATGTTTTACAAAAAGGATTAGGATATGGGAAAGAGATAAGTATTATAAGCGATAGATTACTATATGATATTGAATTTGAGGATAATCTTGATAAACTACTTAAAGACATTGGTGTTCAGAATGGAACATTTTTGACTATTATTGATGAAGAAGATAATGAAGAAGAACCAAACAGAAAAAATCTAATATTAGTAATAGAAGAAAAGTATCATTCTACAATGTTGTTTATATTTTAACATATATAGAACCTTTGAAAATGCCGAAAAACCATATTCTATATTAAATATTTCAATTCCTAGATATTTACACAATTACAAAACTCAAGAAAACAAAACTGATGAAGATAATGAAAAAAATATTTCCGATTTAAAAAGAAAATCCGATTTATCATATCTTGAATCTGATACAATTTCTAAAAAAACTAAAACAAATCATATTATTATCGATGATGATGATAGCGATGTTGTTATATTAGATTCTACGTGATACACCTTTTTACATACCACCATCTATATATAATGTAGTTCCTGTTATAAATTCATTGCATACAAGAAAAACAGCAGCAGATGCAATTTCTTCTATATTTCCAAATCTTTTTATATGATTAGAAGATTCTGCTACTTTTCGTTTTTTTTCATTCAGTTCTAATACAAATCAATAAGGCATTTTTTCCATCTTCAATATTACGGCTTAACATAAATGTATCAACATATCCTGGTGAAATTGCGTTCACTCTAATTCCTTTAGATGCCCATTCTGCTGATAATGCTTTTGTGAATCCTTCATTCTTAATAAAGATCAATATATAGATTTATTCACCTGATATTCCTGCCTTTGAAGCGGCATAAACAGTAGCACCAACACCTCCACCCAATATTATAGAAGAAGAAATATTAATAATAGAGCCTATCCTAATATATTAAAATATTATTAAGAAAAAAACAATTTACCGCCTTTATTATTAAGAAAATGACGAAGAAATACACGGCATGCGTAAATTGACCCTAAAAGATTGGTTGAAACAATATTTGCAATTTCATCCATGGGCATTCTTGGGAATAACATGTGTTGAGATATACCTTGGCATTTTAAAACCCACAAAGCAAATGAAAACACCTTACCTGCTGCATTTACAAGTACATCTAACTTATCAATTTTTTTAGCAAGTTGGATCCATTCATCTGGATCTTTAACATCCAAAGAATAATATTCGTGAATATTTTGAAAAGGAAGCGTAGAAAGGGCTTCTTTTAAGCGATCCTTATTCTTTGAAACTAAAATACAACGATTCCCTTCTTTTGCAAACCTTTGTGCAATTCCTAGACCAATTCCTCTTGAACCACCAGAAATTAAACAGGTTTTTCCCTGAAAAAAAGTAGAAAACAAAAAATATTCATTAAAAGAAGGATAAATATTGTATTTCTGATATAATTTCTTAAAAAATAGCTTTTTAAAAATATATTCTTTAAAAAATATTTTTCTACTGATAAGCATTGTCTCAAATGTATCACCATAGAAACAAATAACTAGCAATCAGTAAAAGGCAAAAACTTATCTAGGATATAATTTAAAAATATAAAAATATTTGCTTTAAAAGAAACACCAGCCTTTATTATAGGCTGTTCTTTTTTATTTTTCTTTTTTTAAAGTACAATATCATTTATGACATAACTCGTTGAAATAATATGCTTTTATAAAGAGTTAAGAAACCAAAAAGATCATATAGAAAACAATTATCCAGACATATTCCTTTCCATATCTTAATTAGGCATATACCAACCATATGTGCAAAAATCAAATATAGCCGATCTCTAAATGCTTGAGTAACGATTGAATGGAAAACCATTGTATAAAAGCAAGTCTGACATTACAAAACAAATATACAAAACAGATGAAAAGAAATTTTAAAAAGTTTTTGGTGATAAAAATAATAAACCATCCAGACTACATGAAAACCTGTCCCAAACCCATATTCACACATATCAAAAAATATATCAACACACTTTTGAATTGCAGGCAACAATTTTTATCTTATCTGCCACCATTGTATCATTTTCTAGCCGAAAACATGGATTTTTAATAATAAATGTCCAAACCTCATCACAAAACCTATATGTATCCAAATGCCCCTAATCACTGTTATTCTCTGAAAAAAACCTTGCAAGCATCCAAAGCATCTATTGGCACAACTCAACAAAACTTACACGAAATGTCATACGGGATTTCACTTTTTCCGTCAAATTATCCGTAATGCTTTTGTCAAACTATCTTTTTAGCTTATTTGTCTCTAAATAACAGGCAACCACAAACAACCGCCTATCTACTCACATTTAAAAGAATTTTCATTGCAAGTTGTGGCGGAATCTGCCCATCACGAATCAAATCATCTAGTGCATCTGTCAACGAAATACCTATTCATCTTAAATCAGCATTTTTCAGCCGAAAAAAAGAGCAAAAAACGCTCCATATGCTTCTTTACCAATAGAACTTCTTCTATACAGTTCATAATACTGTGTACTCGTCATTTTTCACTCTTTTTTCGCCTTTTTCTCCTTTAAAAATTCACGTATCGTTCTCGAGTACTTTCGAAAACTCGGAACTTCACTGCACATCTTCTAAGTCTTAGTGAGCCCCTTCGATCAGCCATCGGTACACATATACGGTGTATATCATACATATATTGCAGATATATTCTATATAAATAAAAAAGGTACTTTTTTCTAATTTTCAGACACAAACTTGACATTTACATTTATATATTTAGTTCTGTATATTGACACTCACCATATATATTGTTACGTAGTGTTTGTGGTCAGAGACATATACATATATTATATATATATCCATTGTTCTGTTTTCAGCTTTTTTCATGACAAACACAGCAGAAAGCATGTCTGATTTTTTATTTATAAGTAGTTTTTTATACAGAAAGGCCTTTTCAGCCTTTGACAATTGGCACAGATGACTTTTTTTCAAAAATCAGTCCATATGCATGGGGTTTACTTGGTATCAGTATATGTATTGGTCTTAGTGTTGCAGGTGCTGCATGGCATGTGTTTTTATGTATTGGTAAATACAATCTCATAAAAATAGGGGCATTTTTATTACAGGAACAAGTATTCTAGGTGGAGGTGTCAAGGCACCGTATATACAGACAAAGAATCTGATTAGGTGAAGATAAATAGAATGACAAAAGCCTATATGTGCTAATGAAGCATTAACAGCATTATTTTTTGTGAAGTAGTGGCGATATACGGGATTATTATGTCAATTGTATTCAGTGCAAAGTTACAAGAGGTGGTAGGACCAGACTTGTATACAAGACAGAATTATTATACAGGTATGGAAAAAGAGGTATATAGACTTATATTTACAAGAGGAACAGGATACTCACTTTTCTGGGGAGGAATGACGGTGGGGATATGCAATTTGACATGTGGAATAGCAGTAGGGATTACAGGAAGCAGTGTGGCGCTTGCAGATGCACAAGATCCGAGTTTGTTTGTGAAAATTCTCGTAGTGGAAATTTTTGGTTCAATTATAGGTCTTTTCGGGTTAATAGTGGGGTTATTGGTGAGTACGATATTATATATAAGATCCAATTGAGTTGTTTCAAGATAAGCGGAAATGCGGCTAGTTTCAGTTAAATATTTAGATGATAGTTGGATGGTTCATAAGCCAATATGTATATAAACTGAAGGTTTATAGCAGGATTTCCTGTAAACGATTGAAATAAATTCCTTGTGGATGACTCATGTTGATAGAAAGCTTAAATACAACAGTAGAAACAATGAATTAAATTTCAAGGCTAGGTTTTCAGTAGCTTTTTTCAAATTCTATAAAAATTATTTGATTTAATGTTTTTTAAATTAATCTGTTTCCTCGGATAAATTAAGAAGTCTATCAAGATTAATTTCTTATGCATAAAATAAAAAAAGATTTACGAGTATTGCTTTAAAAGAACGCATTCTCCTCCATTTTCCAAGCTAATATCATAATAATATAATTGTCCTTCAGAAGTAATAACCATAAGTTGTGAAGAACTATCATCGTTAATATAATTCAGTAAAAAAAAAGATATAAAAATATCTATACGTAGAAAATCAATACCTGTTAAATGCTGCTATATTTTTAGTTTGATGACCAGGAATTTTTGCATAAGCGAAATTTCTAGTAGGCTCCCAGATTTCTGTCAATGTAGTAGGCAAATAATTTTCTATAGTAGTTATAAAATTTCTTCTAATAAAATAAGATGATCTTCTAAAGCTTCTTCTAATTTCATTAAAAAACTAAAAACGATAGTGATAAATTGATTGATTTACTTTATAATCGACCGTTTTTTTTCTAAAGATTCACATGATTTTGATAAAGATGGCATATTATAACTCCGTTTCCCTTTATTAATTTCATCAGGAAAAAGCTTATATATATGTACCGTTTCTGTATTAGATGTAACACAAAGAAAATTAGAAGTTAAACTAAAATTTATACTATATATTTTTGCTAGAGAAGTTCCTCTTCTAAATTCATAAAGCTTCGTACCACATGGTATAGAAAAAATTCGTATAACAGTGCCCCTATCAGAAGACGTAGCTAACAACGTACCACTGTTATTTAAAGATATAAATGCCAAAGGAGATTTATGTGCTTTAACAATATTTATCGGTTGTAAAGTTAATGCATCAAAAAGAAGAACATCTCCACTCAAAACTGAGGACTTTGAGTGACTCATCTTTAATCTGTATGTCGAAGTATGGAGTCCTGATGATAATAAATTCGGTAAAGGATAAGCAATATAACAGTTTTCTGAAGAGTATGATAATGAACAAACAGCTTAAACAATATATCAGAAAATTTATATCCAAAAATACTCCTTCACACTACCAGACGGATTTGGTGAAGTTTCAATCGTATGAAGAAGTTTCATATTGCTAATATCATAAATATAAATTTGTTCTTCAAGAACAACAATTAACCGACGCCGATTTAACTTAATCGATAAAACTAGCGTTGGAAACGTGAGTTCACATATAATAGATTGACGCTAGACTAGTTTAAATGGATATAGAAACAAACCAAGGAATACTTTAGTATTGAAAATTTGTAATCGTCTGGGTGACATACTTGGATGACCACCCATACCCACTAATGCGACTAAAGAGGTACAAAAAAGCATTTCCATAATTCCTTTAACTGTTTAATCCATTTTGTGTCTTTCTTGCGCATTTTTACCAATGCCTCCATCCACTACCTGAGACTCAGTATTGTTGCTATAAAAATAAAAAATATAGATAATTACATTTACTGTAGCATTTTCTAAAAGGATCACATGTATAAATTCTATATCCATACTTTGTTCCAATACTTAGACAACTTTTTTCCTTAAAAAAGATAGTAAAAAACTAACTTTTTACCTGAAATCTTGGTTAAAATTAAAGCATAAAAGCTTATCATAATCTTTATTCATAGGAAAACTGACAAAATATTGGAAAACTGAATAGATAAAATAATTATTTTGAACAAAAAAATCAAATATTCTTATTTTTTAAGTCGCCTTCTAAATAATTTTTAAACACCGAAGATTAAACGAGATCGAGATAACATCTAATTTTTAAAATTATCAAAGCAGAAAAAAAAGTCAAAATAAAAATATTTAAAGAAGAAGCGCAAAGAAATATGCAATTATTTCTTTATAAACTAGAAAAATATTTTAAATAAAAAGAAAATCTAAAAATCACTAAAGAAATGCAAAAGTCTGATAAAAAAAATAGAATTATACAAGGTATAATACCATTTTTTTATGTTTAAATAGGTTAAAATAAAGGATAAAGGGACAAATGACGCGTCTATTGTTTCTAAACGTTCTGCAGAATATCATGGTTATCCCTTTTCTAAAAATCAATATCTGCGAGCATTTGTTAAAAAACCAAAAAGAAGATCTCCAAGTATTTATAATTGATTTAATTTATTTATCTCTTTCTAAAGTGCATAGTAATCAACAGAGGGTATTACATTCGTTGTAAAGCAATAGATACAATTATACAAAATGTATTATTTTACTTTTTTTCTTTTATTATTGATATTTTTAGTTTCTTTTAGAAGAAAATAATATGAAAAAAGTTGTTATAAATTTAGGATGTGGATAGTATGTTTTTAATATTTTATTGAGAAATCTAAATATATAGTGATTCTTTGCCATTTCGATACATTTCAGAATCAAGGTTCAACAATGTATTATTTTTTGATATTGATTTTCCAGATCTTATAGAAAATAAGAAATCTATAATTGAAGAAGATCATGAATTGAAGAAAATGTCTTTGAAACATATATTATCTTCCACAAATCAATTAGAATTACAATACCAACTTATCGGGTGTAATCTAGAAGATATGGATTCATTAAAGATAATCCTTAAAGAAAAATGCCCGAATCTTGAAACTATGAATATATTATTTATATCAGAAGTAGCAATGGTATATATGGAAACGAAATTTTCTGATAGAGTGATAAGTTGGGCATCTTTTTTTCCTTATGGTAATATACATTGTAAAAAAAATTATAGTAACTATTATTAGCAAGTTTTCTTATTTTAGAACAGATTTTACCATCTTCAAAAAATCATCCTTTTGGAAAGACTATGATATCACATTTTAACAAACTAAAGACACCTTTGTATTCATTAAATGAATATTCTACTCTTGAATTACAATATAAACGGTTCTTAAATAGGGGATGGAAATATGTAGAAGCATTCGACTTATGTACGTTTTGGTATTGTGGTATTGATGAAGAAACAAAAGATAAAATAAATTTAACAGAAGAATTTGACGAATGGGAAGAAATAATATTATTTCTTCAGCATTATTGTCTTTTAATTGCTAAAAATTTTTCATCAGAAAAACAAATTTTTTTAAATCCTCCACCCAAAGGTTTTCAATATTTAAATTCTAACAAACCACGATTTTTGAACAATCATATAATTAATGACTTTAACTTAGACTCTTTATTAAAAGCTCAAAAGATTAAAGGAAATATGCTATTTCATAGAAAATTTGGAGCAACTACATTATTTAATCAAAATTCTATTATTTACCATGGCGGTATTTCTGAATTAGGTCGTGATGAAAAAATATTCATAATAACATATAAAGGAAATGTGGTTCCTGAGTTCAAAACACAATCTTTAAGCCCTCGTGTATGTCATACTTTGGACTATTTTTCTCAAGATAATGTTTTATTTTGTGTCGGTGGAAGAGAATCTCCATCTAAATTATCAAATTCAGAAGAATTTAATCATTTAGCACAAAATACAATAAAAACAGAGTATCATATCAATCGTTATAGACATGGGATGGTTAAAATTACTCTTCAAAAAGAAACTAGATTTATAGTATTTGGAGGTAATGAAAGAACATATCAACTCGCGGATAAAGAATGGATGATATGGAGTCACAAAAAAGGTTGGGAATTGCTAGAAATTACTTCAAAAAATAAAATACAACCACGATCTGGAATGTGTATGATTTGGTTGCCTGAGAGAAAAGAAGGTATTATTTGTGGAGGAATGAATAAAAACGGGATTATATGTGAAGATATATGGACATTTAAAATAAACATTTTGGATGATAAATGGACGTTGGAACTTATACCGTGGTCTAATCTGTCTATCTTAGATATTCAACGTGTATCTCGATTTGGTGCAAAAGCAGTAAATGTTTCGGGAATTTTAAACGGAAATGTATTAATTGCCGGAGGTGTATCTATGTTTCATTGTATTTCTTGGAATGATCAATTTATACTACTTAATTTAGATAATCAAAAAATAACATCATTAGATTTTAAAATTTCTGGGGATGAACCAATACTTATTGGTTTTGATATTGTAAGAATAAATAACAGTATAATTATTCTTGGCGGGGGCTGTGTATGTTTTTCCTTTGGTGCTTATTGGAATAATGATATTATAACATTATTTGAGTATAGTTTACCTAAAGAGTGGTTAATTTATGAACATAAAAATACAGACATGCATGTGTCAAATTTTACTAATGAGTCTAATAATTGTAATATCGATATATTTGATCCAACAATTCTAAACCATATAAATCCTAAAATTGAAAATATTTCTAGTATAAAAATTACATCTGAAGATGAATGGAAAAAAATATTAGAAAAAAATATGCCAGTTGTTTTAAAAGGATTAAATATAGGGACTTGTGTGCAAAAATGGACTCCAAAATATCTTGTTTCTCATATTGGATCTACACGTAAAGTAAATATGTCTATATAGATTATATTTCATAACTAACATATTAGGTAATTGTTCACAATGCAGAAACTAATTTTATGAATTTCCATGTAAAGAACTTCAATTATGAAACTATGGATTTTGGTAAATTTATGGATTCTGTATATAAAGATGAAAGTAAATTATATATGAGATCAATTTCAACAAAAAATCCAAGAACTAAGCCAAGTCTTTTAGAAGAAGATTTTTTGGAAATTTCAAAAGATTTCACAATTCCTCCTGAGTTATTACAAGTTATAAATCCAAATAAATTTTCATCGCCTCTTCGTATTTCTAGTAAAAATATTGGGATGTGGCTTCATTATGATGTATGTTTAATTTATAACCAGTATAAGCATGCTAATATAATTAGGTAATGTCTAATATTCTTATTCAAATTCAAGGTTCAAAAAAAGTTCGATTATATCCCCCTTCAGACATTTTATACCTTCAGTTTCCTCCTGGTTCATCATCTTCTAAAATTCTCAATATATTTACTGAAAAATCTACTGACTTAAAAAATACTCATCCTTATGAAGTTAGTTTGCTTCCAGGAGATATTCTTTATATACCTGCATTTTGGCACCATGCAATTTATTCATTAGAACCTTCAATAAGTGTAAATGTGTTTTGGAGACATTTAGAAAGCCAATATTATGCAACTACAACTAATGATGTCTATGGTAATCGAGATCTAAAAGCATATGAAGTTAGTCGTGGCTTAATTAAAAAAATAGTTGAAAATTTTAAAGGGCTATCAGGAGATGAAAAAAAATTCTATTTAGGAAGATTGGGCGCAGAACTTATTGACATATCTAAAATATAAATTGAACAAAAGGAGATTAAAAATTGGTATTATTCTTGGATAGATATTAAGTGAAACTCTAAAAACTATATTATATATTTTTATTACTGCTAATATTATTTTTAAATAATTATAACATAACCCAGGTGGTTGTAAAATGATAGAACTCAGTGTTTAATAAATATTCAAAATAAATTAAGAAAACCCTAAACACCAAAAAAGATCCAAAGTAAAATCCAGTATCCCATACTAAAACTATGAACCCAGAATTTTAGCATTAGTTATTCAAGTAAAAGTATCAACTTACGAGCTTTTCAACAACATCTTATTTTTATAAACAATATTCATTTGAAATTTCTTTCAAAATTGCTTTAAGTGAAGTAATGCCATGTAAAACATTTTCATCTGGGCCTTGACCAAAAACCCAATGTGCATGTGCAAAATCAATGAGTCGACAAACAGAAACTCTAAATGGAGGATTGTCAACATGGTCATCATTATCGCTAGTACTATCACTGGTTTTATGACTAGAATTTTGACTGCAACATTCTGTATTGTTTTTGTTCATTATTCTTGTAAGAGTAACAGGATCGCTTTCATAGATAAAAAGCAAGCTAGAAGAGTATAAACGAACTTCCACATCATGTAGAACATTTTGGATTTGAGAAAGACTATCAATCCATTCAGACACGATATAATTCTTTTGTTCAACTGTTTCAGCAGCAGAAAGAAATGTCCTCAAACCTGTTCCCACTGTTGCTAATGTCAAAGATTTGCCCCATTCCTTTGAGTATGTTTGATACATTTTATCACGTGCACACCATAACTGCATTGCTGAAACACGAAACCCAAGAGACCCACTCGTTGTGTGTTTTGAAACCCATTCAAGTCTTTCTTTCTTCTCAGGAGATGCATCATCATCCCATAATCGTTTACCCAGTTTAATATCAATCATACTTGGTTGAATAAACGGATAACACAAGTTTTCAAGAACAATTGCATCAACACCCTCAGATTCAGTATTTAATCCTTCAGATTCTTTAGACTCTGTTGACTTCAAAGGCTCATTGGATCTTGCTAAACATGCTGCAGGAGAGTTAAGTATTAAATTACCAATATACGTTGGCATCCATTGTTGAAAAACAGGATAATTAGATGATGATATATAAAAATTAATTTCTGCTGTAGTACATGGCTTACAAATAACTTCTCCAGAGACATCAGACAAAACTCCAGCATGGCCTGCAATCTTTAGTAGTTAGTCAAAATTTGATGCAAAAAAAGAAAAAAAGATAACCTGATTTATATATGGTACAAAAGACTCTGACATAAAAATATAAGCGCTAGTTTTCAGAAGTAAAGCGCTCTATCTTCAAGTTGAAATACTAAATAAATTTAAAATTATTCTGCAAAGTTGTACAACATTAATAAATGGCGTTAAGCTCAAGAATTAAAGTTAAACTGTGTCACGTGACCTCAAAGAAACTATCTAGAAAATGTAGAGTAAGCCATAAAACAAACAGATGACAGAATAAAAGAAGACATATGGAAATGTTTTATGTTTTTTTTGGTTTCTTTTTTTGTAAAAAATTGAACTCTAAAGATATTTTGTATGAATTGATACTCAAAAGAACTTTAAAATAGATAGTAGTTTAATATTAAACAATAGGGTTTTCTTAATACTCAGGACGTGTTTTTTGATGTGAAAGACTTGTACCATGAACACGAACACGATATAAACTTTTTTGAAGTTAATATAGAAAATAAAAAAAAGCAAAATACCATGTAAATTTATTATTTCCCCAGTTATTAATAATTCTGAAAATAACATTTTCTATAGGAATATTTAATTGTCTTATACCAACTGGAATAGGAAATGTTTGAATTGGATATGTTGAGAAAACGTTATAAGTCATAGTTGCAGCTAACACATAAAATTTTGATGGAGGAATAATATTTTCAGACTGTTTGATGGAAGAAAGACTTTGTTGAATCATTTTTTCTCTCATATGAAGATCATCTACTTGAACCCAAAGCTCAATATCTCGAGGTGCTGTAGAAACATCATGAGCAATTTTGGAATCAACATGCTCAATAGTCACATCGGTCAAAAAAATGGTTTCACTTAAACGAATAGAAATCTGACCAATAGACCCAGGGAATGCCCAACACATTCCTACGTTATTTTCATGATGAATTGCCATTGCAGGTGGATAACCCCATGTGCATCCAATATCCCAAAATATTTTTGATAAAAGATTCGGAATAAACTTAGTTGGCCTCTGCAAATATGTAGACGATGTAAGAAATGGATTAATTCTTGCACCAGACGAGTAAAGAGCAAAATCAGGCCGAGCCAAAACATCAGAAGAATATTTATGCAAAGCTGTTTCAATCAAAGTTTCAACTACCTTATTATGAATGTTCTTAGTATTTTTTAAGTGATCTGAATGACTAGGTTGTATTTTATTTTTATAAGTATAATCTAATTTCTTAAATTGATCATTTATTTGAGTTTTTATTGTTATAAGGTCTTTTTCTAAGTCATCTTGAATCTTTTTTAGATTTTCCTTAAGAGTATTAATAAAATATGCTTTGGATATAATTGAACCATTTTCTTGACTTTTTCTTAAATCTTCATCTGTTTGAGATTTAATAAATGTTTTTATATTTTCTTCATTATTTTTAAGAAAATTAGACCATGATATTAAAGATAAAGTATCTGTATTTTTAGAATTTTTCAAAAAAGAAGTTTTTAAAGCTTTATCTATTTCTATACGATCAGGAAAAATTTCTCGAAGAAGAATCCAAAATTCAGGACTAATATCAATTTTTCCTGTTTTAGGGTCTATTTTTACGACAAGCTGTGATGGAAGATAAGATTCAAGAGTATTAATAATTTTTTCTGTAATATATTTATCATTTAAATCGTTTTTAAGAATTATCTGTGAGTTAGTAAATTCTTGATAAACATGGTCAACATGTTTTTTAACAGTGACAACTTCTTCATTGAAAGATTTTAATGATTTTTCATGGTTAATAAATTGATTTTCATATTTTGAAACATTTCCTTGTAAAAAAGATAAAGAGTTAAAAATATCATTAATTTTTAAATCTCTTTTACTATCTTGTAGCTTTATATAAGATATTTCCTTTTTAATAATTTCAAAAGAATTCTTAAATGCATCAAGTTCCTTTTTTATTGATTTTGTTATTTCTGAATTTTCCGATCTTTTAACATCTACTTCTTTTATTGCTTTAAATAGTTTTTTTTTATCATGTAGAATACCCTGTACCATAGATTCATAATTTTTAAGAGTCTTTTCTAAAAGAATCAAATGCTGCATTAATTCATTTGTATTTTGAGAGAATGAAAAGTTATATTTTGGTTGATGATGAGATAAATTAAACCATTTTGAGTTTATAAAACTTTTCTCTATTAAACCTGGAATAATCATGAGTAGTATTATAGAAAAAATAATAAATACGGTGTATATTTTTCGGGTGACAATCTTTAAAACTGAATTAATCATAAATGAAAATATCGCAACAATGTTTTTAACTGGCCAAAAAAAAGAGCTAAAACAATAAAAGAAAAACTGTTTAGAAAGTGATATAATCATAAACCAACAAAAATGTAGAAAATTTAATATTTTTTCTAAACTTTTTTCATAATCACCATCCTCAAGATACTCTTGATCATCTACGTTTTTATCATCATCTGAAACACTATATTCATAATCAATTTCATCAAAAAAATCTTTAAAATCATTTTCATTTAATTGAGTATACAAAAATTCCTCTTCTTCATATGATTGAGATTCGGAATTTTCCGGATTTACTGAATTATTAGTTGCATCATAATTCAATGATATACGCGAATAACCATCAATACTGTTATGTTCCCTTAAATAATAACGAGTTATTTTATCATCTTTCTTAATATCTCGAGATTGATTAAAGTTTTCTGTTTAAAATTAAGTATATTTTGAAATAATGAGAACAATAACCTTCAGAATAGTTCCCTGATTCATCAAAATCCAATAAACCTTCCTGAAAATTTTCATTATTTAAGACACTATTTAAACTTTCTTCAGATTTTTTTATAGCTGTTTGAGACCTAAACAATTAAATCTAAAAGGGTTTCAATAAAATACCAAAAACCTTTTTTTATATTCTGTATTATTAAGATTCTGAGAAGATAAAGGTTTATTATTTGTATATTCTTGTTTTAAAAATTTAGGCTGTTTCAAAAGAGTATTAACATTCGGACTTATATAATCTTTTTTCTGAGCATTCTTCTGTGCTGCACTAAGAGCAGATGCAAGACTAACTGTTGTATCATGAAGAGTCGGAATGTCAGGGGGGTTAATAGAGGGAGAACCATATGAAAATGATGGAGAAGCCCCTGATGATGGGAGAGGTGCAGCTGGTCGATCTCCACTAATAATTCTAGACAATTGACGTTGATTACGTACTCTTCTTCCACCAACTGGAGTCTTTAAGAGAGTTCAGAAAATTTTAAATATAAAGTTATATTTATTAACCTGAGTAAACATTTTAAAAAAATGTATATTTTCTTAAAAAAGAGAGAATTTTAGATATTATTTTGCCTTAACAGCCCAAATGTAATGATATGTTTGCAAATATTTCAAATGAAACGAGACAATTATCTTCAAAAATGTGATAATTGTTAATTTTATTACTGTTTTATTTTTAATTTTTCTTATAAAAAAAATATGTTTTTAGCTTACAAAATACTTAGAGCCAAAAAAATTTATATTCTTAATTTTCTAAAATAAATCATCCATATTTCTAATAATTTAGCTTTTTCTTAAGATGAACGGGACCTTATATCATTTCGAAATTTAAGCTTATCTTGAAAATAAGAAAAATACTATAAAATAAGTAGAAGTTAATACTTCAAAAACTATTTTATTAATTTATTACTAATTTTATTATTTCTAAAAATCCTCGACTTTTAAAAAGATATTTTTGTGAATATTTTGATGAATTGTTTATTTTAATAGAAAAGCTATTAGTATTTATCTTTCTAAGAAAAGATATATAAGTGAAAAGAAGCATAGTTTTCAATAAATAGAGTAAAGAAAGATATTTATATCTATATCTACATTTATCCATTTATATATTTATATTATTTTTTTAAAAAAAATGCTATCTTCAAAAAGATTCTATAAAAGTAATCGATCAATATTTTTTAAGTTGAATTTCATAATTTATTAATTGAATTTCTGAATACCCTGTATGTTTTTGAAATCATAATTTATATAATAAAAACAGTAAAAAGTATTATATAGTATCTTTTTCCATTGTTATCCAAACCCGGTCCATTCGATAGTAAATACATGAATAGTATTAGTATCAGGATTGTTTGCTCCAATAGCCCACGCTTTTTTAACATTTGTTCCAAGTCTTCCACCACCTACTATATTCACTATAGGAAATTCTTCTTCCCATTCCATTACATTCACTAAAAAGTGAGAATGATATCTTAAAGGATCACCAGGATAAGCAAGATAATGGGAGCCAAATTTAAGACCAGGTGTTATATAGTAACCTTTATCATGAAAATATTTCCAAACGGAATATTTAGATGGATCTACATGTACTTTAGGAGATAATTCAATAGGCATTGTATATAGTGATTTTGCAGATTTAGTTGGAATGATAATATTTCTTGGTAAATCATAATCAATAGCATTATTTTCTTGAAGATCGAAACTTGACTTCAAAGGTGTTATATTTTTTAAAAAATTTACAAGATTTCTTTTTTGTGCATTTTGTTGTTCATATTCTATATTTTGACGCATAGCTTCTGCCATTCTTTTTTCTTTAAAAGAAAGCACGTCTTCAGGAGTACTGTTTTCAATATAAAGTTGGTGACGAAGTTTATCATTTACAATATAAGCATGACCTAAATTCAATTAAAATATAATATATTAGGTGAAAAAATGAACCTTGATCAACAAGCCATGCAACTTCTTCCTGCATTAATTCTAAAGGGAGACCAAGGAAAATATTTTGTTGAGGTGCTTGTGGCAATGTTCCAATAAAAGATCCACATATACGATACTGAAGTCTCAATTGAATTACAGCTAAAATGTATCAGATAAATAGGGAAATTCTATAAATAATAACTTTTATGATCATAAATCAAGTAGTGAGATGCAACAAGATAGATAGGGATAGAACATGTTTCCATAGGAGTTAACGAAGTGTCTGACATAATCCTACTATATAGTATTTTATTAGTTATCAAAACACGTTTGTTTTCAGAAAGAGGTACAACATTGATCATACAGATATTTTCTTTCAAGATAACACATAATAAATTATGTTACTCAGGGGATTGACAGATTAATATACCATTTTTAATCATCTAATGGTACTTTTTAAAATATAAAAGCGTACCTTTTATGTAAACTAATTGGATCTTTAATAAAATAAATAAGATGATACAGTTAAATTCCATAAAACTTATTTAAAATATTCCAAAATCTATTTATACGATATTATTGATATCATTTTTTGTTCAGAAGCTGTGATAAATATCGCTTAACGGAAAATTAAGTTCAAGAAAAAAAAGGATTGAAATGATAAAGATAGTGTTATAATAAAAAAATACATAAAATTGCAATTATTAATTGTATAAGCTATAAGATGTAAGGAAGAGTTACGCTACAGAAATTAGAAACTCTAAAAAATATATACATATAAATACCTCACACCAAGGCTAATAGCAAGAGCAAAAAGCGCTTTGACTCTTCGACGTTCAATAACGACTTCTGCCTCAAGTTGTTCAATTTTAGTGCGTTTAATTGGTATAAAATCATCAGAACCACAAAGTTCTAAAGGCCGTTTTTTAGAAGATCGAGGTTTACTTAAGTCAGAGGTAGAAGAAATAGGTGGTATTGTATTTTTGACAGAGCGTGGAGAAGAATCTAAAGTATCGCTTTTAAAGGGTTTAGAATGCATTTTTTTTGGAGAATCATGTTGTTTAACATGAGAATTTTGAGTAAGAATTTCAGAAAATACATTAGTATCATGTCGAGATATAGCAGGAGTAGAATATTTAGACTTGGATTCTGTACTAAACTGTATATGCTTTTTGAATGTAGCTGCAGTCACCTCCTTAGATGGAGAAACACTATTTTCACAAGAGCGTTCAATAGAAGCATTAATCAAAGCTCTAATCCAGGGGCGAATTCCATAATCTTCAGCAAGTGAAAGTGCTTCAAGGCATGCATAAGTACAAAATATATCAAAAAATAATAAAAAATACCATCTTCAAACATAATCCATATACCTGAAGTATACTCATTAGAAGTAGCACTGGGAATATGTTTTATAACATAATGATCAAATTCGATACGCTCATCTGACTCTGTAGCAGAAGGAAAAGCTGCACGAAACCTATAAATGAACAAATCAAAACTAAAGGCCAAAAACGAATCAAAGTATTTTACATTGCTGTTGCAGAAATATAATCCTGCTTATGTTTCATACGCACAAGATAAAGAGGATTATCCTTAGAAGGAACTGGCACAGGAAGTGTTATAAAGTCAATGTAGACATTGTTTTCAAACCGAATATTATATGTTTTGCACTGTTTCAAAAGCACTGATTCTAATATTTATATATTAGCCTAATTTTCATCGAAAAAAAACACACTTTTTGGTTTTCCAAGCAAAGGATTTTTCTCTGGAAGAGTTCTCATCTGTTTGACACGGAAATACTTAAGATTCTATAAGAAATTTTTCAATTTTGCATATTTTAGACGTCTTCGACAGTTTAATTAATTATGCGATTATCAACAGAAATTTAACGTAAACTTTTTAGAGAGTATAAAAACGCAGCAAAATATAAAAAAGTATTCTTTTATTTACTATTATTTATTAAAAATTGAAATCTCAAATAAAATTAAAATAACATTTAAATACTTAATATAAAAGTCACGTGATCTTGCCTCAAAAACTCAAGGAGCATAAAAAAACGTCAAGAAATGTTGCAAGTAGGAACGGCTAGAATTACACTTCAATTAGCACATATTTTGAAGAAAAATGTTCCAAATATCCTCATTCATTCTAAAAAATACTCTTCAACAACACGGATTCCCGATTTTTCAAATTATAAGTGTGTTTTGAACATTATTTGACTTTTAATAATTAATGATTTTTTTGCATTAGATCAGAGTCTTCCTTAGCAGTAAATAGAGCATTTTCATACTTTATGGTTGGTACGTTTGGCATGGTAGCAGCAGCAGGAGCACAAGCTACAATTACGGACTTTTTATCAAATATGTCAGCGTCAGCAGATGTTCTTGCTATGGCAAAAGTAGAAGTAGATCTTTCAAATCTTCCGGAGGGAAAAAATCTTATTATTAAGTAAATGATAGGTTTTTGTATATAAAATCCATTAATGAGTGCTAGATGGAGAGGAAAGCCGGTTGGTTTTTCCAATTTATACGCTTAACTTATAGAATCAGGTTTTTATTCGGCATCGTACGCAAGATGAGATTGATGAGGCTCGTTCTGTCAACATATCATCTCTTAGAGACCCACAGTCTGATGACGACCGTACTAAAAGGCCAGAGTGGCTTGTTATGATTGGTTTGTTGATTTTTTATTGTTTTAACATAATTAATCTTGCAGGTGTTTGTACTCATTTAGGTTGTGTTCCTATTGGTGAAGCAGGTGATTACCGTGGATGGTTTTGTCCATGCCATGGGTCTCACTATGATATTTCTGGTCGTATACGAAAAGGTCCTGCTCCTTTGGTAAATTTTTCCTTTCTTGAAAATCTATCTTATAGTTTTTAGAATCTTGAAGTCCCAGAATACGATTTTCTAAGTGATGATAAACTTGTTATTGGATAATTATCATATTGACTTATTTATCAACTATAATTAGTTTTTTTATTCATTTTCATTTGTCTTATACTGTTTTAATAGCGCTTGATTTCATAGAACGTCATAAAAGTTTTTTTTTTAAAAAAAAAAGAAAAGTATAATAAATAATATTTATTGTTTTGCTTTTTTCTATGAAATGCCCTTGGCTTTTTGTTTTAGGGAGCTCTAAAATGTTTTTTCCTTTGAAAAATATTTATTCAACATCTTTCAAACCATTTATTAATGGTCCAACACTATTAAAAAGTATTTTGAAGAAAAGAAACACATTGCAGGTCTCAGAATATATGAAAAACTGCATTTGTTGGGCTCTTATGGGTTCTGCTTCTGTAAAAGAAAAATTAAATTGGTTAACTGGATATACAAAAATAGAACAACTCAAAAATCAGATCCATGAACAAGGTGAAGGGTATTCTATTTCAAAATACCATGAGTTAAGATATTATGACTAGAAATCCTCTTAAAAGAGGCAAGAATTGAGACAAAAGAGGCAAAACGCAGACATACATTAGCAGTTCAACAACGTTTAAAGCTACAACAAGAAGTAAATGAACTTCTTCAACGAAAACATCTATGGACACCTATGGATCTTGAAAAATTCACTTCTTTGTATCGTAACGACCATGTTAATGAACAAGAAGAGCAAAGTGCTTATAAACATTTAATTGAATGTGAAGAAAAGCTAGATGAGCTGCAGGTTCAGCTATTAAATTTTATGCTTACTCGGTACCATGAAGAACAAATATGGAGTGATAAAATTCGACATACAAGTACATGGGGAACGTGGAGTCTTATAGGACTAAATATTGTATTATTTTTAGTAATTCAACTTGGATTGGAACCACGAAAACGACGTAGACTAATTCATGACTTAGAACAACGTATATATAGCATGTTTGAGAAATATAAAGATGATCTTAGTGCAAATCAAATGATGTTTCAAGTGCCAAAAGAATCTTTAGAAATTTCAGATGATCTTTCATCTCTAACGTCTGGGAGATTTCAGTAACAAATGCATTCATTTTATAGCAATATGAATAACATGTTTTTAGAGTGTCTGTTACACCAACAACACTTTCTTTTTTGTGTTTATCAAGTGCTTTGATCGGAGTTACCTTGTGTTATTTAGTTAAATGGATTTTTTAATAGAAAAAAGCAAGACATGATTTTCTCAAAAATAAATGAAAAGTAACTACTTATGATAAAAAAAATTAAAATATTATTTAAAAAATGTTTTATAGAAACCATATTCATCATTCTTTAATCTATATAAAAATTTTAAATATATTTAAATAATTTATTTTTATATTATTCTTATAGATTGTTAAAAAAACTATTCTAAAAGACATTGCTATTAATAGGAAATATATTATTTTATTTATTTTATAATTTTGGGACAATTAGATTTTATTCGGTTTTTATAATATCTAAAACTATTTTAAGCAATCAAATATTATATTTATGTAAAACTTTAAATTTTTTCTATAATAAAGTTAAATCTAGAAAATAAAATCTATTGTTTTTCTCAATGAAATAATATTTAAGTCTTTTCAATTTTTAAATCTATGTTAATTTAAAATAATTACATGAATTCTTGAAATGTGTACTATTAATAAAATTATTATTATTATTATATATTATTTAGTTTTTATTGATTTCTTTTTTTATTAAATTTATATAATATTTAGAAATAATTCCTTTTTATATAATAGATTACCATATAATTTTTAATATTTAATGTTACTCTATATGTTAAAATTATTAAAAAATATGTGGAAAAATGTTTTAGGATTATAATAAATAAATTTTTTATTAATTTTTAACAAAAATTAAAAAATAACTAAAAAAAATAATATAATTTTTTCCCTATTCTAAATTAATATTATATACTTTTATAAACAATTTAAAATAATTAGATGTAAATAAAAATAATGGTTTAATTTTTTATAAAAAATTCTCTTTTAAAATATTTCCAAATTTTAGGAAATAAAAAACATTCAAATAAATATATTAAAATAATATATGTTTGAACTTTTGTTTTATATTCATTAACATAAAAAATTATCTTTTAAATAAAATTAGAGTTAAGTCGTGTAAGCAAAGATATTCCTTTTCATGTTTTAAATTAAAATCTTTAAAAATGACTTATTTTTTGTCTTAAAAATATTTATTTTAGATGATATCAATTATTTTTTTCGCAAATATAAAAATATTATCAAAAAAATAAACTTATTAATAATTGCTCCAAAATATATATAATGCCTCCTTTTAAAAAGGTATATTCGTTTATCAATAACTTTTTCTTATTTGATTCTTCATAATGTTATTATGATTAAATTATTCGTTATCAATTTTGTTTTGGAAAAATATTTGACAAAAAAATCTTAATGTAAAATATTAAATAGTTACAAAGATTCAAACATGCATTAAAGATCTCATCCTCGTCTATAAAATATATTTTTAATGAGATTATTTTTATACATTTCTTTTTTCGTGTAAATTACATTATTTACTTTTAGCAAAAAATAAAAAAAAAGCATTTTTTAACACTTTATTCAATAAAAAATCTTTTTTTAACAATATAAAATCAAAAAATAGATTTATTTTCTTTCTTAAAAAACTGTCACCCATCTTCGTCCAATACGTAAATTAACGTTTCGAAAGTATACTTTTAACTTTTAACTTAAAAGATCAAAAAAAACTTAACAAATTGTTAATAAATAGGTAAATTCTAATATAAAAAACTTAATATTAAACTAAAAAGTATTTAGAAGTTAATATTTTTTATTAAAAAATTGGGGGTCAATAAAGGTTTATTAACAAATCATATTGATTTGATAAAATCAAAAAAAAAATTAAAATCTAAAAGTTGGCCATTATTTTCTTATTATTTGGCTTTATTTAAAAAATATGGAGGATATCCAAATGACTGATTCGGATATTAAACTGCCATTATCTCTGGGGAATATTACAGAATCACTTGAAAGTATTAATGAAGTAGATGGATGGATTAAGCATTTAATGCAATGTAAACAACTTTCTGAAGCAGATGTCAAAAGGCTTTGTGACAAAGTAAACATTTTATTTTTTTTTTAAAAGAAATAGTATTAATAACACAATTTAATTAGGCTCGAGAGATTTTACAAGAAGAATCAAATGTTCAACCGGTCAATTGTCCTGTTACAGGTAACACATGTTTTGTATTTTGTTAGAAAAATGGTTTAATTAACAAAATATTAGTTTGTGGTGATATTCATGGCCAGTTTCACGATTTAATTGAGCTTTTTCGTATTGGAGGAAATTGTCCGGATACGAATTTTTTATTTATGGGTTAGAACCATAATATATATTAAAAAGGCTGCATCTAAGTAAAAAAAGGTGATTATGTTGATCGAGGGTATTATAGTGTTGAAACAGTAACATTGCTGGTAGCACTTAAAGTGCGTTATCGCGAACGAATTACGATTTTGAGAGGGAATCATGAATCAAGACAGATTACGCAAGTTTATGGGTTTTATGATGAATGTTTACGGAAATATGGTAATGCAAATGTATGGAAAAATTTTACAGATCTTTTTGATTATCTTCCTTTAACTGCATTAATTAATGATCAAATTTTCTGCTTACATGGAGGTCTTTCACCCGGGATTGATACATTAGATCATATTCGTGCATTAGATCGCATTCAAGAAGTCCCACATGAGGGACCTATGTGTGATCTTCTTTGGTCTGACCCAGACGATCGTTGTGGCTGGGGAATTTCACCTCGAGGTGCAGGATATACCTTTGGACAAGATATCTCACAGGCATTTAATCATAACAATGGGCTGAGTCTTGTGGCTAGGGCCCACCAATTAGTTATGGAAGTAAGATTTCGCATGCAACCAACTATTAAAACTTATTTATTTTTAAGGGTTATAGTTGGTCACAAGAAAGAAATGTAGTTACGATTTTTTCTGCTCCGAATTACTGTTATAGATGTGGAAACCAAGCTGCTATTATGGAAATTGATGAACAAATGAAATATACATTGTAAGTAGCCTTATTATTATTCTTCTAACAAACTAGTCTGCAATTTGATCCGGCACCAAGAGCAGGGTAAGTTTATTTTTCTGAATAATAATAATTGTGTATTTTAACATATTAAATCAGGGAACCTCAAGTAAGTCGTCGAACACCAGGTATAACTTAACGATTTATTAATATCATTATTAAATTGATTAGACTATTTCCTATGATGGTTTCTGGATTTAAGCATAATGATACTGATTTCCTAAATAACTATCTCTTGAGTTGTAAAAGTATTTCAAAAATAGTTATTTTTGTTTTTTATTCAGTTACATTTCTAATTATATTAACAAAATTAGTAATGATTTATTCTCTATCTAAATTTAGACTTGCCAGGGTTTAGAGACTTTTTGTGAATATAATCAAATCAATGTAAGATAATATAACATAATTTCATGCCATTTTATACAGTGTTTTATACATATTAGTTATTTTTCATATATTTTGCATTATAGGTATTAACTAAGATTGATTATGAATGATACAAATCCAACTCAATTTCTGATGCCCTTATATATTTTCTCGAATAAGCAAAAATGATCTCCTTTACCCATGTCTTAAATTTTACTAAAAGTTCCCAAATTTGTTTTTCATCATTTTTGGTAAAAGACAAATCATGAGGGTTTTCTGCATATTCAACTTTAAATTTATATTTAAGTAAGTCTTTAACTGTTAAAAGCCCGCAAAGTTGACCATATTGCTCAACAAGTATTACTTTTGGGCCTAATTTTTGAAATAACTCCATAACTGTTTCTAGTGGAAGTTGAGGATGAACCGTTAACGGTGTAATATTAATACAATGCGAAAAATCCAAAGAGGCAGTAAAATTTGTATTACCGTTTAAACTGTCATAAGATTTCTTTAAAAGACTCTTAAATTCAGATTTATCTTCAGGTACTGAAAAAAAACAAAGAGTTTTAGGTGATAATTTACTTGTAGATTTGAATTTCTCTATTGAAAATAATAAATATTAAATATAAAATTGTTAAAAAATTACCCAATACCCATTGAAGATAACTACGTTTAACAAATCCTATTAATAACATTGATTCTCGATCAGTTACTACGGGAAATCCTTTAATATTAGATGAATTTAAAATTGCTTCTAACAAAAATTAATTATAATTAACAATATAGAATTTAATAATAACCTAGTTCTTGTAAATTCAATCCATTAGATGGAATAACAGTTAAATTTTGAGTCATAATGTCTTCTACCGGAACACCAAAATAATGCTCTTTAGAATCTAAATAAGGGAATCCATTAATCAAAATCGTTCTATTTGCAATTCCTCCTGTCTTAAAATGGTCACATACTGTTTTTGTAATTCCAACCACGATCTACGGATTAAACAGAATTAATATACATACTATATAAGTGTGTCAGGAAACTATACCATTGTTGGAAGTATAAATGTCAATGCACCCGTAAGTTCAAACATTATTACAACAACCGACACTGTAATATGCATTATTCCGCTTAAAGCAGCAGCAGCACCAAGAAATGCGTATGTTCCAGGTGTTATACACTGTTTAAAACATAACATTAATATTCATTGTTGAAAAAAATTCATAACTTACAGATACGTTTGGCTCACATGCAGAAAATAATATAAAATTTGAAAACCTTTTTTGTAAAGCTGAAACAAAAATACCCAATAAACGACCAAATGTTGCCCCAACAGCCATTGATGGTATAAAAATTCCTGCAGGCACCTTTAAACCATATGATACAATTATTAAACATGTTCTTATAATGGTAGCAATAATTAATGAAATTATTATCCTTCCTTGAGAAGAACGACTTTATATTATAAGTTTTATAGCGGATGAGAATAAATAATACTTACTTGCATATACCGTCATAACCTAAATCATCTGTACATTCTCGAAACAAAATTTTCATATTTTCAGTGATATCAATTCTCAGAAATGCATTACCATAACTCAAAATAGCCGTTATTATAGCAAAAAATGTTGCTTCAGATACGGCAAAACCTGAAAGATAATGTTGACGAAAAGCTTGAACACGAAGATTCCATTTAATTACAAATGCTCCATATATTCCTCCAAATACTCCAAGAATAGCGAAAAATATAAGTTCAAAAAAATGCCAACTTCGATTATAGTGAACTTGAAACATAACCAATTGTCCTGTTCGAAAAGGATTCATAGTCTTTACACAATTAAAAAAGTATATGAAAAGCACAAAATTTACAGATAAAACAGCAGTTGCTACTAATGCGCAAAAAAAACTTCTCCACATCGTTTTCATTGGAAAATGTGATGATATTTCCTAATATAAAGTAAACGATAATAGAGCAAAAGCTAATATTCAACTTCTAGGGAAAATAAAACGCCTCCAATTGGGCTACCAAATGCCACAGCAACACCTGCTGCTGAGCATGCAGAATAAACTTCTCTTAATTTGGCTTTGAGTGTTTAGTTTTAAAAAAAAATAAAAATAAAAAATACCTAAATGAGTATCGTATTTAGCGAAAAATCTACTAATAAAATCCCCAATGCAAAGAGAAACATGGACAAAAGGACCCTCTTTGCCTATACTAAGTCCAGATGCAATGGCTAATGAAAGCCCAACAGATTTTATTAATAACGTTAATGGCCCCAAAAATCCCTTCATTAAAAACCCACCAACAATACACTTAATCTCAGATATCCCTGACCCTGCTGCATAGGGTGCATATGTGCGTACCAGAAATGCACTCACTAGCGAAAAAAGCCCCTTCGAATCACTTCAACGTTTATTCTATCTGTATAAAATACTTACTGCAAATATAATATAAAAAAAAAAATTAAACAATGAAAAACTCGACCACATATGCCAATCACTACATTCTAATAATTCCTTCCGTTAATCACCTTTTCCCAAAAGTATAAGAGGTATATACACCTTCACCCATCTCCCAACAGCAAAACTCTTTGCTCAAGTACCATGCACCTGAACAGTACCCAAGCTTTATATCTGAAAGCCATTTCGTCGTTATGCCGATAAACGTTGCGTTTAATCCAATGAAAACACCTGACACATATACACAGCTGTCCTTATTTCTTCCAAAACAAAATTACCCACAATCGTCATAACAATCCACATCTTCCCGTTATAACATAGATCTGAAAGCACAGAAAATGCCTTTCTAATCCACGTTTTTTTCTCCATACTAATTTTCTTTGAATCACGGTGAACCGTCATCCACTGATTCAATGATGCATCCTGAACCCAGTCTTCACAAATAGAACCATTAAAAAGGCATTCCCATTATTCAAAGACATTACCAATTGTCCTAAAGTCTTCATAACGCTGGATTTCATCAGGATCCTCCATTGTCTGACGACGTGTGTAAAACCCCATTTTAACTCCGTTTAAAAAGGAATCTCCCTGAAACAAGAACTTACGGTTACATTCTAAATAAATAGACCTTTATAATCCCGTTAATTCCTTCTAAAATCACCTTTTTTACTCACCTTTTTCCTTTGAGATTTCCTGTTGTTGCCTCTCTGTTATCGTCGCCATCCGGTTGCTATAGCAAGACGATCGACAATATCTGATGTCTAACGACGTCTAACATCTGAAGACAAAAAATAATGCAGAATATGCATTGTCAAGATATTACTGGAACATCTATTCTTTCTGTCTCAAAAATCAAAAAAATCATTCAAATCGACGATGATATTGTCCAGTGCTCCAGAAATTCCGCTTTTCTTATTGCCATTGCAACGGTTTTTCCCTTCTTTTCTGTTTCTTGCCTGACCTTCAAAGGAAATGTTTATTCAGTATATAACACATCAGGGTCTTTTGATGTGCCTTAATGAGAATAAAAAGACTATCCTCTATAGACACCTTGGTAGCTGCTTCATTGTCTCTATCTGCTTACTTTTCCAGCCACTGCGGTTTCACGAATCGATTGTCTCGAGTTTTTGTCAGGTATACTGCCTTCCCTGCCATCCATTCACATGCTGACTTGAAAGATACAATTCCAAGGACTATTACATTCAAAGATCTTCCCTCCAAGAAGACCAAGTCTTCCAAGGACCCCTTTGGACCTTTTGAACCCTCTGGACCCTCTAATCCCACTGGGTCTGCTGTGTTGCAGGACACTCAGATCCCTGAAGACTTTAAAGATCCTACGGAACCTGCTCAGATCATGGCCACCGACACACCCTAGCTTGTTGCAGCCTAATGTTTGCTACCAACTCGTGTCTGGTGACCACCTGCTGTTATCAGAGGCTCTTGCTGTGCCAGAGCCCAGTTCCTCATTAAATCTCGCTGCATGGCACTGGTTCACTACAATTTCTCTTACTCTGCCTACTTGCTATTGTCCGTCTGCTCTACTGCAATTGCCATGCACTGCTTATACAGTGTCACTGTGTATCCACTGTCTATTTACTGAGTATTTGCTTCACTGTAGTGTTGTATACTCCGTGCTCAGACCGTATAATCCGTATAACCCATGTACTTGTATACACATCCATATACGTATATACATATACATATATACATATATATATACATATACATATATATATACATATACATATATACATATATATATACATATACATATATATATACATATACATATATACATATATACATACATATACATATATACATATATACATATATACATACATATACATATATACATATATACATATATGTATATATGTATATATTATATATATATACATGGATACATGTATATTCCATATACACTCTGTATACTCCATACACCTATAGATATCTGTATACACCACACATTCTTATGCATTCCCATATACATCCATATACACCTATACATGTCTATACACCCTTATACACATTTATACACCATACCACACTGTATTACATTCTATACACTTTACACACCCCATATACCTTCTTGGTGCTCTGGATCATTTTTTTTTCTTCGTCCCGTACTTTGACCGTCCCGTCCCTATCTCCTCAGTACTGCTTCTTTCCATTGATCCTTACGTCTCTCCACCACTCCCTGTACATCTCCTGCTCCCCGTACTATATGATACCGTACTCCTGGCAGGTCCTGTACTCGTCCTCCCCGTAATACTACAACTGCATGTTCTTGGACATTATGTCCTTCTCCAGGGATATATGCAACCACTTTCCTTCCACACGACAAACGTACCCGTGCAACCTTACGTTGTGCTGAATTTGGCTTCTGCACTGTTAGTATTGATATGTATTCAGTCTATACCTTAGGCTTCATCTATCATTGTCAGTTTGCTAGTCTTTGGTGTCTGTTTTGTATACCGTAAAAACCCTGTCACAGACTGCACGCCGTAGCGGTGCTCCATTGAGCCGTGGTGCACTTGGACGCTGCGGTGCACGTGGTACGCGGCATCCACGTATTACTTGCTGCAGAGTCGCCATTCTACGCATCCAAATCGAATTTGCTTGTAGTACATGTGCTCTAAGGTGACACAGTATCTGAAGCATTTAGATAGCAGTGTATACTGATTTGTTATATACAATACTTTACAAGTTGCTAACATCGCCCCACTAGCATAGTTGGTTATTGCATCGTGCTTATATGCCTTCCATTGGGAGACATTCCTCGAGACGCGGGGGTCGGCAGTTCGAGTCTGCCGTGGGGCATTTTTTGTGTCGTTTTGGCAACGGCTTAGTTTGGTAACTCTCATACTTGATCGAGTATGGTAGTTGCCGGGTTGGGTCAGGGCTTCCTGAAATAGAAGGGGAGTTGCCGTTGAGAGTATCTGCCTAGCTCGATACGTAGTCAGATACCTGAACAGGCAGGTCAGCTGCCCTATACAGTAGTCCGCAGCGTGCAGTGACACGGCGCACATACTACAATTATAGTCTGCGTATACTCTGCGTAACCTGTAGTGTGTAAGTGCGTAGTGTAGTGTATAAGTGTAGTGTATAAATGTAGTAACATGTATAATACAGCACACAGATTATATGTATGGTACGCTGTGCACTATATACATACTTGTAGATGTCTTGTGATGCTATAGCATAAACACGATGCAGCATATGCGTCGTAGGGTGTATGCTAGCATTGTACACTGTATACAGTATACACACCACGCTCTGTGCACAGTGTAGAACCATATACAGATAGTATGGGTAAGATGCATAGTGTATGCATAATATAGATGGTAGAGACTGTCTATACACTACATGTATATTGTATATACACTGTAGCTCACAGTGCTGTGGAAGCCATAGAGTATATACACATATACCATACATAGCGAGTATCGACACTATGCAACACACTGTTACACACATGTTATAGAATACACACTCTGTACAACGCATCCTAAAACAGTGCAAACTATATATCTGTACAACATGCACTGTGGCGTGTTGCACGATGCAGACGGATACACTGGAAACTGTGTGCACACTTAAAAGCCATGCTATACACACCGTGTTCTGTAGAGTATATCTTGCACTACACTACACTACACTTTGCACTACACTATACAGTACATTATACTATACACTATACTTTGCACTATGCTATACAGTATACACTGCTGTATACATTGCTGTATGCGCCATACATATAGTATAAGTGTATACTGTGCAGCAGAGTATATGCACAGCGTGCATTGTATGCATTTATAGTATATGTATTATATATATAATACTGCACGCTCTGCTGTATATTTGTACTGTACATTCCATTGCTGACTACGCTATACAGCTATACACGCTATACACTGTATACGCCATACTTTGGCACACTGCAGCACAGTAAACACTAGACATGCTGTGCATGTTGTAGCTGTGCATGCTGTAGCTGTGCACGGTATATACACTGCAGCTTAGGCAGTGGCTGCACTCACTGTACATTCTATACATTACACACTACGCACACAGCAGCAGCATATACACTCTATGCACACTATACACACTATGCACTACCATACACTGTAAATAGCATGCACTATAGATATACACTATATACCATACTATATACCATACTATATACCATACATATACATATACACTATATACTATATATACACAACCATACCATATATACCATATACACTATACACTGCAGATATACACTATACACTGTATACACTACATATACGCTGTATACACTATAACCATACACTATACATTCATATACACAGTATACTATAAATACCATAAATACCATATGCCATATGCACTATATGCACTATGTGCACTGTAACTATACATACACACTATACACTGTGCACACACTATACACTGCATATACACTGCACACCATATATACTGTGCATATTATACATACTGTATATGCTATATACACTATGTATGCTATGTATGCTATGTATGCTATATTATATACACTTATATACACTATATATGTTATATATGCTATGTATTATGCTTTGTATGCGTTGTATGCGTTGTATGCGTTGTGTATGCGCAGTGTACCCGCAATGCTGCAGCATATACACCGTGCTGTGTAGTAACGTATGCACTATAGACACATACAGTACATGCACTGCTACACTGTACGGTGCATATGCAGCGTGCCGGTGGGCGTCTGTGCGTGTCTATGCGCGTAGTCAGTGTATGCGTGTATATATGAGTATATATGAGTGAGTATATGTGTGTATATGCATGTATACGTGTATGTCAGTGTATATATGTATAATATCAGTGTATATTTATATATGAGTGTATATCTATATATGAGTGTATCTGTGTGTATATAGTGAGTGTATGTGTCAATGTGCATACAGTGCACGCAGTGCATACAACGCGCATACAAAGCATACAACGCACATACAAAGCATACAACGCACATAGTGTATAGCATATAGCGTGCATAGCACACACAGCGTGCAGCACAGCATATGGGCGTATGTGCATATAACATGTCCACTGCACATGCACTCTGCGGTGTATGCACTACGACTATACTGCTGTGCATACTATACATATACACGCATACATTGACACGCATATATACATATACACGCGCAGACACTCGGATGCCCACTGCACACACTGCACACCTACGGCGACTGCTGACACGGTGTATATGCACTGTGTATGCGCATATATACACGACACACACGTACTATGCACCGCACACTGTGTACCGTCGCCCCTGCCCGCACGGGCCGGCGCAGCACGATACACAACACTGCACACGCTGCACACTGCACACTGCATAGCATATACTGCATGACATTGTACACACTATACTACACTATGCACTACACTACACTACGCACTGCACTACGCACTACGCGCTGCACTACACACTGCACTACTGTCCATGTGCATGCTCCGGCCCGCTGCCGCTACCCGTATCACGTGCCCCGCCCGCCCCGCCCGCCGCTCCGGCATACCTCGCATACACCGGGTGCACCACCGCCCAGTAGATCCTCTGTGCGCCCTGGAACTGCGGCAACGACAGATACAGGATAAATACCGACTTGGCAAAGTAGTAGAACGCTGCTCCGTCAGTCACGCCCCCTTCCACGCACACCTACGCATCCAGTACAGCACCGCCTCCTCATAGTGCTCTGCCAGCACTAGCCACGCATAGATCACCCTGCCTTGTCAGCCACTCGCCTGCCGTTGCCGGGGCGCTGCCCCGGCAACCACCCACCAGTACGCCAGCCACTGCGTGCTTGCCGCCCTACTCGCACTCTCCACCGCCTCCACCGACCAGTATATCGCCGGCAGACACCCAAGCATATTTGAAAGTACCCGTCCGCCCACATTTCCAAGCACAAGGGCACTGTACACTGCCGCCACTCCCCCAACAACATAGATCTGGGCTCGTCTCAGCCCTGCACTTGGGCACTTTCTGCTTACCTTCTTCACCCCCGCCTGCCGCTCAAGAGTATTCAGACACGCATAGCGGCTCAGCTGCCTACATCAGCACACGCACTGCTGTCCACACATACTTCGTGGTCCAAACGCGAGATCTGCGCCTGCAGCCGGTCGTGGAATGACATGGCCCCAGCCTGCCCGCGGCCACGCTTAAGAGGGCTTTGCCCTCGGACACGGCAGCGATGATGCGCTACGGGTTTGCCGAGGACCCATTTGCTGAGCGGGCTGTGGAGACAGATGCAGACCACCAGGAGCTGCGGCGGGTGACGCTTGAGAACCTGTCGCTGTCGATGGAAGAGCTCGCACGCAAAGTGCGCGAGGAGGAGTGTGGCGCACAGGGCGAGAAATACCGCCAGGTGTTTGGCATAAGCTGGCTGATGCGGCACTGTGAGGCAATCCCGGACGTCGCTGTCCCGCGAAACCGGATCTATGCACACTACGTCGCAGTCTGCGCCGGCGAGCGAATCAAGCCGCTCAACCCTGCATCCTTCGGCAAGCTGGTACGTATGGTGTATCCCGACATCAAGACGCGACGCCTGGGCGTACGTGGGCAATCCAAATACCACTACTGTGGGATGAAGCTGCGAGAGGAGAGCCTTGGGCGGCGCGATGGAGAGGGCGCGTTCCTCAAGGGGCTCGAGCCGCTGCTCGAGAAGGAGTTCAAGAGGGAGATGCGTGAAGAGCCACGGGAGGACAAGGACAAGGCGGAAGGGCGCAGCGCTGCGCCGGCGGCGCAGGCATGCGCAGGGTTTGTATTCAAGTCAAGACACCTACACTTCCCCGCCAACAGCGGTGGAGGCGGAGAGCGGCGGGGGTTTGTGCTGCCGGAGATCGAAGAGTATGTGGGGGGAGAGGTGGACGGCGACACGAAGAGCACGCTGGCGTCACTGTACACGTCACACTGCAGCGCGCTGATTGAGTCGGTGCGGTACATGAGGCTAAAGCAGGTGGGCAGCACGAGCAGCACAGCAGCAGGGGCTAACGGGGCAGTTTCTGACGATCACGGGGACATTCCACGGCTCACTGACGGCACCGGTGCAGAAGCTGCTCTCGTCAGAGCCGCTGGCCAAGTGGGTGCAAAAGGCGGACTTTGAGATGTACAGGGTAGGCGGCGGCGGCGGCAGCAACGGGCTGACGGAGATAGGAGATTGTGCGACTGCTGTCGCCGCTGGCGCTGCAGGTAGTACCGGGGCCGATTCTGTCATCGCTACGGGTGCTGTCGTCGACGCTAATCAGCCACCTGACGCACGCGCTGTCGATGCACCCGGCACACTTTGTGAGGGCAAAGGTGGTACCGGCGCTGGCGTTCTCGGCGCTGCTGGCACGGCTACTACGGGTGAACGACACGGCACATGCGGCCGCACGGTTTCTGACGAATCCGGCGGACCGGGAGCTAATGAGAAGCGATTGGCAGCGGTACATTGATGCACGGGCGATTGTCAATCGGGAACTGCCCTGCCAAGAAGAGGAGGCAGTCAAGGTTCTAGACGACGTCCTGCACCTGCTGTGCGGGACGGGGCAGGAGGGTCAGAAGACAGAGAAGGAGGAAGGGGAGGAGGGGGGCAACACGCTGGACGGGGCGCTGAACCGATGGGCAGAGTACTTTTCATCGCTGCCGGGGCGGTTCCCAAGCGTCTCGCCGAAACTGTTTCTACTGTGTGCAGGGACGGTCGAGACGGCGATTCTACGGGAGATCACGGTTGCAGGGGGGGAGTCGTTTGGGGCGTGGTGGGTCGTTCGGTGCTGGATCGACGAGTGGATGTGTTGGATCAGCGAGCGGGGTGGGTTTCTTGAGATCCAGCTGATGGACCAGATGTCAGCGGGGGTGGAGAAGGCGACGGGCACCCAGGGGCTGGCAGAGGACCCCGGAGCGGCGCTCTCCGCAGCGCTGTGTGTTGATGCGGGCGCAAATGGTACCCTTGAGGCGCACACCGACGCCAAAAACGACGACTACATCCACATGGTCTTTGATGCAAACGGAAGCACATAGTCCCGCAGCACGCCTACTTGTGCAGGCAGTGCAGGCAGCGCCGGAAACAGCACCAGCGGTAACCAACGGTAGCCGGTGGTTGCCAGGCACCCTTAGCAACGGGCATCGCGATGCACGTGACAGTGCAGCAGGTGCGAAGAAGCTTCTCGAACATTTGGGTTTTTAAGGGCGAAGGCAAAGGTATAAAAAGGCGACAGTCCCCCTCAGCGGCAGAAAAAAGCGACAGAAAACCAAAAAGTATTGGAAAGCGTGGAGGGGCGGAAAAGAGAGAGCAGGCCGATGAAGGATCAGTAGAAATGGTCAAAGATCAGAAGCTTTATCGGTTTCTGGAGATTGCACCGGACGCGGACGAAAACGCGATCCGGAAGGCATACCGGAAACTGGCGCTCAAGTATCATCCGGACAAGAATCCGGCGGGGGCGGAACGGTTTAAAGGTGTTGGGAGAGAAGAGGGCGTTTAGACGCGTCTAATGTTTTTTTCGCGCAGAAATTAGCCTTGCCTATGAGGTTTTAAGTGACCCGAAGCGGCGACAGCTGTACGACCAGTATGGGCTGACGGAGGGCCAGCCGCAGCCGGATATGGGGTTTTCCGGGGGGCCGGGGGGGTTTCACGGGTTTTCGACGCGAATGGGCAATGGGCAGTCGTTTTTCTTCTCAACCGGTGGGCCGGACGGGGGCTCCCGGTTCAATCCGTCGTCGGCCCATGACGTCTTTGCGTCGTTCATGAAGAACTTTGGAGGCAGCTTTGGCGCCAGTGATGCAGACGACTTCAGCATGGGAGACATGTCTGGGGGGTTCGGGCGGTTCTTTAATATGGGCGGAAGCACAGGCATGCATGGGGCCCATGGGGCCCGTATGGGCGAGAGCAGCATGAAACGCGACAACGCGGAGCGGGAAATCGTTACCAAACCGCTCCAATTGACTCTAGAGGAGTAAGTACCCTTTTCCCTCCTCCTCCCTCGGTGTTTCTCACGCATTCCCGTAGATTGTTTAAAGGCACTACCAAACGCATGAAAATTAAGCGCAAAGTTTACACCAGTGGAACAATGCGCCAAGAAGAGCGCATTTTAGAAGTTCAAGTCAAACCCGGCTGGAAACCCGGTACTAAAATCAAATTCGCTAGAGAAGGCGATGAAAAACCCAATGGCACTGTACAGGACGTGCATTTTATCGTTGAAGAAAAACCCCATCCCCTCTTTAAAAGAACGGGTGATAATCTCACCACCGAATTGGAACTCACTTTACTCGAAGCATTAACCGGATTTTCCAAAACCATTGCCACAATCGATGGCAAACACTTAAAAATTACAAGTATTAATCCAGTGCAGCCGGGCCATGAGATATCGTATCCTGGTCACGGCATGCCTTATTCGAAAGATCCTTCTGTACGTGGAGACTTGATCGTTATTTGCAAAGTCATCTTCCCGTCAACCATTTCTCCTGAAAAAAAAACAGCACTTAAACAAATTTTTACGTAAAATCAGCATGATAGTAGATAAAGCAACCCGGGTTTTCATTAATTTCTCATTAATAGATATATGGCAACTGTGTATAATAAATCGATAATTGTGTGGTTCTAACAAAAGAACAAAAACTCAATTCGATATTTTGAATTTTCATATTACGCATAAAATGTACATATATAAACATTTGAAATATCATACTTAACAATGACGCCACATTCTTTATACCGCTTGTTTTCCTTTCTTTTTTTCTATTTTTCTCTTCTTTTCCGGGTCTTTCAAACCCTTTGTTTCACTGTCCGTTGCATCTTTTTTCCTTTTCTTTTTTGCATCTTTTATTTCTTTGGGAACCGCAATATTATCCCGAACCTCTGGTTCCTTAATCGTTGTTTCAAGAGTAGACGGTTGTTCAGACGGCTGTTCAGACGGTTGTCCAGAGGGCAAATTATAATCTACATACGTAGACTTCCATTCTTCAGGTGTTGCATCATTAATTCTTCCATATTTCTAAAAATATTAATGAAATAAAAACGAAAAGACAACAAACATCAAGTTTGCCTTCTTTTTTCAAAATCTTTTTCTTCATACTTTGAGGGCCTAAACCCCACCTTCGAGGATAGGTATCTCTTTCCATAATACATCGTTTAATTTTCGCCACAACACCATGATCACATGTCGACAATTCTACAGTCGACATCTGAGCAATACCCAAAGCAATTGCTTCACCTTTTGTTGTCATAAGCACAACTTCTTCATTAATTTCAATCCCAGACTCTGGAATTTAGATAAGAAAACTTAAAATATACAAAAAAAAACAAACCATAACGAAGTAAACCCGGAATCATCAATTTGGCACCATAACAAATAGCGTTAACCGCACTATCCTTGACAACAATTCTTTTATAAGACACAAGAAGAGATTCCAAAGGCCGGATAACCCGTCTTAAGTACTTTTCGTCCCTTGTATTATCATATTCCCATTGTGCATCAAGGACTATTACGTTCTAGACAAAAAAAAAGAAAATATCCAATACCATCATGCATTGTAACCATTCCGTCCATTTCACTCATACAGCCACTTCGAACACGACGAAGTTCTTGCATATGAGCACCAACGCCTAATAAAAGCCCTAAATGCACACTAGTAAAAATTAACACATGATCTAGATTTTTTTTAAAGAAATAAAACACCATAAAGTACGGATATATGTTCCTGCTTCACAACTTACACGAAATACACCAAGATGACGATCATTGTCGAATTCTAGCAACTTGGATTCATGAATGGTACGAATCCGAAGTTGACGTTTAACCTAACCAGATATTAAGAGAATTCAAAAAACTATAAAACAACTTACAGCAGAAATAAGAGGAGGACGCTGAAACAAAGCACCTGTCAATGTTTCAAGGCATTGGGCAAACTTTTTTTCTGAAGATAAAGCCTCATGGAACCGAATTACACATACATATTCTTTCCCAGCACCTTGCTGAGATTTAACCAGACGAGTTGCCTAAAAATACAAATTAATGGTTCCATATAAAATAAAATAATGTACCCTATCAATACAAACAATTAAACATCCTTCTTCACTTAACACACATTAAAAATCTATTCAAAGCTAATACCTGTTACTTTGGGATCTAAAGCTACAAAAGAATTAGGAAAAAACAAAGATAGAAAAAGAGTATTTACTTCCAGAATGACCAGTTTTTTCACAGCGTAAAATCCGTTTGATCCATGCTACAACCTAACAAAAAGAAATATCAAAATACATTCTTTTTTTTGAAGAAAAAAACCAAAGAACCTCATGAGACGACGGATTCGCTGGTTTATCAAGATTAATAACACCAGAACTTATATATGACTTAATATCTCTTTTTAACGGCGATGATCCATGAGGAATCGGAGTATAATGTCCCGTCCGAACTATCAGTTTATCATAGTTTTTCAACAAAAGAGGCCATGTAGAAGCATCTGCATTGCCAGAAATATTCTCCGGTTTAATGAGATAATCTGTATTTTTCTGGATCTCTGCAACTGAATCCATGCTTAAAATTCAAAATATAATGGTAAACGACATAAAAGATCGCAGAATTTTTAATACACACGAAAGAAATAGATAGACAAAAAAAACAGTAACAGATACAAAATATACAATAGTTAAGGACTTTGTAACTAATAAAAAAACATATAGAAATTTAACAAATTCCAACTTTATTTTATAAAATATAAAATGAACATATCAAAAACGCTGACTACGAAGCAAACTAATGGTATTCTCTGCAGACCTAATTTTCGAAAACCTTCTCTCATCTACTGGTTTATTCGTTTCAATTATAATAACCCTGATATTAAAAATTAACAAGTAAAATATAAACACAAAAGGAAATACTTTTCAAGGAGAGTAATGGCAGCTTGAGGCTTAACACGACTATATTTCTTGAATTGTATATCAGCGTTAAGATATTCTTCAGGTGTTTCTGACATAAGAAAATTAAGACTTTGTCGTTGTTCCAGAAAAGTATCTGCATAAGAGATACTTGGATCACTGAGACTTTCAACAAATTTCTCTAAATACCGCAAATCTACATCAAGATTTAAAATGAAATTTTCGTTAATTTTCTTGGAATTTTTATTTAATAATATTTGCTAAAATATAAATATATATAAACAAAACAAAAGACCACTTACCATAACAGAAGATGCAAAATGATCTAACGTTTGAAAATATACAAATGTCTTTATAGAATGTGGGAGATTATGCAAAGTAGAACTCATGACAGTCGTTAAATATGAAACCATTTCAAGCAAATATGGACTTGGTTCTGTTTGTTTCGTTACAGCTTGTCTTTTCGATCATTAGAGTAGTAAAATCGCACCAAACACTTACCGATCATAGTCTATAATTTCCAGAAAATCATCTATTTTAGAATTAACCAACTCTAAAATACAGCATTAATCATGCAAAACAAAAGTTAATTATATACCAAATATCCGTTTTTCTGCATCTTTAATTGCATCACGAAATTCCGATTTAGCCCTTAGTTTTAAATTTCTAGTTTTACCAGATGCTTGTATTTCCAATAATAAAGAATCAAGCTCATCACAGGCACTTTCAAAATGCTCAAGATTAATTATAATCTGCACTACTTGCGCCAAATTATTCGACTTCAATCTTTCAATCAATTTTTTCTTAACATGACTAACTAAAAGCTCATCTAAAATCTATTTTCTATAAATCATAAATATAAATATACATTTAAAAAAACCTGTTTTAAAATATCGTCAATATCGTGACAACGATTATAATATCCTTCAGCAAATTTATAATATTGATTTACAAAATTTCGAATATCCACACAACATAAGGGATATATTTGAGAAAAAGGAAGGGTGATAGGAAACCTATTTTAAATAAGTATAACCATTATTATACATGAAAACAACTTTATAGAGTCCATTGAATCATTAGGTTTATACCAACTAACATCCAGTACTTTTTGATAATCTTCCATATTATTAATTACAATAGGCATATAATCGTCATCGGCGACAATCTGCTCAAAATCTTTACTAAACTGCGCCTTTAATAATCTTGAATAAGTTTCAAACAAATTTAAAGAAAAGTTATGTAACTTTTTCATTGAATAATCATATGTCTAAAAATATTAATTTGAAGGAAACAACAAACTCTAAATTATAATAGTACTTCAATGGCTTGTATAAATAATAAAATAACAGATTTTATATCATGAATTAACTGAGGATCATCAACGTCTTTAATACTATTTGAGATACTCTCAATCAATTTTCCAGACAAAGAATCCCATAAAGAGTCAATCTATATGCATGAGATAATAAAAACCATTGTTATAAAAAATTACCTCCTCTAAAGATCGAAAAGCGCTTACTTTATTCAAAGTAGTCTTTTCTATAATAATAAACCCTGCAACATCCTGAACTAGTCTATAAATGGGAGATATATCCTTATTTAGAATAAGTATTGAGTTTGGAACCAATAAATCTTTCTGCATTCTACGATCATTTTCATAACTCATCCGAAATTCGTCATGAAGCCCAAGCTCATCATAAATATGAAGACACTCAAATAAACACGTAAAATCAACTTCAATCTGATCATTATATGTAACGTCAACTAAATATCTTTAGAAAACGTTTCAATCACAACCCTAACATCTTACAATCATCTCTTTCATTTAATACCCATTCTACAGGAGAATTGAATTCACACGATTGCAAACGTGGATCTTGTTTAACACGCATATTCCAAATTCTTTGTCTTTCAAGAGTTTTTTGAAACACCAGTTCACCTACTTTGCTCGAACTTGTACGCAGGCTATAATGTTTCTCAATACGATTCAAAAGCACAATAAACATACACTAAAAGCCATTCTCTAAGATTTTCCATTACTGCCTCTTTAATCTTATGCTTCATATATGGAATCGAATCACCTAGACAATATTAACGTATTCAAACAATGTATTTGATTTTTGAAAACACACGTATGTTTTGTGCAAAACGAAACTGCAATACATCTTTTAAATGAACCGTTTGAAGCTCCTCAAGAGACTAAATTTAACTTTAATACACATCAAAGAAAAATAAGAAAAACAACCCTCAAAGCACGATAAAACTCCCTATTTTCAATCCACTCATGAATCTTATTCACTAAACGAAGCACCTTCAGACATGTGCGAATAGTATCAGATGTTTCATTAATAATCTGATTAACCTGACGTGCATCAACTAAAGCACGCTTCTAAATTACCGTCAGAAACACAAACCAAGTTTGGTACTGTTCCATATCAGTACCAATCGTGCATTAACACACCTTTGCCGCTAGATCACTACCGTTTCTCTGAATATCTCGATTCAAGCTAAATAACTGTTCCGTAAGCATCAATACACCATGACGCACACTCAAAAGTTGATCAATAGAATTAATGAATCCCTGACATATATAAAATACTTTTTAAGACATAAATCAAAAACCTGATGATGTTCCAAACACGTTTGCTCAACTTCCTTACGTTTTTTCTCTGCCCATTGTGTCCACATATCCACCAGCCCATCTTCCGTTCCTGACTCAAATGCTTTCTTTAAAACAGGCACAAATACTTCCACTTGATTATTCTCTAAAGAACTGTGCTGAATTATCTAAGAAAAACAACAAGTAAGTATATATTCATATGTTTTTCATGGTTTTTTAAACAGAATTTCTCTGATTATTTCAATACTTTGTTACACAATTATACATTCCATTTTTCATTTGTTTTCACAAAAATACATATCTAACGTACCTCTTCCATGAAATGCATATCCTTTAACTCACTAACATTCGGATCATTTGCCATCTATATTTTTTAATAGCTCTTCCAACACACCGCTACTTATCTAAACGCTGTTACCGCACTAACGCTCGACCACACACAAGACCCTCCGTTGCGCTTCTTAAAAATAGTTTTTGATGCCTTTTGGGTTCTATAACATTTTTTTTCTTCACGCTGCCTCCTCCAAGCAACTCTGGGTCTGCCTCCACACAATCATCGGTGATGAGCACAACTACGCCCGATGCAACTTTTTCTTATGAACTGCTCGAACATACGTCTAGTGATGTAGCTAGCACATGCTTATTCAATGAACCACGACGACATATTCATGTTATCTACGAGCTTGCTGTGCAGTCTTCTGCATCTCTTATTCTCTCTGTTTTTGGCTCAGTTTTGACGGGATTTATGCTCAACTTTGTCCAGGTAAGTAATTAAAAACAGATATCATAATAAAAGCAAGAAAATTTAAAGTTTAAATACTTTTTATTGCTTTCTTTTACCCATTATTTGTGCACCATTTAACCTTACAGAAATTTTCTATCTTTCAGAGTTATCCTGCACTTTTTATCCTTATCCCAATTCTTTTGAACCTTATCGGGTGTTTAGAAATGAACCTAACATCAAGACTTAGTACACTTGTATCTATCCTTTTCAGCAATACACTTACTGATAACAAATACAGGCGAATATGGATTTGCTTAATACACACGATGCACGACGTACAATTATATCAAAACAGCTTATTTTGCTACAGGTACAGACAATGACAGTTGGCACAGTATCAGGTTTTGTAGCATTTTTATTTAGTTACATTCATGAGTCATACAATCCACCTCAAATTATCTCTCCATTACAACAAAAGTATAATCGATCCCTTTTCAAACTTTTGATACTTCTTTCGAGCGCCATGGCAACAGGCTGCATCTCATCAGCAATCCTTGGTACATTGGTTTCTTTGCTCGTTATTTTCTCTCTACAATTCAATATAAATCCAGGTATACATCCTTTCATCCTTTTTCTCTTGTAGATTAACACAAATGAATAGACAACATTCTGACACCCATTGTATCATCATTTGGTGACTTGATTTCAATAAGCACATTCTCCATGGTTTCAACCATCTTTGTTTCATTATTTCATCTTTATTCACTTATCATTTTCATTATCTCGATTATCGCCATCTTTTTTTTCATTATTACTCGCCTTAACGAAATTCAGCTTAATCAAATAGCGCTCAGCACATGGATTCCTCTTTTCATATCACTCTTAATCACCAGGTGCACTCATCATGACACTTGCACACACAACTCATTTCTACATAGTGGTTCAGGCATTTTATTCGAAAACTACGTTTACCGATACCATGCCATTGCTTTTATGCTACCTATTTGCCAAGGATTGAACGGTATTACATCTTATTTACTACTGTTATGATCACTCATAACTTATCCTGCATCAGGAAACATTGGTTGTATTTATGCTTCACGTATCAGCACTGCTTTGCAAATGAAAAACACAAAATATAAAGAAATTAAATGGACTACTATAGTAACACTCTTTTGTATTAACTTGCTTTTCCAAACGGTGTTTCTCCTCACTATTTATAAAATGAAAATCTTATCTCTCACGCTAATCTTTATCGCAATTTATCAATTAATATCAGGCTGTGTGGTAAATTCAAAAATTTTGCATAAACACAATGCTCTCATACTACAGGTTATCACTTCTTTGTTCCTCGGTGAAGTCCTAATGCATCTGTGTTGGAAATACAATTTTGACCCCGACATTCATGCATTCCCTATTCTTTCTTCGGTTCGACCTTGTCCTTAATTTTTCCCTGCTAACTCAACCAAAGCTCTTAGACTTTATTGCGACATTCAGTCTTGTTTTTTGTTTCCGCTTATCAATGTCTTGATATATACTTTTTCCACTTTCCTCATTAGGCCATATTTCTATACCCTATCTCCCCATGCATTCTATGCATATATTCCAGCATCTATACGCTACCGTTTTGTCTTTTCTAGCTTTGTTTCCACCTACTTGCAGAAAACACTAACCATATGCACTAAAACACCACTTATACTGCCCAACTACTTATATACCATATCCTATATAACCACATACGACCATATCGATCCTACGCGACCGACTACATACGCTTTAAAACCCAATCTGTAGACATAATACTTCAATAAACACACCAATGTACTAGTCCAAAACACTATTCCATAATCTCTGCATACTTATTCCATAAACACAGCTGAATCATTCTTTTTACTCCCTTTCGACTACTGAAGCCTGCTAATGCCTTGTTAAAATGCCATTTTCAACAAATACGTTTCTATTCGAGGAAGAAGTCTGCTTTATATAATGTGTCTTATTAAAGTCATCCCGTCACGTGGAACATTCCATTTTACTCAATCAACCAATCATTGCGTTGCGTTCCCCCGATCTCGTTTCTTATCTATTACATTTGCCAGCATATCCTTGCAAATATACTATTTCTTCGACAAAAAAGTCTCTCTATGAGCTATTATTGTGCGAACAATTTACTCAATATGGTAATTCAACCCATTTCTAAAATATTCAAGAATATTCAATCATTTCAATATCGAGGGTTCCCCTGTAAAGATCCTAAAAATCAGTCATTTGTAAATCCAAATATGGAACACCACATGGATTTCCTGTACACTGATTGGCCAGTCCTTATGCTTACCAATGCAAAGATTCGAAAACTGACTCGTTTTCTCCTAAAGAAATCGCGCATTAACCCTTTCAACGTTGCATGGTAGTGAGTATATGGTCCATGCTCTTGGCCGATTCAATTATAAATAAGAATGGGGACTCCCCTCTAAGCAGTGACGTTGGAAGCACCGACCACAGGGGGATGGATGACGGTGTATGAGGTAGGTAGGGGAGGAAAAAGAAGAACGCATAAAAAGCGACAAAAAAGGCGTGTAAAGCGTAGTAAAGCGGTGTGACGTGAGTTGGAGACGGGAATATGTATGCTTCTGAGGAAAGGACCATAGAAACAGTGGAGGAACCGGTATCACCAGGACAAGGGCTGGGAGAAGAGTTTCATGGAGATGGATATGAAGAAAGTAATACTAGCATTGATGAAACAAAGTTTTCAGCCCGGGAACTTGACAGTAGCCCACTCCGAAGCTCAGTAACACAGTATTCGGACGCATTTAGCCACAAAGGACAAGACCTAGAGGAGCTGGGAGCAATTCCATCGACACTGTTTGATTCACCGACATCCAAGGATGAAGCTGTGACAGGAGAAGACCACCCGGTACTTAAACGTACCCACAGCGGGCGGTTATCTGCCAATTCACTGAGTACAAAGTCTCCGAAAATATGGCAAGACTCATCACCAGGTTAGTGGAGAATTGCATGCACGAATACACGTGCACATTTTTTCGAAGATGAATTAATCTTTGTAATAAGCAGCTTTACAGCCGTTTTACACCACTATCAATTGTACTGGAGCACGGCCGACATACGTAAAACCAACTATCGATAAAGATGTACTAAGAAATGCCAAAACATTGACGGAACATGTTAGCCAATCCACAGGATTTCCCACAACAACACAACATTGCCATGAATCTAACTCAAATGACTTTGAAAAGAGCCAGGAAGCAGATAAACCGGTTAAACTGTTCGAGTATCCGTTTACAGAACCATTGGGGTCATATGCAAAACACAAGACAATACAAGAAAATATAGCTAACTGCCTCCCTAATTCTTATTCTGAAAAATACGTGTCTATTCCAAGTCGTTATCTTCAAGTTACAAACCTCCCTAAAACTATTGAAACATGGGTGTTGAAAGAAATTTTTGAAGTATAAAACTTTCTGAAAGATAATTCGTTGTTTACTAAGAATCCTAGAAATTTGGGGATATACAGGGAATCTTAGCAAAAAATCTCCGCAAAGATGGGTCTGTTATTGTTGGGTTTTACGATATTCGTGATTGTATTAGAATTCAAAAACAGCTACGTCATTATCGGTTTTTTAATGGTCGTTATCTAGAAGCTCAATTTTGTTCCAAAACCACATTGGTGTCAGTAAGTTTCCCCATTATACGTATACATATGTATACACTCGTTAACTCTTATTCTTACAGATATTTAAAGAAAGTTCTATGCTTCCATTTCTTTCGGAAAACGAGGGTGAAATCCTTATATCTTTTCAAGGCCCCAATGATATATCTAAAACCGCTTTGTTTAATCTTTTATCTTCATACGGTGATATTCGTACAATTAAATCTCTTCTTGCAACTGTAAAAAAAGCCATCATTTGTGAGTATTTTGATATTAGAGATGCAGTCTTAGCCATGGAAGAGTTGAATGGTCGAGTAGTTCAGGTAAGCCGTAACAAATCCATCGCATTCTCATGCGTTAATCTTACCCTATAGGATAATAAACTTCATGTTACATTTTATGAATCAGGTTTTATTTCTTGGAAAGTAGTGTCTGATGAATTACAACATTTACAAAACGAAAATACTATATTAGATCAATTTAAATCTTTGGATATTTCAGAAAGAAGATTAAATAACATTACAGATGAATATTTGGTCAATCATCATGGATCAACCAATACCACCTCTCATTCTAAACTTTCTCCTCCTTTGGGTTTTTTTCCTAATAAGAAAAATTCCACTGGATCTGTTATAGATAGGTCTAATTCAGTACCATCATATTACTCTCTTCATGATGAAAAATCGTCCTATACAGTACAAACGCCTAACCCTCCTGAAAAAATGGATTATTACAAATGCGATGTAAAGAAGCCCGTTTCTATTCAAACGAATAATGGCTCTTACATTTATTTAAAAGATCAATTTTCGAATACAGATAGTTATGTAGATTGTTCAACAATTAAAAAATCATTCGATGAAACTAAGATTAAATCATATAATCCTGCATTTATTCCAGGTAGCGCCCCGACTCAACGTCATATATATTCAGCAAATATGAAACGCAGCATTACTCATGATGGCGTTTGGATAGACCATCCTACATCAGTGACAGAGCATTTGCCTCTTAATTTAAAATATTCTTTTGATGTCTTAAAAACTATTAACAATACTGTCCCTGGAGCAAATTTGGTTACAGAAAAAAATAAAGTAGATTATGATCGAATCACTCGAGGTTTAGATATGCGTACGACTATTATGATTAAAAATATACCAAACAAATTCACACAGGTAAATTTCGGTTTATGCTTATATATTATTTACTTATACATGTCAATAGCAAATGTTACAAGAATACATTGATGCAACAAATTCGAAAACTTATGATTTTCTTTATTTAAGAATAGACTTTAGGAACCGTTGTAATGTCGGTTCGTTTTCGCTTTTTCCCCTTCCATTGATAGACTAATTCGTTCAAGGTTATGCTTTTGTAAATTTTATTGACCCTATTTCTATTGTTACTTTTGGTCAGGCTCGTGTTGGAACAAAATGGTAATAAATTACATATATTCATAATCCAATTATACATGGTATATTAATATTCCTAGGAATCGTTTTCACTCAGATAAAATTTGTGATATTTCATACGCTAATATGTATGTCTACATATCTTTATATCGTTCAGGCTGACTATCCTTATTAGTCAAGGAAAGGAATGCCTTATTGAAAAATTCCGTAATTCTTGTGTAATGGATGAAGATCCGTCTTATCGTCCTAAGATTTTTGTTTCTCATGGTCCAGCAACAGGAGAAGAACAGGAGTATTAAACTTAAATATAATAAAACATATTTATTAATATTTCTTTAGATTTCCTGCTCCTAACAATCCAAGAAGAAAATTGAGATCTATTGTGAGTGCTCAACAATTTGGTATGGTTTCCTTTATAAATGTATTTCATATTACTCATGGATGGGTTTAGGGCTTTTCCCTCCCGTTGGATCAAGGACACCTTGGAGTATACGCGAAGAACATACATTTATATAATTTTTTTAAATATTATTTATTTTAACAACATTTTTTTAGTTTTAAAATTTTGTAAATTTTCCTTTATTGGAACATGGAATTATTTTTTATACACTTGGTTTGGCGTGTTTATGCATTTTTATAGAATGGATATAATGATCAATATCAAATATTTACAAGTATATAAAAAGATCAAGATCTTTTATTGTTGGTAGCATCTGTAGTAATATGAAGCTTTTTTATGTATTCTTCGATATCAATATTTTGTGTATTTGCTTTTAGTAAATCATCCGAAATTCTTTGTGTCATAAACTGTGAAGGTCCCCAAAGCGAACTATCTATATCAACAAGACGAAGCTGGGGAAGTAAATGACTATTGTTAAAGCACAATGAGTCGCCCAGCAGTTCTTTCCAGGAAAATAAGAGGGAAGAAGTTCTGTAGTGCCAGAGATTAATATCAATTAACCAAGCTTTTGTCTTTGACGGTGGTATATAAATATCAAAAATAACTGAAAAGTAAGTTATAGAAAAGCAGTAAATATAATTTTACAATTTTCATCAGGAAATTTGTCTTTCAAATAAAGATCAAATAATTCTATTGAAAGAGAAAGAATTACAGGACGTAATGACTCAAGAAAATCATAATATTTTAAATCACGTTGAGAAATACCTAATAACATTAGTATATAATAGACGTATCAAGCATGACTAGTGTTAAAAACAAGCCGTAGAAACAATATTCACAAAAAAGCAGATACCTATAAGACAACGCTGTTTAACAAAACAACGAAATTCCATTGATGGATGAACATTAAACCATTGTTTCAATACAAGTTCATGTTGAAAGTGCGATGGCGGACCAGGCGAACAACAATCATCAAAAGCATGATACAGATCATGTGTGATATAGTCCGAACTCTTAAGCAATAAATAAACATCAGAAGAAGTTGTACAGCGCAAAGTCCGCGTTGATGTAATCCATGCAGCATCCTAATACATGTCAGCTGTGTCAGAAGAAAGCTAGATAAAACCTTTGGCGCTGACCAGTTAAGTTTAGGAAAAACTGCACCACCTAAAGTAGCAATTACACATGTAATCTCTTGATCCAATGATCGAAATGGAGCAACACAATCAGAAGTATTAATATGAATATCGCCTGATGAGTTATCTGAAAAACTACAATCCGAAGCATTATCTTGAACACTATTTAAAATGGCATCTTCAACATTGTTTTCACTATCTTCATTATATTTTGAGGAAATAGGCGGTAAAATAAGTCCATCTTGGCCAAGATAATAAAGAAATGCCTCATCAGAGAGACGAATAACACGTGCATTAGGAGTAACCGCAGAACAGTATGTACGCCAAGCAGAAAAAGAGCAGTTCATTACATTTTCCACTGATATATGTGGGAACTCCTCTAAAGATGCCTCCTCAAGCCGGTCTTCCATGTACCAAACCACAAAACTATCATAAAAACTATATCAAATCAAATTATTATATCCAGAATAGCTATATTAAGCGAAACATTAAATAGAACATTAACTTTATCAACGACTTATTTTTAATGTTTTAACGGCACACCATCTGTGCGCAACAAATGATCGAAATTCAACAAAAAGTTATGATAACATAGCTAAAGATGAAGCATCTTCTACATCTTCAGCCACTCTTACATCTTTTCCAGCTGTTTTGTTGCTTCGTTGTATACGATAAGAGATAAAAGATGGGTGGAGGAAACATTGTGTCTTTACACGTTCAAGGCGTACTACTGTGTCACCAGATGTATACGACAATCTCCAGACCGTTGCTAAGGATAAAGCAGTAGTATTAGCAGCAGATGATGTGCTTGTAATATCAGTGGACACTGCGTTTGTATTATCAGTAGAGATAGCTGTTCTGAATATATTATTAACAACGGCTTCTTTTGGTATTTTTGTCTCTGTTTCTTTTGCATTTAATAATGTGTCTGATTGATTTTCTGCTGTTGCTACATCAGTCAATATCTTATCTGTACAATTTTTACGAAGGAAGCGAAGAAGAGCAGCTGTCCAAGCAAGAGCACGTAAACCGTCACGAGAACGACGTACACGTGAAAGTAGAGCATGTGTTTCATATGTTTCGATTTCACTCAAGAATCCATTTTCTGTCCGAAACCCAACAATCACTCTCGGCACTCCTAACAAATATGACTGAGCCCTATACAAACATCAAGCACTGATTATAACACTGTTTATAATATTTAGCATAACATTAAGCACTATTTTACACTGCTAAGCATTGAACATTCTGTCAAAATTCAAAATATTCTTAATATAATAATAAGCACTTAGACTTGAATACTAAAATTAAGCAAAGCAATAGATTAAATGTGTCTAAATGCAGCAAACATCAAGAAATAAATAGTAAATATTAAGCTGCATACATACTTGAAACCTATTATTAAACGTTGATGCAAACTTAGGAGAACTTAAGCAATCAATGAAGTTTTGATTAAAATATTGAACACTATTTGTTATTAAACAGTAACACCAGTTTAATATTTCAATGCTAAGTTTCTTCAAATGTCTTGATGCTTTAATACATCATTATTAAGCAGATTTAACAGCATAGTGTCAAACTATAATGCTTTATTGTATTATAACTATAATGCGTACCATGTTTTAAAAAGTTTGTTACGTTCAAAAACAGCTCGGTCAGCAAACGCAGTCTTAAGCTCGACATAAAGTGACGTTGGATTTTCTGGAGGTGATGGTTTAACATCCCATATACAGTCAACCTCTCCAGCTATCAGAAGTGTAATCCCATCAAGCCTATTTTTTTATCAGTATCTACTAAGAGTAAAATGAGTACAAGCAAAATATAAAAGAAAAACATCTATGTAGAAATTAAGCATCAGTTTAGTACTAATTGAGTCAAATCTGAAAACTACACAATAACTAGATTATACTCTAATTAAGCAGAATCTAGATTGAAATATAAGCTGGATTGAACCAAAATCCAAGCTACACTTATATTCAAATTGAGCTTACAATTGCATAACAATAAACTTGAAACAAATCCAAGATCAATTAAATCGAAAATACATATAGATGTTTTTCAGTTTACTTCATTATACACTCGCTTTACTTGCTACTTACTTGGTACGGACAACAGCACAATATTGTACATTATTATTAACAGTAGTATCATACCGCCTCTCAATTTGTTCACGTGAACACTTATCCCATGTGTCGGGGAGTGTTGAAAGAGCTTTATAACAAGTTAGTAAAATAAACAATAAAAACAAAATTTCAGAACAACTGCAAAAAAACTATAAAAATAACAAAAAACCTTAGAGCAATTTTCTAAAAATATCCAACATCTTAACTCCACCCTAAAACATCATTCATAGCAGTTGTATATTTTTGCTATAATATCACATCAATACCGACCTTCAAATTTATGACCCCAAAAACACATTAGCGCTTCACGCGTAGTTGGTGGAAGGGGTGATGTATGACAGTCCTCAATAAATCTATAGATCAGCATGTCTTAAAACTACAAAAAGTGTACATACAATGTGTCCTATGCCATTCAATCAGTAAAATTAATAAAAAAGTAACTATATAAAATGTTTGAAAATCAAAAACATCAATAACATTAATATAAAAATAGCATTACATTTATACTGTTTTTACATTATGTCATCTTTGGATTATAATATTCATACTGAGATTATTCTAACACAACTGCATTACTTTACCTGAAAATACATAATATTAACACTCCAAGAAGTACGCCGATCATATGGCGTACACAGAAACCGTGCTAAAATACCTATTATCTATCAGCTATAAAAATAAAAAAATAACAAAAAGAAGTAAAAAATAAGAAAGAAATATTAAAATAAGATTAAGAGCCTCATATAAAACTTCTTTTTAAAACCTACATGCCTCTCCATGTAAGAATATCAACTGAAGTACGAGTACGGCCATGTGTACGTTCATATGCACAAAGTGAAAGTAAAAATCCATCAAGATGTTCATCAATTGTCTCATCACGCTCAATACGCTCTTCAAAACCCTGAGAAAGATCTGCACCTGAAACAGCAGGATAATAGTATTTCTACAGCAATTAATATAGATAAAATAAAATACAAAACATAAAAAAGCACAAAAAGAGCTCCATTGTTAATTTACATACCAAAGAAGATGCATCATGCCGCAAACCTCTGCACTCATCATAACTAAAACAAAAAAGCTCTACCGGTTGCTGATAAACCGGCGTACAACCTTCAAACCGCTCAAGCGGTTCAATAGGAAAGACTTCCAGTGTAACAAATCTCAGTTAAAGCTTCTTTAAAACAAAACTTGTATTTAGCACTATTGGGTACAATTTAACCCAATATTAACCCAATATTAATTCAATATTAATCCAATCTTAAAGACAAATATGCTAAGTTTAACTCTTAAATTTTCTTTTAAGTCAACCAAGTTCTGCTATTAACTTTATTTAATCTTTAAAATTTTCTTAATATTTTAGTCTTTAATTTCTTTTAACCAATCCTTAATATAAGTTATAATTTATGTTTAAATTTTGTTTAACTTAATTCAACTAAACATAATCTAACGTATGTTAAAATAGTTTTTTAACCTTAAATTATGTTAAATTACGTTAAAATAGGTTAAGCGTATATAATTAAATTTTAAGCCAAATCTAAGTTAAACTTAAGACAAACTTAACATATTTTTAACAAATTTCAATAAACTCTTAACAAAGTTAACGTTTCTTTAATAAGATTATACACATCGATTAAATTCCAACTTAAGGTACTTAAGAACAATAGAAATAAACCAAATAAAACAAATTAAAATGTATTCAGAACATGTTAAGAACTCATTAAGAACCCATTAAAAATTAAAAACTCATTAAAAGCTTGTTAAAAACTTATTAAAACGATTAAAATAATATCAGAAACATTTGAACTAAGATAAATCGTAAAAATGTCAGAAAAACCGCTACGACGACAGCTATTTGGTTTACGTACACCACTTGTACCAAGTGTATCTATAGCAAGTGTCTTTGGACAAGCAGTATCAACACTTTATGAAGACGTAATGGATCCATCGTCTTTTACAGCTCTCCAATTCCTTGAGACACCTGTACCAGGCACAGAAGAACATGATCAAAAAGCACTTGAACAAGCAAAACAAGCAGAAGCTCTACGCAAAATATATACAAGTGAACAATTTCAACATAAAGGTAGGCATCGTGGGGCTAAAAGAAGGTATACAAAACAACTAACAAATATAGCTCTTGGAGAAGCAGTACGAGAGAATCTTAAGCGAAATATTCAAGCACTAGATGAAGACGAATGGATGTTTGTAGCAGATGATACCCGACCAGTATGGCAACAGTAAAATTGAAAAATAACAAAACATTAAAAACAAATAGCGTTTGAAGTAAATTAACAATATTTTTTAAAAGAAAAAACAGGCCTTTAAAATGCCAATATAGCATTTTTAAAGTACTAATATCACTTAAAGAACTGTAAATATCTCAAGAACATCAGTTATTTTTATATGTAAACAATTTTCCAAAACATTTTCAAAAATTTTCGTAGTCTTCTAGAAAATCAAATAAACACATGCAAAACCTTAGTCCACCGTCTCATGAAGTGTTTCGTGTGTATTAAATGGCAATTGCTGTGATGTACGTGAAGACGATGTATTATTCGTATTAGACGATAATATATCATTACCAAATAACTGGTTCATTAGAGTAGCCCATGTGTTGTTAGGAGGAGGCCCCGTATGAATATTAAAATAAATACTAGCAATTTTATCAAGTGACTAGTTTTTTAATTAAAATTTCGAAACAAACAAAGTACTTACAGGCTTCCAAGAAGATGCCTGCTTTAAAGCATCTTCATAATGCGCTTTTAGAGTGCAAAACAAATCAGCAGAGGCCCGCTGACATGTTAAAATAAGAAAACATAAAAAATTCATAAGTGGCAATGAAGGAAACAAAATGATATCTGCCGAAGACGAAGACAACACCAGTGTAGATGTACTGCGTCGATCAGCAATGTGCCGAGCCATTGTGTTGTAAGCCCGGAGAGCACATGCAATGTTATATATCATCAGATAAGGAAAAACCGCTCGTGATGTATAAAAACATGCCATATCAAGCGTATCCCGATCAAAATATCCACGCAAAAGGCTCAAAAATAATCCAAAACTATCAGCAGTTCCAAGTATTAGATGTTTTTCAGCACTAAAAAAACTGCTTTCTACGTAATTAAGCTTTTTCTTCTCTAATATGTCATACCATATGCTAAAATTTTCCCTACTTCATGATGAAGCTCAGGATCACCAATAGCAGTATCTCCATACTTTCCAGACCACCTATGCAAAAATTAAACTAATATTGGTCAACAAAAACGTATACATTAATGAATCGTGAATCAATCGCTTTCTCGTTGGCTCATCAGGACAAAATAAGCGCAAAAGATCAATAATGCGGGCTTAAAAAGATCAATTTCCTACTCCATTAAAATCCTTAAAACAACCTTTACTGGGCCCATCTGGCCTTAATTTCATAGTATCATATACTTTAATCATATAAAGTGCTAAATCACCTCCACTAGCAAATTGTTTAATTTCAAGCAAAGATTTAGATGAAGAATAAAGCAAATCAACAGCCTTATCGTATTCACATGCTTTTACATGTCTTTAATACGTTATTTAAACCATTTTTATAAAAAATCTCTCACCTATTTACAATTGTCCGCATAAGCTGATGTGCTTCATAATATTGTTGCTCATTTAAACTATTAACAAAATGTTAAAAATAACTCAGTTAAAGTAGATAAATAAACATACGCTTTTTGAAACTTAAGAATATTTTTATCTAAAACTGAAGACATTTATATATAATATCGGTAGCAAAGCCGTCAGACGAACAAATATAGATAAAAAATAAAAAAAATACAATAAATATCAATAAAAGAGTAAATAGATAACTATCTTAGTACTGAGAAAATATCATCACTGAATTCTTGTTTTTTTTCAGGTCGAAAAGAAACATAAAAATATTATTTTCAATATAGAAAAACATCTGAAACTATTTTTTTAATGAAAATTGCGCCAATAATACACGAAGAGGACTTAAGAATAAAAGAAATAGACAAAAAATGCCAATATGCACAAAGAACTAGAAAAATATTAGTATTATAAAACCAATGACGAAAATATACATCATAACTTTTCCAAAATAATAAAGAATCTCGCAAATTAAGAAGGACGAAAGGTTGTACTATATATGCCCATGTCATTTGAGTCGTAAGCCATGATAAGATGTCATAAACTATTTTATACGATGTAGGCTGCATATCTTGAGTTAGGAATAGCGGTCTGAGATATTTTCTAAGATATCTTCCTAAAATTTGAGCAAATGCGCCAGTCATAAAAGATACTACAAAGCATTAAATAAAAAATACGTAAATTTTTGAGATTGCAAAAAGCAACCGCAATATTTTCCTTACAGTAATAACCCGGATAAACTGAAAAAAATGAATAAAAGAGAAAATAAATACAAATCACTTACATCCGTGCCATAAAGCACTTGTCATAAATGTCACAATGGAACCTACAGCATTCCGTTTCTTATTATGTGATACAATTCTTAAATAGACATAATACTTTAACCATCGATTTGCACCTTTATTCCAAGAATCGAGCAATTGTTTAGTACTCTGGGCAGTCTCAAAACCATATGGACTAATATTTTCAAAAAAACATTGAGTAATGTTTCCATCAGAATCTCTTATAGAATCTCCTAAGCCAGACAAAACACATGCACCTTCAGCAAGCTTCCAAATACCATAATACTTCAAACGATGTGTGAATGCTAAGAGATACAAATATAAAAATCTAATAATATTTAATAAATTCTTTTATTCAAACTTACATATCTCTTTTTACCTTTGAATACATGTCATTTGAAAAAATTGATCCTCATAAACGAAAGTTGTAGAATAACGTAAACTCATCCATTGAAACATATAGAGATAAAACAAACCAGAAAAAAGTTTTTTCACCGAGTAACGTCGATCATTCCAAATTAACCGCTTTTGATACTCATTTAAGTTATTTTCTTTAGATGCAGAAATACCACTCGCCAACCATCGATGATAATCTGCTAAATCAAAAGAAGGTCCTACAAAAAAAGAAGGAAAAAAAAACACATAACCCAAAAAATCTAAAAGAGATGGAAGTTTCTTTAAAGCGTATTCCTTTTGTTTTGGTGTCAATGTCTACAATATAAATAATATTCAATAAAAAAGCATATCTTACTAATTCATCCTGTTGTCCATCATAAAAATTCCAAACAAATGCAGTTAACTTCATGCAAAGTACCATATGTACACATGTAACATCCAATTTTTGATCAATATTTCCATATTGACGGTAAAGATGACTGCTTTGTAGTCAAAAATAAAATCACATATTTTATCCAAATATACTTAATACTCAAATGCCCCATCAAAAAAAAAAAAGCAACATATGGCATAAAACGACCTTTAACATACTGAACAATAATATATGCAAATGTTGTACTAATCAGTACTGTTTGGACACCGTACCAAAGATTAAAAATCATTATCAAAAAAACAAGAGAAATACTAACAACTTATCATTTTTTGTATAAAAAAAAACAAAATACATACACAATATTGAAAATATTACGTACAAAAGACATTCTTCCAGGAATACTCCTCAAAACATCAGCAAGAGGATATGAAAAAATAAGACATTCTAAAAGCTTAAAATGATGAATTGGAATACCAGTTTTTTGCAAGATAATTTCATCAATATACTCTACCCATGTAGGAATAGAAAATTCCCCTGGTACAAATATAGAACCTATTGTCAGCACTAACAAAATTGCTGTACTTGTGTTCATTTCAGCTGCTTTATCCTTTATTACTGTACAGAGTCATTCAATTAGTTGCACGTGCATTTCATATTAATTATACAATAGCGTGTTTTACGTTTCGTGTTTCGCGTTTAGTTTACACACATCTTTACGGACACATCTTAACATATCTCCAGACCAACGATTTCACTAGATCATCTCGACATGAACGTAATACGAGCGATACAAAGCTACGTCGAGACAATCACTACAGTCTCAAAAGACATGAAAATCCTGCTTTTAGACTCTGCTACGGTAGGTTTTATCATACAGAGATGGGCATTGGTATTGAACTATATGAATATTCCAAAACACATAATATCTATCACAAAACATCAGCATATATGGCTGAGTGCAACATGTATGTGTAAAAATAAAACAAATATCCACAAGAAGATTCTATATAAGCAAATAGATATTTGAAAAGATTTCTAGTTGAAAATACAGACAGAAAAGCCAACTATATATATCTATCATTGAATTAATATGCAAAATATCAAATCTATAGAGAAAGAAAGACTATGAATGATAAAAAAAGTATATATACTACAATGAAAAAATATATTTATCACTATATTGTCTATGTATATGAAGATATTGGATTATATGCGTTATATATACATGCCAATACATCACCAACTGCTCTCTGTTCTCTCTGCACTTTGTTATACGTCTCTTATCATCACCAGGTAGCAATGATGTCTATGGCAACGACTAAGAGCTTTCTGCTGAGTCGGGAGATCTATCTAATTGAGTTTTCAGGAGAAAATACAACAATAACACCACTAATGCATCATTTAGCCGCTTGGATAATATGCAACGTGAAAATGTTCGCCATTTGACATGTATATGTGTTCTCCAGCCATGCCTCAGCTCGGTACAGCAGCTCTCGAAAGAACTTCGTACTCCCCGGTATGGACGCTACTTTGTCTGTACGACAAGCAGTATAAATATACATTTCTAAGAGAAATACAGATTTTACAAACATTCTTTCGAAACCTTTTCTTGAAATGCTTGCTACCTCGGATGATCACGAAGTTGTACACGCAGTACAGGTTTATAAAAGCACAGAAAAAGTGCTAGACTTTTTTCAAATAAATATTAAGCGATATCAGGAGATTTTTGCAGACTATATGGCAGTGCACTCAGATCTAGCAATGCTGTATCTAACGAAAAGTCTTTGGAACAATCAATGGGATTTGTGGGATACAGAAGCAATACAACAAACACGAGATGGTATACTATCTATTCTATTATCTTTAAAGCGAAAACCAGTGATTCGATATGAAAAAAACAGTAAAATGGCAAGAACGCTGGCAGTGGCATTGCAAACAGAAATAGAAACAGAAACATCATTATTTGACTTTTATCGTACAGATACATCCCCAATTCTTTTGTTATTGGATAGATGCAATGATCCAATAACGCCATTGTTGACACCATGGACATATGAAGCAATGGTACATGAATTAGTTGGTATTGTTCATGGGCGTGTGGAAATTGCAAATTTTATACATGAAAAAGTACATCACGTATGTAGTTAACATACAAAACATCCAAATTATGCAAAAAAGATGTTAATATACTTGTATATAGGAAATGGTCTTATCTCCGATACAAGATACTTTTTTCAAAGAAAATATGTATCTAAATTTTGGTGATCTAGGAATACGTATTAAAGAATATGTTGAACATTATCGAACCAAGACTCAGTCAAATGTTGAAATTCAAAACGTATCAGATATGAAGCGATTTGTTGAAGAATATCCCGAGTTTCGTCAGCTTTCAGACAATGTTGCCAAACATGTAACACTGATGAGTGAACTCAGTGCTCGTGTTGAGAAAGGATCTTTATTTGATGTCAGTGAGCTCGAACAGAGCCTCGCATGTGATGATTCTCATGCATCAAATCTTAAGGTAGGATGTAATTTTATTTATGCACGTTTTTTATATTTATATTTTTTAGGACTTGCAAAAACTCATTCGAAGCCCTATCTCGAATAGTAGTAAGGTTAAACTTGCACTTCTTTATGCTTTACGTTATGAAAAACATCCAAACAATGCACTTTCTTCACTTTTACAACAACTTGCACAGGCTGGAGTCCCGCCAGAAGAGTTTTCTGTAATTATTTTCCTATGTATTGTATATTTCTAATACAAAAGGTTATAAACATGCTCTTTGACTATGCTGGATCAAATAAACGCCTTGATAATATATTTGAATCTGAAAGCTTCTTTTCTCGAACAAAAAGTGGATTCAAAGAGTTAAATGGAACTGAAAATGTATATACCCAACATAAACCTCGACTACAAAACCTTCTTATGTCTTTAATCAAGGGTCGCCTTCGTGAACAAACACACCCTTATATGGAAGGGACCGCTATTTTTAAAGAGAAACCACAGGACATTATTGTTTACATGATTGGTGGCACAACATACACAGAAGCAAAAGTTATTCATGAAATTAATCTTTATGCGACTGGTGTACGTATAGTTTTAGCTGGAGACCAAATTCACAATAGTAAATCATTTTTACAGGTATTATTATTCCTCTCTATATTTTATACATCATCTTAGCATCAACCTTTTTTCACATAAAGAAGAACTAATAGATTAATAGCAATTAAAGCGTATTCATACTACTCAAACATGAGATTAATAAACATGACAAATAAAAACATGATTTAACGTATAATAAATCTTTAAACACTCAATCAACATATCGATGAACCAATAAAAATTATAGGCATACAAAAAATCTCTCCACTACCGGAATGGCTACTCAATTTATTTTTTAATCTTTTAGACTTAATTTTAATTCATCGATATGAAATTACAAAAAATACTTAATTTATCCAAGAATACTAATAGATTTAATAATTAAACAAAATCAAAATCTTATATACTTTGTATATTTCCAGCTTAAGTAAATTTAAAAAAAAATTATATACTAACATCATAAAGCTCAGATACAAAAGCACAACGAATGATACGACAAAAACAACTAACACTATTAAATAATATACAAAATAGTATACATACGGCATTTACACGGGTATTTTGTCAATGGGTTTCCATAACACGTTTAGGACAAATTAGATGCTTTACAGATATGCCTAAATACTCAATAGACTCAGAAAATGTAACAAAACATTCCTCAAAACAATCTGAACGTTTATATGACCTTTATGGGCCTTTTTCAAATGCAGAGTTACCCAAACCAGAAGCATTTTCTAAACTTCCACCAAATGTTCAAGCAGCATATCTTGAGCCACTTCGTCGTCCTGCCCGATATGGGATTATAACGTGTTCACTTCAAATGCGAAGCTTTGAAGTACATCGTCTTGCATTTTTCGCAGACTTTTCTATGAGAGCGGCATATTACATAGGTCTTTGTGCCTCTGGCCCAGTACCACTACCTAAACGGATTGAACGATGGACCGTTCCACGTGGCCCATTTGTCCATTCAAAAAGCAAGGAAAATTTTGAACGCATTACATATAAAAGGCTTATTACTATTAAAGATGGGCATCCTCGTGTAGTTGATACGTGGCTTGCATATCTAGCAAAACATGTCATGAGTGGAATTGGTATGAAAGCACATGTTTTCCGTTATGAGGCAATCATGCAAGAAAAAGAAAGAGACAGTAAAATGCCTGAAGAAAAACATTAAAGCAATATCAATACCAACATTATTCTTCTATCTCTAATAAAAATACTAAGCATCAAAGAATAGCCTTTTTCAAAACTAATAAATTTAAACTATTTTTTTTGCAAACTCTGATAAATAGTTTCTTAAAAGGTGTTAGATTATGTATCACAGCGCTTTTGTACATTTTTTTTATTAGGACAATAACTTCTGAACGCTAAGACTTTTTTTTTCGAAGCAAGGGACCAAGCGACCTAAGCCTTTTAAAAGAAAAAAAAAATAATAAAATGGGTAAAAAAACACCGATGAATACATTAGATTTAGAAAAAAATTCCAGTTATTTTGATGATGATAAGAATTCAATTTTTTTACGAATGAAAAATCGGCATTTTTCAATACTTCATTCGAATCTTTCAAAAATATTTTCCCCTTCACGAGAGATCAAACAAGAAGATAAAGGACACAAGAATAAAGAAAATGTGTCGATCAAAAAAGGTGATCAACAGTCAAAACAAAGCAAAGAGTCATCTGTGCAAAAAGCCAATGGTTTCATATCTCATTTGCATCTTTGCCGTCCTTTGCAAACTACATCATCTTTATTTCATGTTCCTTTCTCTTTGGCCATGCGGTGTGCTATTTCGTCTTCAGCAGTTCTTTTTTTTATGCCTACAAAGGCAGAATATTTCTCTGATCAGGTATCATCATTAACTCAGTTCAATGATTCTTTATTATTTTCTTTTGAAAGAGGAATCGGCATGTTTGTATTAATAGAAGGAGCACTTTTGCATTATGGCTTATATGACAATGATATGTGTAAGCCAAAACACGTGATAAGAATTCAGCATAATACAAGTATTCGTGTATTGAATCATATTGAAGGCACAAGATGGATATTGGAACTCGTAAGTTCGATAGATGTGTCAGATGAGGGTTCAAGTAATAATGATGAGTTAACGCTTCAAACTTCTATCTTAAAGAATGTATCTTGCTTAGATGTTTCATTAAAAAATGATAAACAGAAAGAAATTGTTTTATTCAGCATAGCTACACAAAAATCTCTGAACCAATGGCTCAAAATATTTCAACAAGAAATCTCTCGAAGCAAAAAGCATTTATTGTCTAGTCAGAATTCCAAAAACAATACATTTGACACAAATTCTAATATTCTTTCGACCTTGCTTCCTCTAAAAAATCCGCAAGGAAAAAGGCCACCAATACCGGTGCGTCCAGACTTTATAGACTTAGGCTCTGAATTAGTAACAAAGCAACTCCGTATAGAATGCAAAGAAACAAATCAGTCAAATAATCACGATAATTCAGATAAACATTCTTGTGAAGAAATTAGTAAAGAAACTATTCATACACCAAAAGTGCTTGATTCTACAATAAATAAGATCCAAAAGAAAGACTATAGTCCATTAGCAGTTAAAAAACCTTCTGTTTTGTCACTCTTCACATCTCCAGATGTACCAAGTGTCTCAGACTGTCCATCATTAGAGGCATCTAATTCAGAAGACTCTCGAACCCCTTCCTATGCATCATCTGCATCGATACCAGCAAGTTATCATAAAGAAAATACATTTTATCAGCTTTTAAATACACACGGTACCCAAAAGGAGATATTAACTTTAATTCCACAGTGTCCATTATTATCACAGCACATAGTTCGCAACAATATATAATGTTACTGAATAATAATAGTAAACAAAAATGCTGGAACAGTTGCTCTATATTTAATCAGATATAAAGAAAATATTATAAAATATTGAAAAATATACCAAATATTGGGAAATATATAAAATACATAAAAATATAAAAGAATATGTTTTTTTTTTTTGCTTAAAGACAGTTAACAAGTATTTTTCTTGATGTTTATATTTAAGATTGCATTCTATGAAAGACTAGAAGACCATAAAAGACGTAAGAGACACTTATATCTTCTATTCAAAAGTTTATCACAACTATTCTGCTCAGCACTCTAAGGCTAGTTCTAAAATTAATTCAAAACTACGCCTTAAAATATTGTATGTTGTATTTTACAGGTTATTTTTACATCCTCAGAGCTAAAGTCTTTTCAAACTCGAGTTTTACATTTTGCGGTTTCAAATACAGAATTTACTGTTTTTATTTCATATTCTTACTTTTATACACTATTTTTATTTCATATTCTTACTTTTATACACTATTTTATTGCTTTCCAATCTACTCTATCTATTTTTAATTTTTTTCATCTACATCCTCAATTAAGACTTGATTCGGTCGGCATTCATTTGATGTACTTGTTGAAACAGCACATGAGCCATTTCCTGATCCTTTCCCATCTATATTTTTTGCTGTCTTACGCTTACTTTTCCGTTTCTTATATAATCAATACAAAAACATATATATTCAATACCTACCACATGCCACCCCCATAAAGGCCGGAAACTATCAATGAATCCAACATCTTCATAAAGATTAGGAAATAACCAAATTCCAGGAGGACATATAGCAAGTGTTATAATAAAAATAAAAAGACGTAATACAGTTAAAATAAGTAGTGAAACTACCAACCCCAATGCTACCCAGCTTAACCGATGTGCTACACGACGTAGCCGTGGTGGCCAGAGGGGATAAACAATTACAGCCAAAACCAATAAAAGTGCTGCAATACCAAGTAATACAGTTGTTATTGGAATTTGATCATAAAGCCATACATAATATGCTTTATCTGTTACACCATGTTCAGCACTTATACGTAGTCGACGGGTGCGTCGACGCATATTAGCACCATGTTCAGTACGCTCAGCACGAGAAGACAGCTTGTCAACACGTCTGATAAATTTGTGCCGAATTAACAATGAAAAAGCAGCTGATGCATCCATAGTATTAGCAGAATCAAAGGTTGTGCTCTGGAGAATGCGAAAAGCATGTTTAGCTATACACATGTAAACAGCTGTCTATACAAAACCATGGATCAAATGTATAAAATTTTGCAAAAAGCAAAGATTTAAAAGTTTTTAAATCATTTACTTTCAAAATTTATGTAAAATACTCAATTACCTTTGAAAAAGTCAACACGCTTCCCATCGAGTATTCCAGGACGGTTCTTAAGCATAGAATGGTGACGTAAGCGCTTAGCAAGTGCTAGTGCCTCTTGACGAGTATTATCAGATCCCATGAAAATAAGAGTTTATATGCACAAAAAACAGTTATATATATATATATATAAGTAAATATATGCGGAGTTTTTCTGTATATATGTGCAACTAAGTCCTCTATATGAATCTGTTTTAGTTTGTATTAAATATAGCAACAAAGCAATTCACCTAAAATATATGTAAAAACCAAAAATACCTAATATATGCGACCAAAAATGATGCAAATCCCACTTTATGTACAATATATGCGTATATATATACACTTTACTTCAAACACTCGAAACTCACCTAAGTTGTTTGCCGAATCAGCCTCGACGGAACACGCAAATGCACTCCGAGGCCGACAACGTTCTCGATTCCCTATAAACATGAATATAGACCTAAAAACGTGTTAGAAGGTGTATTTTCTGTAAACATAGGTACAAAATGGCTTAATATATGCGTGCTACTTTTGTATATTATTATATGTTCCTATATACATGTTCCTTTAGCTGCCCAACCGTGTGTTACTAAATATGCAAAAGCAGCAGCAGAACCATATAGAGCTGTATATCAACAATACATGTGTATATTGGATAGTATACATATTTATTGGAGGTATAATCAATAATATACATAGAATACCGCGTTATATATGCTATATATGTACAATATATTCAGTCTTTGCACATTGAGTATTGTATACATAATATATACACTTCATGCATGCTATATATACTATATGTGTCGTGTATATGTTGTCTGCAACTTGTATACATATTTTAAAAATTTATGTATAGTGGTGCATGTACAGTGCTATATGCGCGTTATGTTATATATACACATTGTATACCCATTATAAGTTGCATACATTTTGTATATGCACAAGTGCTCCATCCTATATTTTATTGCTCTTTTTACTATACACATTATATACAGAGTATATAGATATTGTATGCACCGTATGTATACTGTGAGCAACATAACTATATACACAGAATTATGGGATGAATAGACGTACATCTATTTACTATATAATGCATGTATAGAATACATAAAACATATATAGAATATATACAATGTACTAGTGCACATATAACGTATACATACTGTACATACAAGATGTAACGCATACTGTACATACAAGATATAACGCATACTATGCATATTGTATGTATACAGTTAACATAATAAATACACAACATATATTCAGTGTGTGTAGTCTATATACACTCTGCATAAACAATATATATACAGTAGGGACTAGACAAAGTATGCATATAACATTATATACATACATTACATATATATTCTCTTATGCACTTCTAAACAACTATATACACCTATACATGCATATACGTGCCTATATATGCACATGCATACCTATACGTGTCTATAGGCCCACATACAGTTATATACATCTATATATAGCTATGCTTGTATATATACAGCAAATATCCTCAGTCCTACACTTTAAGCCCTCTGCATATTCACTGTATATGTACTACATACACTGTATATACAGTATATACAAAACAAATTATAAATTATATACGCATGCATACATATATACGTACTATAGTGCTTTGTAAACCATGTAAATATATACTGTATTTATGCAGCATATGCAATATTAATGAAACATATAGATATTATACACACATTATATGCATATATATTACCATCTATGTATTTTATATCTGTATTGCATATATACAAATACATTGTATACATTGTTTGCAGATACGCTGCATATAAAGTATATACATTACATAGACAAAATATACACAAAATATACACTATATGTATATTATACAAGTTATATATGCATCCTAGACACTATATACACTCTATATGCATACTCTATGCGCACATCCTCTCTCCACTGTTCGACGCTCCACAATGTCTCAAAACGAATCGCAAATATTAAATGCATTTCTTGTGTCATCGTCAGGATTAAAAGACATTGCAGGATTAAGCACATTTACGTCGCTTTTTCCATCTTCTAAACGGTAAATTGAAAGATATTTATGCATTTTTACTAGATTAATGCTGTCAGATCTCATCCAGATATTGAAACTTTATACCGGCTGCTACAGACACAACGCAGTGCAATTTGCCAAACAGTCAGGAAAAATATTGAGCTGGAATGCAAGCTTGGACCTTGCAGGAACATAAAAGGTCAGGGAATGGGCTCAGAAAGCAAAAAAACAGAATTTACAGAGTTTCATAATGAGGTATGGGGGAAAACAAAGCAGAAAGAAAAAAAACGGCATAATAAGGAGAAATATGCATAAAAACAATGCTTTTCTGCATCAAAATTAAAAAAAGATGTTAACATTAATAGCCATGGCAATTAGAAACAAATAAAGCACTAGAGCTTTCAGAAATGCTTAAGCAAATGGAAGAGACAGTAGAAAAAATGCAAGAAGAGATGGAAAAACTTGGAAAGGGATGTGATGATTTATTACAAAACATGAAAATGTACGTTTTTTGGTATCTGGATCAAAAAATTAAATAAATAAAGGATAGTAAGCGAGATGGAAGTTGGTCCATATGAAAAACAGTCTCTTGATCATGCAGAAGAAACAGTGAATGGATTAAGGGTCCGATAAAATAATTCTAAATGTAAAATGGAAGTAATACAATGTAGGAATTGATTGAAACGTGTGAAGAATTACTAAAAAATTGCGAAAATACGTATCAGCAAGCACAAAGAACAGAAAACAAGTAAAAAGTAAATATAGACGTAAAAGCTTCAAGATACTCTAAAAACTTCAAATAAGTGGATAAATAAGTAACTATTTTAGTATTTGCATCAAAAGAGATTCAGATGTTGATTCTATACTATAGCAACAATAATGCTATAACAACGAAGCAAAAGTCAATGTTATGGTAACCATACTTGTAACAATGACATAACAAAATTTAAGCATATTAGCATATTAATTGCGCATTAATACAAGCTAGAAAACTTAAATATGCAAAAAAGGGTTTTTATCTTTTCTTTAAACATACTTAGGTTATATTTTAGATTTATTTCAAGTATACTTTAAACTTGTATCAAGTTAGGTATGTTTTAGACCATTTTTGTTCAAAAACTCTCAAAAAAGTGTGTTTTGCAGTCTATACATATCTCATGTAAGATTTTTCTGGAACATGTTATATTTCCTAATGTTTCCATATAGATTGATGAATATAAAACAAAAAAATATAGACCGTACACTCAACATCTATTTTTTATATTAAAAATATAACACCCAGAACATAGCTTATGGAATATGACAAGAAATGCGCTAGTCGTATATATCATCCTCAAAACATTTTCGTAACATGTCTGGTAATCATCGTATCTCTCTAAGTCAAATAACAATCAGTCTTCCACTTTAAAAAATAGCTCTTTTCCTGAAGCCTTACACCTCTGCATCAGAATAGAAATACACCATTCAAAATAATATCTTTGTTATATATAAGTCTGACATTTTTCAAAACTCAACCTCAATACTATCATTTATTCAGTCTTCCAAAACAGTACATACCATTTCTTTAAAAAATAACAAAAGAAACAGAACATTCAAATAAAACGTTTAAATATTTATAAAAGCGATTGTTTTACTTGTGGAAAAATGCTATATACATAAAACTAAAACTTGCTATGCTTTAACTTCATCTGATTTTATACTTAAATCATTCTTATTTTAACTCTATCCTTAAATAGCTATTTATTTCTCTTTATTCCCCATTAAAACATGTCTAAATATTACAACCTCATCTCACTAAATTTATCTTAACGATATATATAACCGCCTCGACAATTATCCAAAGATATCTTCAATTTAATATTTCATAATATATAACATTTTAACACAGATTCTATTTGCTTTGTCATAAACTGTATCTATTTCACTCTTCCATATCTTATATGCGCAGTATATGCACTGTATATACGTGTTATATGCGTATTACATGTATATTATATACATATTATATACATGTTGTATACATATTCCATGTTTTTTCTATAAACTTATCTGCTTTTTTATACAATATATTCTCCACGGCTGTCCGTATTGCTCACTACATACTCACTCAGCGCGATGGCGCTGCGCTCAATTTCAGTTGATTTCTCGGGAATCTCAAGTCTTGCTGCCAGCGGTATGCTATATAAGCGCCTAAATCCTTTAAAATAAACCAAATACTTACTAATATGTCTAGGAGATCGACTTCTTGCAGGATCAACCGATGGCTCACTATACGATTTATACGTTGCACCAGAGCAGCAAGCTGAAGAAGAAGATAATATGCAAAAAGAAGGACTACCACTGTCTTTTTCAGCGTTTTTTTCAGTGCAAATAGGCAAATTTATTGAACAGATTGTATATATTGATGAAGCAACATTAGCAGTGTGTTTAGTGGGTGCGGAACGCTGTTTGAACAATATTGGGTATTGTTGATGATGATGACACTTAGATGGACAAGTAGTTCTTTATAATGTGTCTTTACGGCGAATTGAAGGCGTATTACCGAGTGAATCAGGAATAAAAGGACAAGAAACAAGAAATAGCAGTTTAAACAGTGCTCAGGAGACAGCATATAAAATATCATTAATTTCCCATATGCAAATGGATGGGACGATGGTTTCTTTGCTTGCAATTGCATTGAAACAGCGTTTAGTAGTGTATTTTTGGCGCGATGGGATTTTGAGCACAGAAACAGTGGAGATAGCATTAAATCAGCGAGTACGGGCACTAACATGGATTAATTCTACACGAATATATCTTTGTTTTGGTTCAGAGTACGCATTTGCAGATCTTGAAGCGAAATGTCTTACTAAGCCCGTATCAATTAAAGGATTTACTACACTATTACGATCTTTGGGTGTTTCTAGCACGAATATAAATTATATTGGGCTACATACACGATCTTCTAAATTCTTAAGCGTACGGATTTCGGATCATGAATTTCTTTTATCATATCATCGTACTTATTGCGTGACAATAGTTTTTATTGATATTTCTAATATTATAAATAGTTAAATCTATTTTTTTGGATAATAATGGACATCCTCTTAAACGTAGTCCTATCATATGGGATTCTGAACCTACACATTTAGGTCTGCTTTTCTTTTTTTTCTCTTTTAATTTAATTTCTTTTTATAGTTTATTTTCATCCTCATCTTATCGCCGCCTTTGATCATCAAATTAGAGTCCATAATATTGAATCTTATGTTTTAATTCAAACGTTTAACATACGAAACATTACTTGCATATTTTCAGGAAAATATCTTTTCATATCCACTCAAACTCAAATATGGAAATTTTTAAACATTCCATTTGATACCCAAGTATTTGTTTTTATAAATTGTTTTTTCCCTAACTGTTTAGGTAAACGATCTTATCGTTCAAAATCGACTAGATGATGCTCTTACACTTTTAAATCAGGTCAATTCTGTTTTATTTCAAAATAAAGTTACACTTGTCTTTTTTTATATTTTAGTATTTAATTTTAATTAGACCGATAAAATAAGACATATAAAAATGATGAAAGCATATCATTTATTTAATAAGAGAGATTATAAAAATTCAATGATATTATATTCTGAAAGTTCTGCATCTCCTATAATTGTGCTTTCTTTATTTCCATTGGAGAACATCGATTATGAACAATATGCAAATGATGCATCTATATCAACATACATTCATAATTCTAAAATGTTTCTCAAAACTATGAATAAAAAACTAAATCAATTAATTGAAATTTCAAATTATCCGGGTATTTTTAATGAATTTCATTTTTAAAATTAATTTTTTTTTTTTAGATTTTGATTTAAAAGAGGCCACGCATGCTCTTGCATCGTATTACCTTAATGATGCACGTCGAAAACTGTCTATTTTAATATCTTCTATATCCCAATTTCAAGAATCTTTTGAAACTTTAAATGAACCTTTAATTCCAAAATACCATTTTACGCTTCCTAATTCAGATAGTGCTTTAACACTTGAAGAAATGGAAAAACTTCTTGAAATTGTTGATACTGCATTATTTCGTGCATATATGTTTGTTACTCCAAATTTGGTTGGACCTCTTGTTCGATTACAAAATAAAATTCAACTTTCAGTAGCCAAAGATCTTTTAGAAAAAGACAGGGTATTTATATTTTGAATATATAATAATTATTAAAATATTCAGAGCTATAAAAATTTAATAAATTTCTATTTTGGAAAATCATTACACAAAAATGCATTACAACTTTTAAAAGAGTATAGATTAATGTATATAGACAAATAATTAACATATATAGACTTGGCGAAGGAGTTATATCAGATAGTGTACATAATGAGCAATTTAAAGGTCCTTCAGAAACCATTAATTATCTTAAAAAACTTAATGATAATCATATTGAAGAAATACTTTTATTTATAAAATGGCCTCTTGAAATAAATCCAGATTTTGCTATGGAAATATTTTTAAATGATAATCAGCAACTATCTTTGTCAAAAAAAAAAGTATATGATTTTTTATTATCTTTTAACGAAGATCTAGCCATTAAATATCTTGAATATTTAATAAATGATCTAAATAACACTATTCCAGAATTTCACGATTCATTGATCATGCATTATCTTAAAAATATTCAAGAAAAAGAAAATTCCAATCTTATTTCAAAGAAATTATTAAAATTTCTACTTGACTCCGAAAAATATAACTTACAATATATTCTAGAACATCTTCCTAAGCGTATATTTTTAATTTGTATTGAAATTTCTAAAATTTAATAGAAGACAATTTCCTTGAACATAAAGCGATTATTTTAAGCAAACTAGGAAAACATAAATGTGCTCTTGAAACCTATGTTTTCGAAATGAAAGATTTCAAAAAAGTGACGGAGTATATATTTTTTTCTTTCAAAAAATGTTCTTATTTAAATGTTAGATACTGTACTAAAATATTTTCTATGAATAATTCAAAATTAAGCAACGAAATATACTTAATTCTATTAAATCTTCTTCTAAAGCCACCAAGTGGGCAAAAAATACAGCTATCTTATGCTCTCGATTTTCTATCACAATATAGATCACAAATCAACATTGAAACAATTATTTCAGAACTTCCTTTGGATATTAAAATATCCAATCTTAAATTATACTTAGAAAGTACAATTCAAAATAGAATAACAAATATTATAAACGGAAAAATTATTTATTCTTTACAGATGGCCAACTTAGCACAATATCAAAATAAATTGATTGATGCTTCTAACAAAAAATATACAATAACACCTGAAAAAACATGTCAAAACTGCCATAAACGGTTGGGACAAAGTGTCCTTGCTATATTTCCAAAGTATTTCTTCATTAACACCATATAAACTAATATATTTAGCGATTCTATCGTGCATTATGGATGTCAACGAGCATTTTTGAAAACACATAACATGCCATACTCTCCTAAATAAAATATTTATGTCTAACCACCATTTACAATGAAAAACTGATCATGAAACTTTATTTTTCATATATTATTATTAAGCTTGCATTATGATTACGTCATACTATTGTTGTATTATCCATTTTTTGTCGTTACTTTTAAATATTGGTTTATTTTTTCAGTAAGAAACTTATTACAGTCTTCCTGCATTTTCATAATATTTGTTTCAAGCTTTGAAAGTGTATTATCTTCTGGAAACTCCTCTGATTCTGCTAACAAATCATATTCAAACAAATTCATTTGTTTTTCCTGGAATGAATATACTGCTTTAATTGTAAATTGTTTGTTTGACATTTAATTTTCTAAAAAATAATATAAAATATTTAATGTAATTTATAGTGTTCCAGTAAATAAAATACAAAATAAAATATAAATAAAAAAATACAAAAAATTATTTTTACAAAATTACTTCGAAAGTCGATATCTTTTCATAAAAAAATGGGTTCAAAACACTATAATAAATTATCCTCAAAATACAATAATTCTAAGAATCCTAAAAACCATAACATATTACATTCAAATATTAAAAAAAAGAGAAAAAAAACACGCCATATAGGAGAAGATTTTATTGAAAAATTAAATGATATGACATCAGAAATATATAGTATTAATTTAATAAAAAAATCAAATATCCCGCAAAACACAGAAAAACAAAAAAAAAAAGAACAAAATACTCAAGTTTCCTATATAAATACATTAAACTATATCGAAAACAATATGAATAATCTTCAAATGAATAAATAGTGATATTAAAACATTCAATTAACATATATTTGGATATATAAAAAACTATAAATTATTCATCAAGTGTTTATTATAAACTCAGACTCGCTTTTCATAGCAATAAAACCCCGGCGGTTTCTTCCAACACGTTCAGATTTGAACCAATTATGACATAAAATTTTTGTAAGATTATCTATCTTTTTCTGCTTTTCATCCAAAGAATGAACGGATGCTAAAATAAGAATACTTTGAAGAAGTTTTGATGCAGTGTCTGTTAACGTTTGTTCTAAATCCAAATTCAATGGAATTTTTAAAAAGATAACTATTTTTCTATATGAAAAAAAGAAAAAAACAATATATAAAATTACCTTTTAATCTTTCATAAAGTGGAATAATAATATTATCTCTGAATCTGATTAATGTTATACGCCTTATATTTAAATCGATTTCATTTTCCCGAATGTCATTTCCATAAGTACAAATTGTCCATTCTAAATCATCAAATTCCGTTTGTAATGGCAAAAAAATAGCTTCAATATACGGAAGAATTGTACTAAAAAAGAAAGTCCATAACTAAAACATATTATTAGATCGTAATATAATATATTTTGTCTTACTTCAACAAGTCGAAGAATCATTTTTTCATCTGAAAGAGATAATAAATTTACATCGAAACATTTTATTCCAGCTTCTATAAATCTTTTCAACTCCTCTATTAATAACCTCATTTTTTTCTCAGCATAACGTTTCTTAACATGAAATCTACTACATTTAAATCCAAATTTAAACCCAATTCTTTTTTTACTTAACAAGATTATTTAAACTTTCCACAGGCATAAGAAGACCCTCTCCATTAAAAAGAGGAAAAATCCTCATGCAAAGCAGCGGCCATACATCATCAATAATATTATTAACATAAATATCTTTTGAACCTATATGCTTAATATCAAATGATGAAAGTGATTTTTGAAGAGGATGAAACATATTGGACATAGATGTTAACGTATGTCCAAAAGAATGAGAATTAGTATTTGCAGAATGCGGTTTGAAACTTATATGTTCCGGTATTGCAGAAGAATTTGCATCCTTTTTTGAAGTTTTAGAGAAATAATTTTTGTATACAGAAGACTCAGATAAAGTAGGTAAAAGTGAAGTAAATTTAGGACTTGCAGTGTTAATAATCGACGGCAACAATGGCGCAAATGTATCTGTCAAAAGATTGATTGTAGATGGTATAGTTAATATTTTATTTTTAGAAACCCCTGTTTCTTTCCCAAATAATAAATTTTTAATAGAATTCTTAGAGAGCACAGAAGATGTAGACAGAGCCCTTTGACGGACTGCTTTTACTCGAACATTTAACGTTTGTGACGCTTCATCATTAATAGACAAAATATCTGTCTGATAACTATATTTAGAGGGAGACAAACCCGAAGAACTTAGCGCAGAAGACGTAGAGGAATGAGAACCAGGTTCTTTGTCCTGTGAAAAACCTTTTAAAGACCTAGCTTTCCTTAAAACTGGCATATTGAAGAAGATAAAGTTAACGGAGTCAAGGGTGTTCGAGATCGTACCTTATCAGATGAGCCTTATCTAATCAGTAAATAGAAATAAATCAGAAAAAATAAAAATATAATATAGAAACATAGTAGAAAATAAAAAAAAAAGATTAATTTTTAGAAACAAATTATTTCCCTATTTTTGTATTTTTCAATAAGTCACTGATTTTGTAACAAATCTTGATAATGCAGGTCCTAAAAGTTTCTCTTCTGGCAATCCACGCCGCTTTCTCAAATATGCCTGTCGTAATTTCTTTTCTTTCTCAAGAGCAGCCTTTACACGAAGTTTTCTCTCATCTATTATATTTTTGGCTTTTTTACGTAAATACCTTCGTAAAGAAGAATTTTTTCCACGTGTTTTAGGCTTAGGAACCCACTTTTCTTCAGGCTAAATAGCTTAATTTAAATAAAAAAGAAATGAAAAAATGTACTTGTTTTGATTCCAAAGCTTCTTTTTCCCTAACTTCTAGACTAACAGTATCTACATTTCCAATATAATTAGGATCTAGGGTAATCATTTCTGGCTGTAATTTTTCAAGTAAACCAATAATTTCTTTTTCTCTACGCTGTTTCTTTGTTTCATAAGGATTCACTTCATATGCATCGTAAGAAGGTTCTCCAGATCCTAAAAATAGTTTATTAAGGTTATCAAATATTAATTAAAAGAAAAACCTGGAATAATAAGATTTGAAAATCCCTTAGCATGTCCAAAACCCAAAATATCCTCATATGGACAGAACTTAACGCGCTTAACAAAAGACCCAGGACTAAGATGTGTCATATATGGTGAATTTTGTTTTTTTTGTAAGGCATCTTTCCAAAGCTTTTCAAAATAAAGATAAAAATTTAAAAAAATAAAATGAAACATACGCTAACATGTGAACTCCATCCTACTGCAAGCATTCCTGTATCGCTTATATGTAAAGTAGCAGCTGGAGTTGGAGAAAAATAAGAATGTACTTCCTTCCAACTTCTGATATCCCATATTTTTACTTGTCTATCAGCACCTGAAGACGCCATATACCTTCCTTCACGATCTATAGCAAGTGAATAGACAGGACCCCTGTGAACTAGCATTTTAACTAGAGGTGTAGATAAATTTGGAGACCATAAAGTGACAACACCGTTAGAATGTCCAATATGAATAATTGAATTATAAGGATTTTGAGCCATAACTTTAGCAGGTCCAAGTTTTGTAGGATATTCAGCAACAATAACTCCTGTTGAAATATCTTGGTACTTCAAATAACCCGCCCCTCCCTGAAAAATCATTAGTTTATTATTCAATTTTCCATATCTTTTACAATAGTTGTTAAAAGATAATGATATGGTAAAAATTCCATAGAATATATATCAATGTGGCGTTTCAAACAATGCACTTCTAATCCTGTATTATCGTACATGTAAACATACTTTTTTTGCGCAACAACAAAAAGTTTTTCATTATGAAGCCATCTATAACAATCAAAAAAATCTTTAAAAAATTATAATATACTTGACATCTCTAACAGATTCTTTTAAATGAAACTCTGTACTCAATTTCCCACTTTTCCAGTCAAATGATGCAATATGTCCCTTTTTACCTCCTAATAAAATATATCTCCCATTTCTAGTATAATCAAAAACGTATGGGCCAAATGTTGGAAGTTTCAAATCAAACCCCTTTAAAATTTCAAGAATGTATATAAATATATCTTAAATATATTTCTTACCTTTTGACAAGTAATTAAATCAATTTTTTCCTTTAGTTGCGATTGAGTAATTTTATAAGTTTTCTCCATTCCTTCAGCCTCAAGATAACCTACAGTAGAGGACTTCATCATATCAAATATTTCTGCATTTTTTTGAGAAGATTTGATACGTTTTTCAATTGTTTTAAGGTTATGACGCAGCTTTTTATCTTTAACATTCTAAAAACCTAAATCAAATGCAAAAAAACATTTTAATAAAAAACCGTGTGTTTTAATGGCTTTCCTCTCTTATACTTAATACTATACATCTTTAAGTATTAATTATATAAAAATCTAGAGAAAAAATCGTTTTTAAAACTGTCCAAAAAACTAATAATTAAATAAATAAGATTTACAAGGTTTAAATTTTGATAAGGTCAACCGATAAAAAATCTTAACTACATAAAAAATAGAAAAAAAAGAAAAATAGTTTTTTTTTTGAAAAAATAACAAGATTTAACACTATATCATCAAAAACACTTAAATAGAAACATTTTACTAATATGACTGCAAAAAAGCCGGCTGTTTTACACCATCATCGCTCAAGTATGAAAAAAGTACATAAAAAATTTAAATCTCAAAAAAAATCAAAAAGTATGAGATAGATGCATTTTTTTTTAAAGAGAATATTTTTTTCATACTGGAATATTGACTAATTATTTTTAGAAAGAATTGATGCAGTTTTGCATGTTATTTCAACAAAAAAACATACATCATTAAAAGCAGATAGAAAAAACACCAAAAAACAAATCCAAGCAAACAAAAAGGATAAGATAGCAGGAAATAACAGTATGCATTTTGGGGCATCAGGAATTTCTAAAATAATTGTATTTTCTTGCATTTTAATTTTATATTTATTAAATTATAAAAGGTCATTGTTCCTCTTTGTACTAATGTAAATCCAATGAATGTGATACAAAATCTTAATAATTCGATTGGTATTGATACATTTGAATTTTCAGGGATGTCAAATATATTTATGTTTGTTGTGATTTCTGTAAGGAAGTAACTAAAATGATCAGTGTAGAACGATTCAAACAAAAACTCCAATATATTATACCGAAAAGACATTTTTTAGACATTCTTGACTTTTGCAAAGTCGCTGACTTTGTTTTATTGCTTATGTCAGCTACTGAAGAGGTTGATTCATTCGGAGAAGTATGTTTGCGATCTATTCAAGCACAAGGTATTTCTACTGTTATACCAGTAGTACAGGTTTGTTTATATATATATATATGTATATATATATACATGTATTAAATGATTTAGCATATGAATGAATTAAATTCTTTGAAAAGAAACAAGGAAGTAAAAAAATCATTATTAAGTTTTATCAATTATTTTTTTCCAGAGCAAAAAATATATTCTACTGATCAGCCTCAAGAAGCTCTAAACGTAGTTAGGATGATTTGTGTTCAGTCACCTATTGGAGTGCGATGGCGCGATGAAAGATCATACATTATAGCAGAAGAAGTTAATTGGAAAGAATCAACTGATAGCACAAAAGGGATTTTAAGTATCAAGGGGGTTATAAGAAGTAAACCATTGAATGTAAATCGTTTAATCCATATAATTGGATGGGGAGATTATCAAATTGATCGAGTAAATACTTCTACTTTTTATTTGAAATTATTTATTTATTATTAGATTATTCCTCTTACTATAGAAGGAAATTATAATGAAACATATAAGGGCGAAATAATGGAATGTATCGAAGGAAATGCTATATTTCCTACAAAAGACCAAGATTCTTTAGAAGAACTAGCACCAATCATTGAAAACATGGAAGACGTAAATAAGCATATTGATCAAAAGAAAGAAGAGCAAAAAAGTATACGTGTTGATGATTATTATTACTTTTCAGATGATTCGGAAACGGCCAAAAGACCACGTCGTTTACCTCCAGGAACATCCGATTATCAAGCAACATGGATTCTTGATAGTGATTCTGAAGAGGATAAGAATAATGATTCTGAGATGGACGAAGATAATTTAAACATGGAAATTGATGATTCTTTATATTTAGAAAAAAAAGACAATTCTGATAGTTTTTCATCTAAATATGAAAAAAATAGTTCTGATACAGATCAAATAGATGATTATAAAAGCGATATTTCATTAGAATTATTACAGGAAAATAAAGAGTGAGTTAAATTATTCAAGAATTTTAAAATAATAACTTTTAAATTCAGAATACCTGAAAATAGGGAAAAAGAAAAAGAAGAAGATCGAGAATTTCCAGATGAAATAGAAATTCCGTTTGATGTATTAGCTAGAGAAAGACTTAAAAAGTATAGAGGGTTGAAAAGCTTTAGAACAAGTCCATGGAATCCTGATGAACATGATACAAATCAGCCTGATTATTGGAAACATATATATAAATTTAGCAATTATAAAGCAACAAAAAAAAAAGTTATTAAACAAGCATTTCTAGATGGAATCAAAGTAAGCTAGTATTTTAGATTTAAATATATTTTTAATTGATCAGGTTGGGACATATGTTATTATTGAAATTAGAAACTGTGAAAAAGAAATATATTCTACATATTCTTCCACTTCACCTTTTATTGTTTTTTCACTTTTGCAATATGAACATCTTTTAACAACATTAAATTTTCTTGTAACACAAAATACAGAGTATGAATTCCCAGTTAAATCTAAAGACGAATTAATTTTACAATATGGTCCTCGAAGAATCCTTGTTAACCCTCTTTTTTCTCAAGCTTCTAATTCAAAAAGTATAAATAATGTGCATAAATTTGAAAAATATCTACATCATGGAAAAGCATCTATTGCGTCAGTTGTTTGTCCCATTTTTTTTGGAGCTATTCCCATGCTACTTTTAAAGAATACACCATCTGGTATAAATCTTTTTATTATTTGACTTTTTTTAATATTTATAGGTCTTTCTTTAGTTGCAACTGGATCTTTTTTTAATACAGATTATTCAAGAATCATTGCAAAAAGAGTAATTTTAACAGGACATCCTTTTAAGATTTATAAACGGACAGTAATTGTTCGGTATATGTTTTTTAATCCAGGTATTATAAGAATACTTTTTAATATTCATTTTAATCATATATAGAGGATGTAGAATGGTTTAAACCCGTACAATTATTCACAAAATACGGAAAAACAGGCTATATCAAAGGTAATACAATTGTATTAGCTATTTAACTGATTTTATAATATAATAGAAAGTCTGGGTACTCATGGTTACTTTAAAGCTACATTTGACGGAAGAATTAATCAACAAGATACAGTTGCAATGAGCTTGTAATTACACACTCTCTTTATATATACAATTACTTACATATTATTTAGATACAAAAGAATTTATCCACGTCCTTGCAAAATATGGCATCCTTAAACGAAACAAATCTACAATCATAGATGTTATTTTAGAAACATATTTATAAAACAAGATAGCATTTTCATATACAAATGATAACATGTTTGAATATATAGTTGTCTTTGAAAAGAGTAAATATAAGTGATCATACAAAAATAACAGTTCATATATGAAATAATTTTTTTTCCCTCTTAATATGTTGTCTTATCGATTTCGCCTGTGTTCCATCTTCAATAGGTACAGTTAAAAATAAAAAAAATTCATATTAACAGAAAAACACATGAAAACGCAAATTTTGCTCAGAAAATTATCTACTTTTCACTTTTTTAGAACATCCAAACAAATGTTAGATAAAATTAAACCACCGTTATATAAAGATCTTTTTGAAAATAATGTTCATCCAGATACAAGAAAGCCGCTTCTGCCAGAATTTGAAGGAGAAGTGAATCCAAATGTATTAATTTTTCCATATATTTTTAATAAAATACTAAACTCTAATTAAGACAGGTGAAGTAGGAGGTTTTTTCGGAACTTTTTAATATTTTTGTTAAATAGAAACAGGACCTAAAACAGATCCACTTAAATATGGAGATTACTCATTTGGAGGAAGAACGACAGACTTTTGATGTATTTTTTTTACAAAAATTACTCACCTATGTGAGACTTTAAAGCTATTTAAGCGGCAAAAACCATATTCAAACATAATATTACTTAACTAACTTTTTATCAATATACTTTTGGAAATATTCATACAAATCTATATTTGTCCATGATGGATTATTTATAAATAGATTTGTTACTTTTTAATAATTTTCAACATCTCAGCACACATCTATACATTTCTAAGCACTGTTATACACTCATATACAAAATATACGCTAGCCAAAAGCATTCATCACTTTTAAATATATTTACCCGTTTATGTACATGTTCATCCTTTATATATTTGATTTATAATATTTGATTTATAATATTTGATTTTGTTTTGAATAAAATAATATTAAAAAATCAGTCATATTTCAGCTTATTAGATTATAAATCCTAGCAGGAAACATGTTTCTCACATAAACATATTGTTTATCATATCAGGCAGATAACGTATCACCATAACTCCCAACCACAGTCATTGCAAAAATAATACATGCCCAGACCGTATTAGCAATATAAAACCGATTCCAGTTCTTTAAAGTCCTTTCAGACAGTGTTAAACTTTCTTTTTCTTGTATTTGCTGTATAATTTTGGTAATTCGTGGCTGAATATAAAAAAATGTAGCAGGAATTAAAGAAACAATGCCAAAACTACCTAATATTGTTATTTAAAGAGAAATACTGTTCAAATAGCTGTTACTATAAAGTAAATATGGGTGAGAAACTTGTGGTTCTGACAAAATATAAGCACCTAGAAATAATACTGAAGCAAGTGATTCAAGAGGCCAAATATAACGAATCCAACGTCTAACTATAACATTTATCATTGAAAATATAGAAGATAATGAACAGGCTGATGTTATAGCTGGAATCATAAATGCAGACAAAGAAAGATATGATCCCTATAAATATTAATTTTCATGAAAAACAGCCATCTTTGGGGCTTTTTAAACACAAAAAAGCCAATACATACAGCAATACATCCAATTGTAACTGTACCAATAATCTTGCATGAAACTGCTACAATAACACGTTTATTATCCATCAATTGAATCAAAATGTTTTAACAAGTGTTGTCGTAACGTGAAAAATGATCAAGATTTACAATATTTCTATATTATACAGAAACAATTTTAATACACAACAGTTTTCTTAATATTTATTTAAAAATTGCTATCAATGATATTTGTATACTCTAAATTTTTCAAAATCACTGAAAATTAAAAATATAAAAATATTATTACAATACTAAAACATAGTTAAAAGAAGTCGTTAAAACTCTTTCAGATAATACACAAGAAATAACTTCTAATATACTTTACTAGATATAATAATCAACAAAATACAAATCCTTAAATAATTTACAGAAACGCAGAGACAAGAACATATAAAGTGAACTTCTTAAGAAGAACGACTATGACGAGAATCGCTACTAAAACTCTTAGATCTATGGGGCAATGTACTGACATCATGTTTTCCTAAATAAAGGTAAATAAATAAAAGAAAAAGACTTCAAAAGAAAATTAATTACCATCACAACAAGATCGAACATTCTCCAAATTTGCATATTTTATAATAGAATTAATCCTTTCATACCGGTCATTGATACGGCGCTCAGTTTCAGATGAAGCATAATTTTTAGGATAAGGTTTCTTAAATTCTAAAGATGGAGACGAGCTAACATCGGATCGAATCGTTTGATTCAATCTAGAAAAAGAACTTTGTCTTCGCAAAGATGATTTTTTTTCGAGAGTCGCCATATTTGAATTATTGAAAAAAGTAGAAGAAGAATCTCTCGAATGCTTAAATGTTGGGCTGATATTTTCATTAGCTTGTTGAGAAGTCAAGTCGAAAGCTTTCATTCCCATCACATCTTTAGCTCTATTCGTAGGGATTTCCATAAGTAAATTTACCCGAGAAGTCAAATACAATAATGCTTGATACCAAAGCTCATGACTGCTAGATGATGTTGTAGTAAATTTGATCGCACGAGTCGGCGTAACAACAATAATACTTTTGTTGTAAATTCCTTGTGGATAAGGATTATTATCATAAACGACTTTTACCGACTGGATAAACGCAGATTTTGCATACAATTCATGTCCATAAGAAGTCGAGGGGTTATATTTTGACCAATATAAAGACCTTGAATAAGGATGAATCCAAAAAAACCTCAAATGACGATTACGGGATAATTCCTGACGGATATGTTTACGTGTATATTTCCATAAATATTCACCAATCATTGTTTGAGTAACAGAGTGAATAATTTGTGGATCTATGGATGACTGTGTATAAGTAAGAATCTTAAGTCCGTTCGATTGAGGCTGAAAGTTTTCAATATTACTCATAGAAGAGGAAAACGAATCATAAGACATTTTCCTATCAGTGTCGATAATAGAGCCTTTAGTAGCTCGAGCAGAGTCAAAAGCAGTATTAGACCTAGATAGGACTCTTCTATTATTCGTAGGAGTGGAAAAAAGTGTATTTGATCTCTTTAAAAAAGAATTACACGGGGAAGATCCAACCGACTTATCCTGTGCATTGAATCCCGAGTGATGAAACGGTTGTTCCTCATTAACATTTTGTGCCAAACGAGGTGTCGAATTAGTGTTTAACTTCCTTAAAATTCTAGAACCAACGCTTCTGTTTAAAGAACACGAATGCAAAGAATGATCTGTCGTATTATTTTCCGAAAACTTGGAAGAAACAGAGAATATCGTTCCTTGATCTAGATCAATTATTAAGTTTACCGAAAAGAAAAAAATGCAATCCTACCGCTAAAAGTCATTTTTGAACTCACAACACTATTCTGAGATCTTTCCATAGCTGCTTTAGATTGACGGCTATGATAGGTCATATTAAATTCATTTTCCAATCGTTTAATAATATTTGTTAATTTCGAAGTAGACTTGTCCTCTTGTTTAATATTATTAATCAAATTGGAATCAGATTTATCCTCTTGTTTGATATTATCCATTGATTTCGAATCAGAAGATTGATTTTCATGTTTAATACCATTCACCGATCTGAAATCAAGTTCATTATCAGTACATTTAGCATCACTCATCAATTTTGAACTCAATTCATCTTGCGGTTCTTTGATACCATTCATCAGCTCCAAGTCAGGCATTACTTCAAGAGAGTTAAACCGGTTTACCGGAGAAGTTTCTTCATTTGAAGCATCACTGGACGGTGTTTTATTCATTTTCGAAACAGAAGGTGATATGTGAATACTTTTCTTCCTTCCAAGCTTGAAAATCGACACGATAGAACTGAATGAAAAAGGTCTTGACTGGGACTCTACATTATTGCTATCTTGTACATCATCCTCTTTAACGTTTTGAGAAGGTTCAACCATTAAATCCGTATTAGAATGCTTTGATTCCAAATAAACCGTATCATGAAGAGTTGCATCACATTTATCCGGAATAATTTGATTCGAACCAAGGCAAGCGGTATCCAAATGATCCGCACTATGATCCCCATCAAGATCAACTGTATCACAATCCGCTACAAGATAAACCAAATCACGCTCAGGATCAAGGCAACGCCCACTAGGGTGAATCGTAATGTGACCCATATCAACATCATTCTTGTCAAAACAATCGGGATCAAGATATTCTATGTCGAGATTGTCTATACTAAAATGATCTTTACTAAGATTATCCTTATCAAGCCGAGCTGGGTCAAGCTGATTTACAGGCGACCTTACAGGCGACCTTGAAGGCGACTTGATATCCTGTACTTGAAAGTCATTCTTGTCATGGCCTGAGAGAACGTGTCTTTCAACGACACTCGAATCCCGGTTAAAAAGAAAAATCTTGATTTGAACCAAATCAGACACTTCATCCGTCATCGTTGCAACGTCTACCGTCTCAACGTATGCATTTTGATTGAATATCTGTAATTCCTTGAATAACGGCTGACACTGCCCAGTCATGTCGAGCGATAATACACGCCCTTTTTCAACAGTGACTTCCCGCTCCTTATATTTATCCGGGTCATTGTTTGAATTCAAAAAGGCATCACTCTCGTCATCCATATAATCCATCTTTTTCATACGACTTAATCGTTTGTCCTCCCAATCTCGAAGATCTTTCTCCTCTTCTGATTCCTCTATCCCAGAATCCGTTCCAAAACCCGCCTTATAACCCATTCCAAATGCTGGTTCAAACGTCGGCTCAAACGCTGCCTCAAATGACTCTCCATTCTGCCCATTCGATCCAATATGCCCATTCTGCCCATTTAGCTCATCCAGACTGCCTTCCCCAAACACCTGCCCTTCATCCGGCCTGTCCTCGGCCTGATCAAGTGCTTCTTGGTCATATTCCCACTCTAAATCCGACTCAATCGCAGCTCCATTCCTACCTTTGACCGAACCATACTCATTTCCCTGATAATGAAACAGCCGCCGCCGCCTGGGCACCTTCCTCTTCACCAGCAGCTGGTCTTTGGCATTCACCTTCTCCAATTGCTCCAGTGCTTCGTTCAACCGCTGTCTCAGCTTGATTTTTTCGCTTTTTTCATGCTGTACAGCATTCCTAAGCCCGTAAATCGTCCGCTGCGCATGGGAAAACGACGCCTTCATCGTCTCCACCTCAAGTGGGACGCTTCTCAACGGCGTATGCTTGATCGGCGACTGTGGCGATCGTTGCTCCTCCAGCGTTGCATCGTCAGATAACTCTTCCGCCGTCTGCACCTCTGTCATATCATTCCCCCCGGCCCATTCTTCCTGCCAATGCACCGGCTGCCGCTGTGCTTCAAGTTCTGCCTTCAATTCTTCAATCTGATGCATCAACTCCGCCCTTTCCTCCAACAATTCCGCCTGTGTCCGCCTAAAACCCGCACTATCTATTTCCCACCGTGTCCTCAGCTGTTCCACTTCCTCACTCAGCTCTGTTTCCCTTGCACGCAGCGTTTCAACCGTCTCCATTTGTGCCTGCGTCTGCCTTTGCAGACGCACATTTTCCTGCGTCACCCGCTGCTCTGCTGCTGATACCTCGTTCACCCGTTGATTCAGATCCTGTGTCTGAAGCTCCAAATTCCAATTTTCCTCTTTGTAACGCTCTTTTTTCCGTCAAAACCCAGTGCACACAAAACTTTCTTCTAACCTTCCGATTCTCCCACTGCTTTCAGCCGGTGCTCCAATGCCTCGATCTGCTGCTCAAGTACTCTCTTCTCGTGCTCTGCCGCCTTCCATTGTGTATCCCGTTCGCCCAAAACTCCCTGCAATCGCCGCACTTCTGCCAGCAATCCCTGACCGATTTCTGCCGCGAATTCCAGGTTGTGCGTCCGCGCAGACAGCTTTGTAGGCCGCCGGCGCATCGACAGTGCCTGTTTGACCGGCGACACCGCCCCATTTCCCCCCCATTTCGTCATATTTGGCGTCTCCGGCGTCTCCCATGTTTCCCCCTAGAAATCCGTCAAAACACCCTCAAATCGCTCCCGGAAAAAACGCCCATACTCCTGACGACAGGGCCTCTACTGCCTGCCAATTTTCTCCCGCGTCCCGCTTGATCTCCTCCAGTTCTCGCTCCAACTCGCTCAGCCGTGCCGATAGCTGTGCCGGCACTGCCAGTGCCTCTTCCAGCCGCTGCTGCTGTGCCAGCAGCCGTTCCCCGAGGAGCCCTGCGCCGTGCAGCCGCCGCGTCACCTCCTCGAGCTGCGCACGCGCTGCTGCTGTTGCTGCTGCTGCACCGTCCATTACGGATGGCGCGCTCGCAGCACAGACAAACGCGACCCGATGTCACGTGACTGTCACGTGACAGAAGCATTATGCACGTGACACAACCCGATGTTCACGTGACATTCATTCACAATCACGTGACCTGCAGTGAATGGCACGTGACCATGGAGAAGCCATGGCGCTATCCGTTCCAAAAGTACCCCAGCGAGCGGTATTGGAGGCAGCGCACACCGAGGAGGTCCCAGTCGCGCTGCTTGATCCAAAAGTCACGTGCAATCTTGAGCTGGCTGAAGACACACGCGCCTTTCCATGCAAGCATCTGCGGGTCGGTGTCACGTGACGGTGAGAGGAAGCGGATCGGTGCCGTTGCTGGCTGGCGGGCCCGAAGACGGTCCTCGAGAACATGAATAAACCCGGGAAAAGCGTGTCCGCCACCAACGAGAAGAATGCTTGCACACATCGTCTTGAGACGGTCGTCTGAAGGCGCATGTTCACAGGCACGCATGATGCTCTGTATAATTGCATCATCAAGAGGCATAGGGTGAGAGTGTCCCGTGTCTGCACTGGGGGTGTCCGGAGTCTCGGCCGAGGCCTCTGGCTGCTGTGCATGTGTGGAGTCTTTGTAAGAGTTTCTGTAAGGGAGGTCACGTGACTCCTGCACAATGTGTGCAGGATGTATGGAGTGGAAGACGGCGGGGAAAAAGTAGGCCTAAATATACATGAACGAGTGGACAGGACGCACGCATAGTTTACCATTGTGGCGAGGACGGGCTCGTCGTATGCTTTAAAGCGGTATCGGTGGGTGCCTGTCGAGGAGGTGTGAACAAAGTCGAGAAGCTGCACTGTTGCGCTGCCGACAAAAGAAGTGCAATAGCGGACTTTGAGGGTGTCTGCAAGCTGCCAGTCGTGGATACGCCGGAGGTCTATTTTGTATGGAAAGGCATTCCGCTGTAACAGCTGTATAAATAGGCGTGTAACATCGTCTCCGCCATACGGAAGCTGTATTCTGCAGCCAGTCAGCACACTGCATATACACTGTACTACCAGATGCACTATATATAGCGCATACATGTATACAGCATGTGCGGTGGATCTACAGCATATGCACTGAATATACAGCAGATGCAGTAAATATACAGCAGATGCACTGTATATACTGTATATTTACTGCATATGCACTGTGCAGCAGTGTGCATGTATAGCATACCGCATATAATATGTATAATGCATGGACTGTGCGTATATATGCGCTGCACCCACCTTGACTCAGGAATACAAATGCCCTCCTCGACACACGCAACACTCGTTGTCTGTGCACCCACGTCGACCACACATGCTGCCGACAGCCCCGCGCCAAAGACTGTGCATACCGACTCCTGCACGCGTCAGCGACGCGAAACGCGAAACGCGTGTTTCTTGCCTGAAGCACGCATACTTTTGAAAACTGGAGAACACGAATAAGTATATCAAGCATGGCCTCAACATAGCATTTATCGTATACATCGGGGATAACAAGCACAACTGCAAGCGGTGTCCAGTCTGCACGCTGCATGCCAAGCTCGCCCAGTGCAGCAACAAGGATTGCTGCAACATCATCTATGCATTGGCGTGGCGATGCATAGTTATATGTATTAAAGACGCCCCGCTGCACCGGCCAGTACAGAGTGTATCTATCCAAGGCGTCTGGCGGCAGCAGCAATGCCTGTAATTGTTAACGCATTCAGAGCTGTGCACTGCAGAGCACAGTGTATACAATGTGTATGGAGCGCATATAGCACATATACTGCAGACACTGCACAATCTACATAGGCTGTGCATAGAGCATGCAAAGCGCAACGTGCATAACATAGTGTGTACATATGCATATATTGTGCATATATGACGCATATATAACGCATATATAACGCATATATAACGCATATATGGCGCATACATGACGCACACATGCAGCAGCGCTCTCTGGAGTGTATCGCGTACCTTCTGTCCCACGAACACCGCAGGCTCTGCGCCGACATCCGTCCACTCCGGCGCCGCGTCCGCCTCTGCCGCCTCCGGCAGGGCATTCTGGTTATATGCAATGACCAGTTCACGTGCATTCGACTGTGTGCGGCGCTTTGACAGCCGCAGCCGCGCACGCAAAGCCACTTCCAAAGTCTGCACAGCGTGGTCAAAGTCCTCATCTTCAGCTATGTCAGCAACATGGCAATCATGGGAGTCGGTTCTGTGTGGGTGTGCAATAACATTAGGGATCGTCCGTGGAAAAGCGTCTGCAGCAAGGCCGATACGCAGATACTGCGAGCCAGGATGCAGCACCAGGACTTTGGCATCATTTGCCTGAGTAGTTAGCCGGATAAGCAGTGAAGCGGCAGAGAAACACGCATATACTCCAGTTGGCACGCATATATACAGGCAGCTGCACGCCATTGGCCTTTTGCTGCATATCTTGCAAGCAATATACAGTGCAGAGTGCACTCTAGTGCAGTGCACACGCATATACAGCATGTGCATACTACACGTATGTATACACTACCATATATTATGTATACACATATATGCATATATATGCACCTGGTGTGCACAGTGTGCACAGTATATGCGCATACTGCAGTATGGTGCGTGCGGTATTCGCTGGATATGCAGTGCATGCGCTATATGCGCTGCATTGAACGCATATACCCAGGAAACAATGCTCACCTGCTTGTCTTCGTCGTCCTCCTCGTCTTCGCCATCTCCCTCATCCGTCCATGTTGCTGCCCGACACATCAGCAGCTGTGCATGTAAGAAGCAGTTATATATATGCAGACAGGCGAACCTGGTCCTCCCGCTTAAGATACTCACTGCAGCAGTCAGAACACAGCAAATACACACAAAACAACACAAAACAGAGCATTTCCGTATCTCTTTATACATCTTTATACATCTCTGTATATCCGAGTATCGAGTACTCTTAATGCTCTGACATATGACATACGTATAATAGTTTTTCTGGTTAATTGGCTGCACAACGGGGAACGTTGTGAAGCGCAGACGGACATTGCGCTGCTGCTCGAGGCGTATTGGGCCTTTTTTACGCGGCGGCATAAGTCTGCTGTACAAAGTGCCCTCGGCGGGCACTGTGGTGTGCGCTAACAGTAGCTGTCGTCGGCATATACGTATATATGCACGATGTACCGGTGTATACAGTGTAACACGCTATATACACAATATACACGGTATATGCGTAGTGTATGCGCATTATATGCGCAATATATGCGGCGTATATGCACTCGTGTTTAAACATAGTACAGTATAAGTGTATAGCGGTGCATGCAGTGTGTATTATGTGCACTATATACATTGTATGCGTGTTATATGCAGTGTGGTGCATCCACGTCGATACCGTGCTTGCGCAGCCAGCACGATGCCTCGTTTATGTCCTGTTTTGTGAGGAACAGCGGCAAACCCAGCGCAACATACCTTTATCATCGCATTATATGCGTCTCGTTTGTCCTGAAACCGGACCAGCTGGAAGCCAAGCAGGCCAAAGAGGCATGCAGAAAAGCTGACAAGCATCCACATTAAAACCTGTAGATATTAGAGCCCAATGACCCAGACGCGCTGTATAATGCATGCAAATCTATGAATGCACGGCGCATATACACGCATACATTGCACATAGTGCGCATATACAATGCATATAGTGTACGTATATGCGTGTATATGCATGCATATGCATGCATATATGCAGTAATCTTGCAGCAAATGTGCAAAACATACCGTTGGAAGCAGTGCAATGTATCTGGAAGACTGACCGGCGCTCCATCCAGCAGAGGCTATTACTAAGAGCACAATAGGGAGCAGAACCCGCGTGTATTTTGTTTGTTTTAGAGGCGCTGGGGGAGGCGGCTGGACGGGAGACATCAGCAGCGAGTTGCAGAAGAATGTGCGAAATAAGGCCTAACAACGCTCTGTATGCGCTTTTGCGTGCTTATATGCGGTGTATATGCGCAGTATATGCGGCGTATATGCACAATAAACGGCAACTTAGCTCGTACACAGGACACACACGTGCACGGACACGCGATAGCTTGCATAAGGTGGATCGGCAGCAATAAGTGCAAATACATTGTTATTTTATGTAATTATGTAAAATCTATTGATGTAAAAGTGTGTATTTAAGCTTTTAAAAACCAAAGATTACAAAAAAACAAAAAGACCTAATTTTATAAAGAATTTATAAAGAAAGCTGTAGTCTATATCTAGCAGCAATTCTTTCTTTCATATCACCTCGACCCTTTCTTGTTTTGTCTTCAACCCATTTAAAATCCTCAATCATAATGCTTTCTCCGTCATGCTTTGTTTTCCAACCGCGGGACATAATATTATGTCTTAAACTTCCGCTGTACTTAATCAAGCGAGGAAGAACACGAACCTTGACGATTGCATCGCATGAGGGTCTTTTCTTTTTAAGACGACCTGTATGTAGCAGGATTGCAACAATATCAGAATCATCTGTATATATATCTGTACCCCATAATGCCCGTTTTTTAATACCGTCATTTTCTGATTTATAAAAGTACTGTTTAGCTATTCGAACAGTCAATATACCATTAAGTTTTCCGTCAAGGCATGGGACGGGTTTAAAAGGTGTATATATATGTTCACCCAGATCCTTTTCTTCGATTCCTTCTATAAAACTCATAACAGCATCATTTTTAACTATCAATTTTGGCCTGGGCAATGGAACTGTTGGACGAAAAAACTGTTTTTTCCCTTCCTTTTGATTTTTTTTCTGAGGCAAGATTTCCTGTGATGTCTTAGGAGGATCATCTGTTATGCTCACTTTATTTGAACTACGAATAGTCTCTTGAGACATTGATTTAGGAGTTAGTGGCTGTTTGAGTGGATTTTCATGAAACTCTGTATTTGGTCGATCATTTAAATAAAAACCTGTGGATTTTCCACTAGAACCTGTACAATAATGAAAATTTTTTTGAACTTTTGGAGAGGGTGCATTAAACTTATTAGGAAGCATACCTTTTGATGAAGAGTTATAGCTTTCTTCCACGTGATTTACTGAATATTGTTTTCCCTGGTCCATGTTTTGATTTAATGATTGATGTCCTTGTGATAAAGAGGGTAATGTTGATAACATCATCATATTATTTGGAAATAAAGGCGGTGGAAGTTGTGAAACTTGATCAAACAAATGAACGTGTTGGTATCTATTATAATTTTGTTTATCTTGATCAGTGTCGTTATCATGAACCAAGATATTATTAAATAAAGGAGGCTGATTCATAGGTCTTGGAAAGTTCATCTCAATATTTGGACGAAACATATCATTTGTCTGTCGGTTAATCAATGATGAAACAGAGTTTTGGTTAACAGTCTTAGTATTAGCCGTGTCGTCAGTATAATTTTTACATGATGATCCTGTGTTATTATTCCATGAAGCAGATTCTTGACCAACCATAGATTGGATAGACATCATAAGACGGTGAAAGGGCAAAGATGGTGTTGAAGAAGCATTTTGATTTGGTACTGGATATGTCTCTTTAGAAGGATTATCAGATAAAAATGTATTTATAGATGATACTATATTCCCATTATATCAAGCATAAAAGCAGAATATAGGAAACTTACCGGTTTTCTGAGGCAATGAAAGACTCTTAGACGAGTCAGATGTCTGTAAGGAGTCCTTGATTGTCTCATCTAATGATTTATATTAGTTATTTATAGATTTTGGCTATTTTAAGCCGTTTTTCATGCAATTTTCGAAAAAACAACTTGTATTTACCTACTGATATCTTCTCACGTCTTTCTGCTTTGTTTAATGTATTCTTTTTCCTTAAAATATCGGTTTTTTGAGCTTTTTCTTTGTGTTCATTTTCACTTATTTGTGTGTCTTTCATATTCTCTAAATAAAGATTTATTCAATTAATTTTCATAAACGTATTTCCATATATTTCATAGTATTTTATGCCTTTGAAAATATGATTTTTTCAAGATTTTTACAGATCAAAAAGATGAACGTTGATTGCATCGTCTGACGACGTCAATCTAAATATTAGCCTGTAAAAATAAAAGAAACAAAATATACATAAATTATCTATGGAATCACTTGAAGAATTATCAAAAATTTATGAATCTAATGAAAAAAATAGATGCAAGGATTTGGGTATTTTTTTTTTTAAAATATAAAAATTCTAATTTTTCTTAGATAAGACCAAAGAGGAGCTTTATAATGTTATTTTAGATACAAAGGATATTATTTTAGATCCTATAATTAATAAGTATTTTTTACTTTAAAATTCTTTGAAGAATAATATTTTTCATTTCAGGATAAAAAATATAAAAAAACAACTAAGTACAATGGAAACACAAGAAAAAATGCTTCATAATCAAGTATTTAGTTTGTGTAAACATTTAGAACAAAATGTTTCTTCTATTGATTATTTAAAAAACCAGTTAAAGGGATTTTTTATATAAAAAAGTATTTTTAAACTAATTTTAAAAGATAGACGATGCTAATCAAGATATAACTATGATTGAAACACAATTAAATCAGATAGAAAAAACTTTATTTACAATCAAAAACTTAAATGCATAAATGAATTAACTAGTTATTGATTTTATGACTAAGCTTTTTGCAAAAAATATACAACATCCATGAAATATGCATTCTGTTACTTTCAGTTTTTATTACTGATAATTAAATGTTAATTTTTAACCATATAACTCGATCTAAAGCTATTTTCATAAAAGTTTTTTTTTCAAAATATAAACCCAAAATTACTAAGAATTATAATTAAATATATTAAATTGTGAATTTATGAAGTATTCCGAAAACGAACCCTTTTACTAGGCATTATGATGATTCAATGATTTTTTCATATTTGCTTTAAATATAAACTTGTTTTTGTTTATAACATGTATACATTTATTTTATGTTTTTAAATTTAGTATTTTTTTCATAAACCATTAGCATTTCTATAAATATTTTATTAGTAATGACCAAATAATTTGAATAAAATTTTAAAATATTTTAAAAATATTTATCATTTAAAATTAATTTTTCATTATTCTAAAATATTACCATGATATCTAGTTATGATGCTTATTTTGAACAGTCTATAGTAAAAATAAAACACAAAAAACTCTTAATAGTCATAATAATTTAAATATTGATTAGTTGTATATAATTAAAATATTTATAACCTCAATAATAAACACATAGATATTGAAACATTCTGACTAAATATTTATACAAATATTAACCAAAAAACGCCATCAGCCTTTAATAAATGAGCAATTCATCTAAAGAATATATAACTTGACAAAATAAAAAAAGATATATTTTAATTAAATTAAATTTTATCATTTTTACTCGTTTGATACATCCAAATATCCCTCATACGAGATTTCCTCTATAATGTGTTAAATTCTAGAAAAAAGTATTATATATTACTTTTTTCCATCGTGCCAATTTATCTGCATATTCTTCAGGTGACGGTTCCCATTTACTTTTTAAAATTCTTCGAATTGCTTCAGGTGAAACCTTAAACATATTTGAAAGGACAGGAACAGTATATGCTGGGTCCTAATATTGTAAATATACCATTATTTAAAAAAAATAAAAAATATAACTTGTTGACGGAGAGTTTTAATTTGACTCATTGTATCTGGTGAAAGTTTTTTTAAAGGATTCCAGCCTTCAGGAAACTTTTCTTTAAGTGCTATTTTCTGTTTTTTCCACTGCTGAAATGAATTGTTTTCTTTTTGATTATTTTCCTAGTTATTTTTTAGAATTTACTAGTTTTTAATGAGATGTTTTTAGTACTGAATCTTTTTTTAAAACTACTTTTTGTACCTCATTTAAACTCGAAGGTAATGGAAGAGTCCATTTCTTCCTCTTTTTTTTTATTTCTGAACTTATAGTTTTTCTTGATGTCAACAACTTAGATTTATAAAATAAATTTTTCTTAAAAATAGAAAAAACATCAATCCTTATCATATACTAGCCTTAATGCATTGATAGTAATAATAAATATAAATTTTATTATTTTTATTTTTCCCTTGAATATTTTAATAATATGTTTTTATAAAACGTTTTTTTCAAAAATTCATCTGGAATAGGTTTCTTTCAAAAAAATATAGAACAAAATAAATAAAATATGATATAATTTTTTAAAATATTTTTTCAAATTTAAATTCTGAAATATTAATAATATATAATCAAGTATATTTAAGTATTTGACCATTGTTAAAAGATGTATAAAAATCAATCATTTCTGGTGTTGTACGTTTAACAAGATTCATTAACGCTTTGTCAAAATGCTTCTTTTCTATATTAATTGCATTAATATCATCATACATTGCATTGATTCCAGCATCTTGACATAATGCAGAAATTTCTGCACCAGAACATCCATCTGTCTAAATAATATAAACATTGACTTTATATTTTAATAGAATATCTTACTTTTTCGGATAAATAATTAATGTCTATGTTATTTGATATATTCATAGTTTTAAATTTTATTCTAAAAATATCTTTCCGTGTTTCTAAATCAGGAAGACCTATATATATAATCCTATCAAATCTTCCAGGCCGTAGTAATGCATGATCCTCAATTTTTTAATTTATTTTAAGGGTAATTTATATTTAAAAACTTACAATGACATCTGGTCTATTTGTTGCAGCTAAAACTGTAACATTAATAAGACTTTCAATACCATCTAATTCATTAAGTAATGCTGATAATACTCTATCAGCTGTTTCCTCTCCTGATCCTCTATTAGTTGATAAAGCATCTATTTCATCCTAAAATGAATTAAAAAAATATATTATGATTAAAAAGACCTTTATACAAAAAATATCATACTTGGACTAGTTAAGCGTGCTTTTCTAAATATCTCACGAATAGTTCTTTCACTTTCTCCAACATATTTATTAAACACTTCTGGACCTTTAATAGCGAAAAAATTAATTCCTGCTTCTGTAGCAGCTGCTTTTGCAATCAATGTTTTTGAGCATCCAGGTGGTCCATATAATAAAATTCCTTTAGGCGGAATAATTCCCAACCTTAGAAATGTTTGGGGATGCTAAAACGATTTTTAAAAGATTTAAATATATAAAAATACATACTGTTAATGGCCATTCAATGGCTTCACGTAGCTTTTGTTTTACCATTTGTTGTCCTCCTATATCTGACCATCTAACATGTGGCGTCTCTAAAAATACCTTACAATATATCAGATAATTAGACAAAATAAAATTTATATTACCTCTCTCATTGCACTTTGCCTTACATGTTTTAATGCAGTTTCAATATCATGTTTAGATATACTAAAATTTTCATCTGAAATATTTTCAGCAATTCCTCGTTTTATGGCAGATATTGCAGCTTCTCTGCAAACAGATGTTAAATCTGCACCAACATATCCATGTGTTCTTTTTGCTAAATTTTCAATATCATTCTTATCTAAATTGTGGGGCATTTTATCAAAATGAAGTTTCAAAATCTCTAATCTAGCATCCACATCAGGAACACCTATTTCAATTTCTTTTTCAAATCTTCCAGGCCTACGAAGTGCTTCATCTAAAGCATTAGGCCTATTTGTCGCTCCAACAACTACTATTTGACCTGAACTATTCATTCCATCCATTAAAGTTAGTAAACTAGCAACTGCCCTCCGATCAGCAGTATCATCACCTCTTTTTGGAGCAATTGCATCAATTTCGTCAATAAAAATAATACTTGGCTGGTGCTTTTTTGCATTTTCAAATATTCTGGTAAGATTTGCTTCTGTTTCTCCAAGATATTTCCCAATAATAGATGGTCCATTAACAAGTTCTACATAAGCATTTGTTTCATTTGCAATAGCACGAAAAAGCATGGTTTTCCCTGTTCCTGGAGGCCCATATAAAAGTATTCCCTTAGGTGGAGTTATATTAAATCTTTGAAAATATTGAGGTTTTAAAAGAGGCATCTCTACATAATCTTTAAGAAGTTCTATTTGACGTTTTAAACCACCAATATCTGCAAATGTAACTTTAAAAAATAGAGTATCAACGTTTTCATTAGATGATAAAATAAGTTTCGTATCATTCATCACCAAAAATATATCAGGATAAATGCATTTATCTGAAATCTGCATTACTTTAATAGAATTCGAGATGTCATTCTGACCATTCACAGTTTTAATTTTAATAGTAATAGCTCTTCTACAATGATAGTATTCATACTCAGATCCTATACAAATATATTTGATTTTTACAAGAAAATCCTTGATTTTATTCAACAAATTTCCTTCTAAGTCACAATTTAAACTCTCTATTTCAATAATACCAGCTTTAAGTGGTTGTTCTGGGTATTTTTTAACAAAAATACGCTGTCCTAATGCAAAATTACCCTTCTTTCTCATCTCATCTGACAACATTGCTACTATAAATTTGTTTTAAACCATTTTTTTAACTTCTCTTAATTATTACCATCAAAACCTATTCCAGAATTCACCCAAGCAATTCCAAGCAAATGTCGAGGCAAAGATCGTTCATCTTCAATTAAAACAGGATCTCCAATGTCCAAACCAGCATGTTTTAGTTGATAGTTATTTAAATAAACTTTATTTAATCCATTTTGTTTTGTTTCAGGGCTTGATTGAAGTATTAAAGATGATAAAGGTTCAGTGTTCTCACGAGATAATGAATATGACGATTGAAGAGTATCCGGTGTTTTCTTAGGATTAATATTAGACGAATATTTTGTTGGCATATTCTTTGAGACCTTTCTGACTAAAAATACTATTTTTTTTTCTAGATTTTCTTCATACAAATTACTTTTATAAAAACAAGGATAACAATTCTTACTTTAATGTATAAATATACAAAAAAATGTACAAATACTAAGATTGTTTAAAATAGTTTGTTTATAGATCATAATATAAAATTATTATTATTTAATATACAAAAAAAGACATTTTATCTACAAAATATAAGGAAACATAACCTTTCTTTGCTTAGGATAATCATTAAACTCATCTATATATCTTCTATGCTTTTTGAGGGCCCAAAGCCACATTTGAACACCACTAACAGCAAGAAATATCCAAGCTAAAGCAATAATTATAAGAAAATATATTAATAAAAGGAACTTACAAGATAATGAACGGCTTATGGAAGCTACAATAAGCCATGATGTATATTCAAAAAAATAATTTGGACATGACACAAGATTAAAACCAAAACCTTTAGGAATTTGACGAATACGTGATTTCGGAGGTCTTATGCTGCGCAAAATAAGATGAGTCTTAAAGTTAGCGTATTCAGAAAACTAAAAAATATTTCAAAAATGCATGAAATGTAAGCTTTATGTTTTTACCCCCCATAGAATGACAAAGAATAATAAAATAATGTGAGACTGATATAAAGGCGAAAACCAAGGCCCGTATGTCCAATAAGCCATGTTTATGCCACCCAAAATCCAATAATGGAATGAATTCTTAAATAAATTTCTTCTTGGCATTGTATCCATTGAAAATCGGTGTACCCATAATGTCTCCAATTCTCGTTTTATAAAATGAAGAAGAACAAGTATAAAAACAACTCTAAATCAATAAGAAATTAACAGAAAACAAAAACTAGAAGTGACCTTTGAGAAGAAGAATGATGCACCACTTTTCCATATAATAATTGCTGAATTAACGGACATCCATATATCAATGGGTGAATCAATAACGGTCCTATATATTCAACTAAAAATACAGTTTTCCATGCAATCTGTGGCCCTAAATCTTTTACATATACACATTCTTCTTCTAAAATATCACAAATATTGTCTTCTTTTTTCAAAACTCTATCTTTAACTAAAAGTCTCAATCGAGTTTCTGGGAGTCCTATGGTCTTTGAAACAGCTTCAAAAAGAGCAGAAACTTTTGTGTGCTCAGAACTAACTAAAACATTATCTTTAAAGTCTTTTATAGGCTTTCCTTTGCACTTAATTTCAAATTTTCTCATTTTATTAATTCTTTTTTAAAGTTAAAGTTATCGTACAATCAAATAATTACACATTTCTAACGTCAAAAAAAGTTTTATCAGAGATTTTCAAAGCAATTGTTAAAGTAACAATAAATATCGTTATTTTTTCTTTTAATTATAACTTAAACATAAAATTATTCCTATTATTTTTTTAAAGAAAGAAAAATGACCCAAGTTTGCGCAGTTTCAAGAGATAATATTCAGTATTCAAAGATCATTAGATATTATGAGTTTATTAACAAGATATTAGAATATGTATGTGCACAGTAGGCCTTCCTGCACGAGGGAAAACATATATTGCTGAAAAAGATATTTTTTTTTCCATTTTTTTATATTTTAATTGATTATATATGTAATGAGGAGATATTTAACATGGCTTTCTATTCCAACAAAATCTTTTAATGTTGGAAATTACCGTCGTAAATATTCTATTATTTCACAATCTGCTGAGTTTTTTGATATGAAAAACACTGTTGGTGAGCAAGTACGCAAAAAAGTAGCAGGAGAGGCACTTGCAGATATGATGGCATGGTTTAAAAATGAATCGGGTGTTGTAGGAATTCTTGATGCAACTAACTCAAGGAAAGATAGACGAAGATGGATACGTCAGGTTTGTCGGGAAAACAATGTGTTATGTATGTTTGTTGAATCAATTTGTAACGACGAAAAAATAATTATGAATAATATTATGGATGTTAAAATTAGTTCTCCTGATTACAAAGGGAAAGATCCAGAGAAGGTTAATAGAAGCATTCTTCTACCTTATTATTTTTTGTTAAAATAAGCTCATATATTTTTATAGTCTGCGTCCGATTTTTTAATGCGAATTAAATATTATGAACAAGCATATGAACCGCTAGAAGACGAAGATATGACTTATGTGAAATTAATAGATGTTGGCGAAAAAGTTATTATAAATCAAATTCAAGATTATCTTCAAAGTAGAATTGTATATTATTTAATGAATTTACATATAAAACCAAGAAGTATATGGCTAAGTAGAGTACTAAATATACTTTTTTCATTTACTTTTAATTGATTTTTATTTAGCATGGCGAAAGTGAATTCAACTTACATGGAATTATTGGTGGTGATTCAGACTTGAGTTATCGTGGTCTTCAATATGCCAAAGAACTTCCAAATATTCTTCAAAAGTCAGTAGGAGATGCTTCTCTTACTGTAATAAAATAAATTATTACTTTTTTAAGAAGAAATAATTTATCATAGGTATGGACATCAACAATGAAAAGAACTATACAAACAGCGCAATATCTTCCTTATAAAAAGATAGAATGGAAAGCTTTAGATGAATTAAGTTCTGGTGTTTGTGATGGAATGTCATATGAAGAAATAAAAGTTGTCTTTCCTGATGAGTAATACAAAAAATTGTAAAATTATTATTTTAATTTTATATAGTTGGAATTCACGAGAAAATGATAAGTTTAATTATAGACTTCCTGGAGGAGAATCATATAGGGATGTCATTGCACGACTAGAACCGGTTATTATGGAACTTGAGCGTCAAGAAAATGTATTAATTATTTCTCATCAAGCAGTTCTTCGTTGTATTTATGGGTATTATCGCGATCTTAACCAAGAAATTTTCCCATTTGTAGATATGCCTTTACATACTGTTTTCAAACTTACACAAGCACCATATTTAACTTCTGAAGAACGGTATTTCATATTTTATATTAAATTTATATTTATTAATCTATAGATTAACTACATCTATTCCTGCTGTTAGTACGTATAGACCTAGAAAAATAAAAAAAGAAACTATTTGAGGACTTAACAATTTTTACATAATTCCGTTATTTTTTATACAATGCATTAAAATGTATAAAGAACATAAATTATATAATATACACTAAAAGATTGTGATATTTGCAAACAGTTTCAATTATAATTTTGAATTCTTTTATCTAATTCTTTAATAGCTATTTACATAAGTATTATTTTATATACAATCAGAAAAACATTAAAATATTGCTATATTAAATAAATAAATCATCTAAATATTCAGAATGCTGTATAACTTGTGTATTATTTATTTCAAAATGCTTGTTTCTACATATATTATTATATTCATGTAATTTCCCAATGCTTGCCATAAATTCAATAATAACATTCTGATCTATTAACAATCCTTCAAAAAAAATAGATGGTATAATCTCCTTTACACGTAATTCCCATGTTCCTCCGCATGAAAAAAGACATAAAACAAAATTAAAAACACCCTTTAATAATAATTGTTTTATCTTTAAAAATCAATTATGAATAATAATAATTTAAACACATTACTTTTTCTTCATTAAAACCAGAAATAAGTTTAATTTCCTGATTCCTAAAATTATGAAACCAAGTATATTCTGTTTCAAAATCTTTCAATACCCATTCTCTATGTATTTGCCTCTGAATGGTTGCTAATTGTTTTTTTTGTGTTTCTACAATATATAAATCCGGCCAGCGGATAGATTTTTTTCTAGATGATATCCATAATACAAATATAGGTACCAATTTCAAAAAATTAGAAACATACTCCCACAAATGCTCAATACACTTATTTTCAAATATATAAGGACATATACTCTTCAAACAACTAGTATGACTTAGTGACTCCAAAAATTCAACTGAAACTGCTAATATTTCAAAAATTTTAGCAGAACCATATACTGCTAATAAAGTAGATGATTCAAAAAAAGTTTTAAGACAAGATAAAAGAACATTAAAAAAAGATTCCATAATATTTAAAATAGAATATATGTTTGAATTCTGATATTTATATCTTAAAAAACTAGTAAAAAGTTCTTGAGTAGCTTCTAACATAGGAATTATGTATATCCATGTAATATGTGATTTTGAATATATAATATATGTAGTAAAAATTTCATCAAGAATAAAAGAAATAAGATTCATAGTTTGTATTTCACTAGTAATTGATAAGATAAATTCTTCTATAAATCAACTTACACATTTATATTATTTTTTGTTTCATCTAAAACAAAACACATTAAGGTAGAAAATTTACTTCTCTTATTTTCAAATAACGCAGTTTCACATTTCGCTTTAACAAATCTAAACAATTCTTCCTGTATTATAGGATTATGAAGGTTTCTTCTTTCATAACCTTTAAGCTTTTTTGCAGTATAAATAATATCTTCTTCTGGTTGCGGAAAGTTTGTTGAATCAGTAAACCACTCTAAAATTGGAAGACTGTTTTCGTTAACAAATTCTCCACAATATTGCAAAACATTGCCAATAAGTTTCTGACACAAACCAATATATTTTTCAATATCATTGTCTTTTTTTTGTATTAATTTCTAAGATTTATTACTAAAATATTTAAAAATTAAAAATATTAAACTTGATAATTTTCACGCATGGAATGAAAAAGATTTGATAAATAAGTTAAAAATTCACTTTTTGTACTTTGTATAGAATTTTCAGAGATTAAATGACTATAAATTTCTCCCATATTCGCTAAAGTGTCTAAAAATATTTATTAGAATATATATTAAAATATAATTCCGAAACTACTTGAAATTATAGACAATTGACAAAGTTTTATTTCAAAAAGCTGAATTTGAAAAAAACCAGATTTTTTTATAAAAGGAGGATTTTTCCATAATTTATTACATGAATCAATATTTAAAATAAGACTTGTTAAAATATGCTGATCATAAAGTTTATCCTCAACAATAGCACGGAACCAATATGATATAAATGTAACACGATAAGCCTATATTATATTAAGAAAGATAAGTCAATAAAATAAAACTCACAAAATATGCATTGGGACATTCTTTAATTACTTTTGACATAAAAATAACACCTGTTTGATTAACTTTTGAATTATTTCCAAAACGAATCCATGACTCTTGTCCATAATCTAAATAATTTGACCATTCCTTTAAAAATTAACTTAATGTATATAAAATAATCATGATTTACTTTAATTCCATTTCTTACTAAAAGATCTGCTATAAGTACCCAGCATTCAATAATCGCATTTAATAATTCATACGAAATTTCTATATCAGAACCTAAATAATTTGATAGCATTTGAAAGATTTGCCCACTTAAAGTTTTATTAATAATCTAAAAAAGTAAATAAATAATCAATATAATTAAATGAAAATAAACCATAGAAAATTGATATTCAATATTATCTTGAAGATCGCATTCGTCAATTAAGTCATAAAATATAGATATATCACCATAATCTTGACTATCATTTACATGTTCATTATGGTTTTTGTAAGAACGTTTTTTGGATAATTTTCGAATAAAACTAGATGTCAAATTTAATGCTTCAATTACTACTGAATTAGGAATAATAGATGAGAAGTTAAATAAATTAATTGATGATGCTTCAATATATCAGTAATTAAATTAAATATTTTTTTTACCTTTACTAAACAATTGTAAAATCTTTTCTCTATTATTGTTATTTTCTAAGTCAATGATCTCTTTTTTATAAGTTAAACATGAAATCATTACATTTTCAAGTTGTTTTAAATTATATTTTAATAATTTGTTATTTGAAAAACATTTTAAAGTTTTCAAATCTAGTTGAAATTTGTGAGCACGATATATTGACAGATATTCCTCTCTAGTTGTATCCAATACTAAATCATACCAACTACACACAGCTTGAAATTCATCATTATTTGAATTATATAAAAGAAAATGTGTTAAATAAAGCCACGCTTTAATATTCACTAATCTCGCCTTACAATGCGCATTTTCTATTTGTACTAAATCCTGTATCATTACTATAGGTGGTCGATACTGACATGGAACAGCTCGGAATAATATAAGTAAAAGACTATGATGATTTTCAAGAGAAATAAAATCTTCAATAGAAAGTTCCTGATCATTTGAATATTTGCGGTTATGAAGAGGTATTATACGTGATATTAAAATTCTTAAATCTTTAGAAAATATGAAAAAATCATCTGATTGTATTTTTAATTGATCAATTACTAGAATAATTAATTTTAAAAAAATATGAAAACACGTGTCATATGTTTCAATAGATGTAGGAATAATTGTATTAAGATTTTCGATAAAACGCGGATAACCTGGTAGATTCTCACTTAATAAATTACGTAATTGTCTTTTACTAAAAAAAGTATATAATAAAATAACAATAGATTTTGAATATGACCATTTCCAAGTAGAAATAAGATAGTGACATCTCCCAAATAAAGTCCGAATATATGCATCTTGAGTATTTCCTAATTCTTTCTTAAATATTTCTGTGTTTTCAAAAAAAATTGATAACTTTTTTTCTATCATTGACCAATTATCAGGTCCATTTGGAAAATAAGAAACCCCAGATAAATTAAATTGATATAATAATACAATATTCATTACAGAGTACCAGCATTTTTCATGACTAAGAAATTCATATATTTCAGATGAATTTAATTCAGAATTTAAAAGAGTCCAAAAATTAGATATTGATTGACCAAACAATGTATTAGAAAAATCTATTATATGAATAGTTACTACCCAAACCTCAATAAAATAATCCTCATTGCTAATTCCTTTTGATAAATATTTTGGGTTATTTTGTTTCTTTAATTTACAACTTAAAGAATCAAATCCAAGCTGAAGTAAATATTTAATCAATCTCTGAGATATGCTTATTATCGTGTTACACATATCATGAAATTTAGAAATGTTTTTTGTAAAATATAGTCTTGTAAATTGAAAAGCAAAAATTAAGGAAAACATTTGTAGTTGAAAAAAGAATTTTACTGGAACAGACTCTATGGAGAAATTCCGACAAAATTGAACTGATGAAATCAATTGTTCAGAAAGGTTTTCACATGATTCTAAAAGATTTTTAGAAAAATCTATTAAAAGTCCCGAAACATCCTTTTGTAACCAAAAAGTAATATAACGAAATATATAAAATAAAAACGAATATAACGGACAGTTAGCTATATCTTTTTTTTTAGAATTTTGAATATTATATTCTAAAACATTATATGAGAACTCCTCAAATACTTTTTGTATTTTTTTAATGTCATTAGGAAGGTCATTTTGTATTTCGTAATTGAATATAGTATAAGACTCAATACAGTATAATGATTCCTCAGCACTATTATCTGATTCTAACAACAATTTTCGAAGTAGACCATTGCCAATAAATGTTTCTGAAGCGAAAAAAATACCCTGTTTAATAGGATTAACATTAAATGACATTGAAAACGCCGAGTTTTTTAAGAAAAATTGTTTTAATGATTGTTGAAAAGAATCATTAACAGTTTTTTTTCTCACATTTGTTTCATCTAGATTATAACGATGAATTATAGTATCATCAAAATGATTGGAATCAATTCTTTTAGCTGTCGACTTACGAATATTATGGTATTTTCTTAACTTCAAAGTTGAATTATCTTTTTGTTTTTCTATATTAGTATCAGCTCTATCAATATTTAGCTTATATAATGATAATTTATCCAGCCAATCATAAATAGACTTAAAAACTCCTATAGTATTATATCTTTCATAACTTTTTTTTCCATAACAATGATTATTTTGTCTTTTTATGAAATTATCTGTTAATTTTTTTTGTAATCCTCTTTGAAAAAGCATTTTCCCAATGATTTTTTTAGATTTTTTATTAGAATTTTCTATATTTTGTTCTGCTTCATAATCTTTAACTGATACACTTGATTTTTTTCCTTCTAAGTCACCTGAATCTTTTATAATTTTTGATTTTACATAACTAGAAAAAATATCATTTTTTAGATATACTGGAGTTAAAATGCCTTGTTTCCATTTTCTAAATATTTCATTTACTTCATGTCTGTCATCAATGTTATCAAAAAAAAAAAACTTTTTATAAGGATAACATCTGCCAAGATCTTTTCTAGATTTCATAATTCGACATGCTAAATTGATAAACTTTGGAAAAATTTGATGGTTTTTATCTTTATATTTTTTAAAAATATCTAAAATTCCTATTTTAATTGCAGGACGTTTTCTTATTATAACATGTGAAAAATTATTTAATTTTTTTTTAATTTTTTTTCTTGGTAACATATATTCTAAAGATTTTTCTAAATCTTTTTTATATATATTATCTTTTTTACGCCTTTTTTTCAAGTCCAAATAACTATTAAGTACTCTTGTCTTTGCGTACATTCTATTTATTAATTTTTTTTCTAAAGCACTATTATTATCAGAAGATTGACTAGATAAATTATGATCATTTCTATCCTCAGTAAAATTTAAGTTGTTTATTCTTTCAGATTCCCCTGACAAATTTTCTGTATTCATAATCGTTAAGAAAGATTCTGAAACTGGTGGAAATTTTGCCATTTTTCTTTTTACTAAACCTTTTTTATTTTCTTTTTCTTGAAAATTCTTTTTCTTTTTAAATGCGTTTTCTTTCGAATGTATATTTGAAGTAATAAATCTATTTTCTAAAGTAAGATATGATGGTGGAAGAATTCCTTTAAGTTTTTTTTTATAATGAGAAATATCATTTATAAGACTTTGTTCATAATGGGAATCACTTTTTTCTATATCTATATCAACACTATTTAGCAAAATAGATTTTATTTTAGAATTTCGTCCAGTAGAAATGCTAGGTGAATAATTACTCAAAGACAGTGTTGATGTATTTGATATATTATTTTCAGAATGATATTCTTTATCTTTAACTTCAATCACATCGTCAGAGTTTTGGAATGGTTCAGCAATAGTATCAATCATTGTTTCTGAATTATAACTAGAAATCTAAAAAAATTAATACATATTTTAACCATGTATATCTGTATATTTATAAGTAGATATATATATAAATATACATATATATAAATATACATATATATATACTTACATGGCTTATTTCCTCCGAATTATTCGAGCTTGAAGATAATTGTTTTTGCAAAAATTTCCTAGTTCTTTTAAGACGCCAATTATGCCGATTTGGATTAATAAATTTTGCATTCGATTTAAACCATTTAAAGATTTCTGATTATTATTTGAATTTATTTCTTTACAAAAACAATACAATTCTACCTGAATCTTGACTTTCTGAGGCTGCATGTGCTAAACTCATATATGAATCTTCACTATCTTCAGATGTATATTGAGAATCCGAATTCCCAGAATCTAAATGATCTAAAAACATGCTTGTCATAGGCTTTATTCCCAACTTTCTAAATTCCTCTCTGTGCTTTAACAGATCATATGTATATGGTCTTTTTTGTTCAGGACGTCGTTTTCGAAATTGACGTTTTTCAATAGTTTTTTCTGAAGTTTTTTCCTGCTCAATTAATGTAGAACACACTGAAACACTTCTGAATTCTTGTTTGTTGTCACTCCAAGGATCATCTTCTCCTTCAGAACAAGATATTTCTTGATCTTATTTATTAGTTATTTTTCAATTCTTATAAAGAATGCTCACCAGAAATTCTCGTTTTTTTTGAGGATACTATATTTTTCATTATTTATATCGGTTTTCAAAGAAATAGTATTATTTTATAAAATTTCACCGCATTGTTATTACTCTTTTTTTTTAAAAGTAAGGAGACTTTTCTATGGAGTGGACCGACGAATGAGTCTAAATTTATTAACATAATAGTTAATAATAAAATTTACTGTTTAAAAATATAACAAACGCCATCTGTTAATAAATATTATATGTTATATTTAGAAAATAAAGCTATTAATATGTGTATTTTTTTTAAAAAATTAAAAGTGCAATTAATCATAAATATCGATTATAAGATATACATCAAAAAATATAATAAACATTATATTCTTTAATTATAACGTCTATTTTTTGCATTTTTTAGCAACAGTAGTTAAGAAGAAATATTTTTGAGATATTTTTGGTATATGTGTAGTAACTAAATCTGCTTATTACAATAATTCATACTTTTTTTTATGCAAAACAAAGAAATCACCCTCTTTATTTTTTGTTAATCCTAGTACATTCCATTCAGGCACTGGCTCGGGTTCACAAATCTCATCTAAAATCAAACGAACTGGCTTATCTTTTCTAATAGTCACTAATCTTTCAACATTACTGGTATCTATATCATCAATACATTTAACAAACTGTACATATTTCGCTATTTTCTTAATTATTTTTTCTTTTTCATCATCTTTTGGAACAGACAACAAAGACATTCGAAAAATATGTTCCAAAACTTTATCATTTATTTCTCCATCAGTATTATCCTTTTTTAAGCATAGAAAATCTTCTAATTTAAAAATGTGTTTATCTAAATATTTTGTTACTTCATCATTAAGCTTTGTTTCTTTTATTTGTGATTGTGCAACATTTGAATATTGTCTTAAAACTGGTTTTTTTAATCCTAAAAAAAATACATTTGTTTTTTCAAAAAAATATTTTGTTTTAATAGAATATTTTATCAAATTTTTTCTTAAAAACATTTTTATTTTTTATAAAAATATTCTTTGACGTATTATTTTAAATCGATGATTGCAGCTTTAACCTCCAAAAAAATAACGTATAACTAAATCTCTAAAAAATATGACAGATCCGAGATTACTCTTAGAGAAAGTAACTATTAAAAGTTATTTTAATCTATTTATCTTTAATTTTTTTAGGCTAATAAAAAATCTGCAAGTCATGGTGGATTTTTATCACTTTTTGGTGGCAATAACTATGGAGAAGCAGCAGAGTTATATCTTGCAGCAGCAAATGCATTCCGTTTACAAAAACAAGGTGTATAATATTTTAATATGAAAATATATTTAATATATTCCTTTTTTTGTTCATTCTGTTTACTTTTTAAAGGCAGAGAAGCAGGAGAAGCACTCGAGAAAGCTGCATCAATGCAGTTAAAAATTGATGAGAAAGATGAGGCGGCAAATACACTTGTTGAGGCTTATAAAGTATACAGAAAGACAAATCCAGAAGGTCTGAATATGGGTATCCTGTATAAATATATTTATTATTCTTAGATGCAGCTCGTGTTATTGAGACTGCAATCCAAATGTTCACTTATCGGGGAAATTTTAGAAGAGCAGCCGGATATAAAATGGATGTGGCAGCTTTGTATGAAACAGAGCTAATGGATATGCAAAAAGCTCTTGAAAGCTATGACGAAGCAGGGGAATGGTATTCTAATGACCAGGCTGAAGCGTATATTATAAGTATATATGTTAACGCAGACGTGCTAAATATTACTTTAGCCTCTCTAGCAAGGCTTACTTAAAAGTTGCAGAACTTGCTGCATTGGAAGAACAATATTCTTTAGCAATTCAAAAATTCGAAGAAGTTGCTCGAAAAAGTATTAATAATAACCTTACGAAATGGAGTGTAAAAGATTATTTTTTAAAAGCAGGAATATGTCATTTTAATTCAGGGGTCAATAATTCTCTATAGGTATATTTTTTTCTTATTTTAAAAATAGGATATGATCGCTGCACGAAGAGCTCTTGAACATTATATTGATTTGGACTTAACATTTCAATCAACTCGTGAATATAAACTTTTGGAAGTAAGATATTTTTTTTATTATTGCATTATATGAATATCATTAGGATATTTTACATGCCATTGAATCAGGTGATTCTGATTTATTTACAGAAAAAGTTAGAGAATATGATCAACTTAGTAAATTAGATAAGTGGAAAACAACACTTCTTTTAAGAATCAAGAATTCCATTAACGAAGAGCCCGATCTGACATAAATACGGTTTCATTTCGTAAATTATCATTAATTTCATATTTTACTTTTCTACACTCTTTCAGAGTTTTCTTATAATTTTAATGAATCCTATTTTAAATACTTGTATATTTATATATTTATTTCTTAAACATGTTCAATATTATATTTAGTTTTAACGTTAAAAATATTATAAAAAAATCTGAAATATCTTTTTAAATTTGTAATAATTTTGAGATGATTCAATTTGATCAATTCAAAATCAATTCATATTGTTTTTTTCCAGTTTTTATAAAAAATTTTAAATATGAATCAAAAGCATTTAAAGCACAATTATCTATTTTTTATATACGGGTTTTACATTTCAAAACAAAAACATTATTTTATGTAAAAAAAGAGATAGAAAATATTAATTTTCAAAAAAACCAAATCAAAAGTCCTTATTTTTCAACATTTGAAGTTGGTTTAAACATTTTGTATCGTTTAAAATTTAATTTTATAGGAATGTCATATTCATCCTTCAATTGTTAAAGCATTAAAGTTAGCTTTTCCACATATTTCTACACCTACAACTGTTCAATCAAAAATATTCTCTGCTCTTACTTCAAAATCACCTTTACTTATTCGCAGCTGGACTGGAACTGGCAAATCATTTGCTCTTTCTTTATATGCCTTAAATTGTTCACGCTCTATTTTTAAAGAAAATTCTAATGCACCTACTTTAACAACTATTATTTTAGTACCAAACAATGATCTAGCATATCAATATAAACAATGGATTGAAAATATTTTAAAAAACTATGAAAAACCTGTTGAGCATAATGAAAATATTATCCAAGTTTTAACAAGGAATAATTTTGACGAGAATCTTCAAATTGAAAAATTAAAGCAATTCCCAAATCCTCATATTTTAGTTGCTACACCAAATAGATTATTAGATATATTATCAGACTTAAGAGAAAGTTATAAAAATTATATAGATTTTAAAAATTTTCAATCTATTATTATTGATGAAGCAGACTATCTTCTTGACACATCAAAATGTTATTCAGTAAAAAAATCTATGCAAAATCGACATCATTTTTCTCCTGGATATATCTTATTAGAATATATTATAACATTGAGAAACAAAATGTCTAAAACTAAAGCAGAGTTTCTTGCTGATAATTATCAACTTATTTGTTCATCTGCTACTATTAATAAAAGACTTAAACAGCTAATTTATTCTAAAAATTGGAATAGATATCAAGTTATTTCTTCAATAAACATGACTGATAATCATGCAAAATCTGGCTCTTGGATTCCATCTAAAATTAAACATTATGTATTGAAAATAAGTTTGAAAGAACATGATAAAATTCATATTATGGATGCTATATTACCTCAATTTGAAAAAGATAACGTATCATGTATTAAAAAAGTAAAAAAAAATAAAGAGAAAATAAAACTTTCAAAAAATATATTTATAATTAATAATCCTAAAAATATTTCTATCAATCTTGAGGATATAATCATTTCTACTTTAAATTATTTAATTAAACATGATAATGTGAAAAATGGAATAATTTTTATATCTCATACTCTTTCAAGAAAGAAATTCGTTGAAAGATGTCAAGTTCACGGACTGTCATATGTTATTGAATTAAGAGAAAACGCATTGGAAAATAAAGTAAACCAAAATAAAATATACGTAATGAACTATTTATCTGCACGAGGTATTGACTTACCAGGATTAACTCATGTATACATGATAGGAAGAGTTGATAGTGATGTAAAATATATCCATATGGCAGGAAGAATTGGAAGAATGGGGAATTTTGGGAAAATGATTTCAATTATACCATCATCATCAACAAAATACGAAGATGATTATTTTTCTAAGGAAACAGCGACAACTTTTAACAAAATTGGTATCAAAGCTGAATTATATTTTACAGAAGCACATGATCACAGTATATCGATTAAAATGTTTTAATTTTACATACCAACAGTGTATGTATTTCATATAATTTACACCAATACTTTGAAATACATACCAAAAAAGATATATAAATATATCCACACACATGTATATATATCCTAGATTTACCTTATTTACTAATACTAGATATACTTCTTGACTTAGAATAGCTTCTACGTGAATAACTACGTCCATGTGAATAGTTCCGTTTACGAGAATAATTACGCCCCCTGGAACAACTTCTTTCACTAGAATATCTTCTACTACGACTACTATAACTACTATAACTAGACGTCCTATTTTTTGAATTTCCATTATATCTATAATAAGGACTTGAAGATTTAGAGCTTCTTCGAGGAGGCCTGTACGAATCCCCAATTCTAGACTCACGCATACTCCTTCTCGGTGGTGAATATGGCCTTCTATATCTTTTCATAGGCATAGAAATACGTCGTCCAGGTGAAAAAGACGATTTGCGAGTATTAAAAGGACGAGAAGAAACAATAGATACAGAAATTACGGATCCATCTATTTGCCCTTCATGCATGTGAGATATAGCAGCATTGGCACTATTAGATGATGTGTAAATAATGTAACATAGCCCACGGTTAATATTCACTATTTGAAATATTATTAATAATCTTTTGAAAAGAAAAAAGAGTACATCTTCGATTCATAGGCATATCAATTGAACTAATTTCACCATATGATCCAAAAATTTCCCGAATATGAGCAACTGTTACATTTTTTGTCAATTTTTCAATTAAAATCTAAAAATATTAGGAAAATTACAAGAAATTATTTAAAATAAAAGAAAAACCTTTGATGATCCTCTTGCTGGAGATGATGTCCGTTTAGACGACCGTGAAAGAGAACGGCTATTTCTATAACCCTGAGGGCTTCTTGATCTTGATAAAGCGACTGAATGTGGTTCCATGGTTTTACTTAACTCAACATTTACTGATCAAAATATAACATAAAAACAGGAAAATTGCACTTTTTTTCTAAAAAAAACGTAGAAAAATAACGTTTTTATACCAAATTCTTTAAAATATATTTTTTAAATGTTTTTTTGAAATTTAGTAAAAAACCGATCGACATACTTCAGAAAATTAGGAATTTTGGAGAAATAATTTAAAAATAAGAATACTATTTTTTTTCTTGTTTTTTTGTTAAAATACATTGGATATTATAGGATTTTCTTTTCTTTTTTTTTATGCGTTTTTTCTGTGCTTTTAGGCCTTTTTGGAAGATGAATGAAGTTAAAATAAAGTCAGAGCCATTTTTAGAAAAAAAACATACATATAGTACTCAAGAATGCACACAAAATGTCCATTTGATTACAGAAGGAAAAGCATCTATTTTTATTCCAAAAGAAAATAAGGTAAAATAAGCAAAAACCATCAAAATAGAATGATTACAAGCAAAAAGGTGTTTTATAACCCAGTTCAGACATTTAATAGAGATCTAAGTGTAATTGTGGTTCGTTCTTGGAGCAAATCTTTTCTTAAAAACAAAGAAATAACAATAAAAAAGAAATATGAAAAGAAAGAGTTTAAACGCCAAAAAGTATCGTATTCTTATGAAGAAAAAGATAAGATTCCTGAAGAATCAGGTGAAAAATCAGGTATAATATATTTAGAAAAATAGGAACAAATGATATTTATTTCCTTAATTTTTTAGACCAGTCACATGAATTGTGTTTGCCAAACTTTAATATTCTTGATGCATTTTCAGCAACAGGAATTCGCACAATTCGTTACATAAAAGAAATCCCAAATGTAGGCAGTGTAGTCGCTAACGATTTTGCTAAATCTGCAGTTAAAATCATTAAAAAAAATTGCATGCATAACAATATCATAGAAAAAGTAGAACTTAGCTGTGAAGATGCACGTTTTATTATGTATCAACAAATTGTTCAAAAAAAGCGTTTTGATGTAATTGATATTGATCCCTATGGGACAGCAGCCCCATTTATTGATGCAGCGATACAATGCATTTCTGATGGTGGTCTTATTTGTGTCACATGTACAGACCTTGCTGTATTAGCTGGAGGTGGTTATCCGGAGAAGTGTTTTGCTAACTATGGTTCTATGCCTTTTCGTCATTCTGTTTTTTGTCATGAGCAGGTTTGATAATTTTTCAAGTGTTCGATTTTAACATAGAATAAGGCACTTCGAATTGTTTTATATACTATTGCGTCATCTGCTGCAAGATATGGTCGTTATATAAAGCCTTTGTTAAGTGTTTTTGTTGATTTTTACATACGTTTATTTGTTAAGATTGATACATCTCCATATAATGTCAAATTTTTTCATAGGTAAATAAATTATTTTGATTATTTTTTTCTAACAATTCTTAATTAGCACATCAATGATGTCTTATTTATGTTCTGGGTGTCATACATTTTATAATCAACCAATTGGGAAGACGTCTCCAAATAAAAATCCAAATACTTATAAACATTTTAATTCTCAAGGGCCGATTGTTGGTCCTAATTGTGAATTTTGTGGATTTAAATGTCATGTATTAAAATATATATATATATTTATTTAAATCTAACGTAGACATTAGATTTCAGGTCCAATGTGGTCAGGTCCCTTACATGATAAAGAATTTTTAGTGGATACTCTAAATATCATTGATTCAGAATCTGTCGATATTTACACAACATTGCCCCGTATGAAAGGCATACTTACTATTGCAGAAACGGTATAGTTTTCAAAATATTAATTATTTATAAAATTTATTTATAAGGAATTAATGGATCCGTTCTATTATAATCCAACACATTTGTCAAAAATTCTTCACTGTCAAACCCCATCTATGAAAGATATTTCTTCAGCATTAATTAACGCTGGTTATTCTATTTCTTTAACACACGCATCCCCAGGAAGTATAAAAACAAATGCACCGCCAAAAACATTATGGGATATTATGAAATTTTGGGTAATTGGCTATTTTTATATTTTTAAACTTAAATATTTTCAGATTAAAAAATATCCTGTATCCGAAAAACGCATTCGTGATGGGACTGTTGCAAAAGAAATACTTAAAGTTGAACCAAAGTATTTCCTGTTTTTTCATTTTTGTTATTAAATATTTTAGTACTTACATTGATTTTACCTTGCATCAAGACATCGAAAAAATTTTCAAATATGGTCTTGTTAAATACCAGCTGAATCCTATTAAAGACTGGGGACCTAAAGCAAAAGCAAGTGGAAAGTAGATTTTAGAATTAATATATTAAAAATTATGTCAAATAATTTTTTATGAAAAATATATACAAAAATCAGCTTCTGATAAAAGATAAAACTCCAGAACAATAATTGACTAATCCTTTTAGCCTAATGTTTGAAATTTTATGTTCCTTTTCCCAATTTATAAGCGATTGTTTTAGTACAATATTATCAGGATTTTCAATAAAAATATCTCCGTGAATATTTAAAAAACTAGCCATACAGATTTGAATAAATTCAAAGTCTAATCTTTCTTTTAATCTTTGAGTTAATGCATCTAAAAACCAAATAATCTCAGAGAATGAAAAATCAGTTGAAAGTGATCTTATTTCAAAGTCTATTGATGATGGATTTAATGCTTTTAAATGATCTATAAATTTTACATCTAAAATATTAGAAAAAAGCAAAACATATATTAGTGAAACTTACAATCGTTTTGAGCAGCACCTTCTTTTAAAAGTACAGTAAATTTACTTTCTACAGTTAAATTTTTTATTTTAATAATTTTAGACGCATTTTTATCTATTTTTATATGCTCGTTCGTATTTGAAGTTAATGACATTATATCTTTTGATGCATCTTTTAAAAGTGGTATAAAAAATGGCGGCTTTTCAGGAGCTTTTGGAGGTTCTTTTGGTTTATTTCTAAGCCGTATTATTTCTAAATTACGTAAAATGTTCAATTTAGAACGAGGAATTGAACTAAGTGTTAATATCTGTGTATCAATTTGTTTAGAAGATATATAATTGGTTTTATAAAAAACACCAATGTCATTAGATATATTTTTCAAAGAAATATCAACAATTCCAGAACCTTCTTCTCCTAAAATTGAAGGCATATTTATCATTTTAATCTCAGATTCTTGAATATTATGAATGGATATTTGAGAAAATTGGGACTTATTTGTCCTAAATTATACTTAATTTTAAAAATAAAAGAATTATATTATTACCATAAAGTTATACCAAAACTATCTCTATGCGATGTTGCAAGGAAATCTCCCGATGGTGAAAAGTCTAAACTTACACATATGCTTGGTGTACGAAATGCATCAATAAGATATCCTAGTGGAAGATCCCAAGTTCTAATTGTTGAATCTAAAGAAGATGATATAAGCCATCTTGCATCATGTGAAAAAACCTTTAAATGTTAATATTTGTTTATAAAATAATTTATCTATATACTAAATCTGTAATACGATTTGTATGACCCCATAGTTCTCGGACAATTTTTTTTGTCTCAATGTCAATGACTCGTATACAAAGATCGTCAGAAACTATTGCTAAAAGGTCAGAAGAACTTTGATATATCATTAATGTTATAGGTGATTCTATGTTAAGAGTATACATAAGTTTTCCCGTTGAAATTTTCCAAAACTATATTTATTAAAAAAAAACAAAAATAAATATTTTCTATTTACTTTTAAAGTTCCATCTAAAGAAGATGAAACCATTGTTTTATTTAATGAGTCTGAAATTATTCCTGTAATATCTTTTTTATGTCCATTTAAATCATCATAAAATTTACGACGATGAAGTTTAGATTGCATATTATACATATCAATTGTTCCTAAAGAAGAACCAACAAATCCAAAATTTCCACAAATACTTATTCCAACACTCTATAATTATTACAAAAAATATTTTTTTTTTTCTATTTTTACCTTTATAGAACTTTTATCAGTAGTTTGCAAAACGTATCTTTCAATTGCTTTTTTTTTCCAGCTCCATAACCTTGCTACTTTTTCGCCTTTATGTGCAGTTATTATATTATTCCAATATTTTTCTTTTGAAGGTTGTACAGCTATAGATAAAATCTCTGGAAGACGTAATTCTTCTATGGAAAACTTTAAAGATATAGATTTTTTAACAAATGGTTTTTGAGATAATTCTGTGGTTTGTGAGTCATTAAATGTACTAAATCCTCTTAAAGAGCGATCTCGTGACGATGATAATATAAAATGAGAATCATATCCATAAAATCTAATAATTGACGGAGGTGCACTATGGCCACTTCTATATCTAAGTAATCTTGGAATATTGTCTGATGAATCGAAAATCCATTCCTATGTTTTTAAGCAAATAACTTTTAAGTTATAGAAAGTTACCTTTAGAGAGTTATCAATACTACTAGATAATAAAAGAGGTTGTCCATTTAAAAATTTTATTTTAACAATTGAACCAAAATGCGCATTGTGAAAAACATGAACAATTCTTTTTTTTGAAAGATCCCAAATGAATATATCGCCTTTATCATTAGATGAACACATAATCGTCGATCCATCTATAATTAAAGTTAAAGTAAATTGGTAAATTTTAGGATAAAACCTGTTCTAAAACTGGTAGATGTAACCTTTCCATCTTGTTTAAATTGAAATAACTCTTTATCTCTCTTGATATCATATATTAAGATTCTTCCATCAATTAAACCAATAGAAATAATATCCAAGACTGGTGATTGTTCAAGGCATGTTATAACAGCTTTAAATGACGAAAATGTATAAACTATCTTCCTTTTTTCATAATTAATAAATATATAAAGCTAAATAGATGGGATACATAGTCCTTATATTCCATATTTCAAGAGTACCATCTATTTTTCCTAAAACAAGCTTGTTTAAGTATGTTGCGGGATGAACCATACACAAAACACTCGATTTACGATCAATTTCAATTTCCGTATATATTTCTGAAATCTCAATACAAATACATCAAGAAGAAATCATAAATCACCTTGGAGATGGATATTCCAAACTGTAAGATAATTTTGATCTGTATATGTAATAAGATAACCACCAAACGCTTCCATTAGCGTTATGTTTCCATTATAAATCTGTTTCATCGATCGTTCCTCAAAGAATGTTAATAAAGTGCAAAAATATGCTACAAAGTGATACAAGTTTTCCTTTGCGATATCCAAATATTTCATGCCCTACTGCTGCAAAAATAAAATCATCCCAAGAACATATAGATGATATTTTTCCTTTTGTTTTTGGTGTTACAAAAAGAAGATTAAGTTTAGCACACTAAAATATTCATTCTTATTTTTTCAAAGATAAAACACTTTACATCATATGTTTGAATATTCCGTCCAACACAAGTGGATACTAAAAAAGATGTTCCACGAATCATAACATCAAATGGAACATGATTAGACACATAGCCAATTGTTCGAAATGGTGAAAATAAATATGAACTTTCTCTACTTTGATCTTCATTTTTATCTTTTATTTCTAAAACCGATTTCAAGCGTTTTGAAGCCCGGTTTTTTGAAACTTCCATATGCCAAGGTTCCTAGAAACTTATTATTTAAAAATGTACTATAAAATTATATTTCTTCTATAAAATACTTGTTTCTTTATTTTCTAAATTTTGAACATGATAAATCGAGATTTGTAACAAAATCTTCAAAAAATCTAAAAATTCAAAAACTAAAGTTTTAAATATATATATTTTTATTTCTTTAATATTAACCACTTTAGACGCTCTTATAAATGACCTTATCAACAAAATCACACCATTCTTCATTTTCAGAATCAACAAATGTTTCACAACCATCGTCTCCACCAGCTTCACCAAACATTAAAACAAAGCCCAAATGGGTCATTGGTGTTTGTGCAATGGATCAGAAGTCAAGGTCAAAGCCATGCCAAAACATTCTAAATAGATTAATCCAGCACGGTGAATTTGAAACAGTTATTTTTGGAGATAATGTTATTTTGGATGAAGGTAGAATTAAACATCTTGAAGTTCTTTTTTTCTTATGGAAATGTATTAGAAGTGGAGAATTGGCCATGGTGTGATTTTTTCATTTCATTTTTTTCACAGGGATTCCCCCTAAATAAAGCAATTCGTTATGTTAAGCTTCGTAAACCATTTTGTGTAAATGATTTGCCAATGCAAAAGGTTTTATGGGACAGAAGGCTTGTGATGTCAATTCTTGATGCCATTAATGTTTCTACTCCATATCGTGTTGAATGTTCTCGTGATAATGGGCCAAAAATTGAGCAAGCTTTGGCTGATAAGCTTTTTAAAGTGTTTGGAATTAAAACTAATATCATACAAAATATTAGTCAACTTAAATGTATTGATGAAGACACAATTGATATTGATGGAAAAATTTTAAAAAAGCCGTTTGTTGAAAAGCCTGTAGATGGTGAAGATCATAATATTCATATTTATTATGCAAAAAATAAAGGTGGGGGTGGAAGACGATTATTTCGAAAAGTATGCTATTTTCTTTTTATTTATACATTATTAATTAAAAATAAGATTGGTAATAAATCATCAGAATTTGATCCTGAACTTTCATTTCCTCGTACAAATGGTTCATATATTTATGAACAGTTTATGGATGTAGATAATGCGGAAGATGTTAAAGTTTATACAGTTGGTCCTCATTATTTTCATGCAGAAACACGTAAAAGTCCTGTTGTTGATGGGCTAGTTCAACGCAATACATATGGAAAGGAAATTAGATTCGTTACCAAACTTTCTGAAGAAGAATCTGAAATGGCTAAAAAAATATGTCAAGCATTTGGTCAAACTATATGTGGTTTTGATTGTTTAAGAGTAAACGGAAAATCTTATGTTATTGATGTAAATGGATGGTCATTTGTTAAAGATAACAATGAATATTATGACAATACTTCTCGTATTTTGCGACAAATATTTATTGACGCTTCTCGAACAAAAAAATCTATAACTCCTTCTATTAATCAAACAGTTTCTTCATTGCCATTAGAACAAAATTCATGGCGTATTAAAGGCATGTTTTCTGTATTACGTCATGCTGATCGAACTCCAAAGCAAAAATTTAAATTTTCTTTTAAAAGTAAACCTTTTGTCGAATTGCTTCAAGGACATACTGAAGAAATAATTTTAAGAAATGAACAACTTAAAATGGTAATATCTGCTACAGAAAAAGCAAAATTAGAAAAATCCGAAGACATAGAAAAATTGAATCAATTACATAATACATTGTTAAAGAAAATAGAGTTTCCCGGAACTAAAGTTCAAATAAAACCTAATTATTCATCTGAAACAGGGAAGCTTGAAAAACTTCAACTTATTTTAAAATGGGGAGGCGAAGTATATTTTAATACTTTTATTTTTTAAATAAATTAATTTTTTTAGTTTACACATTCTGCTCGTTACCAATCTAAGGATTTAGGGGAGAATATACGAAAGGATCTTATTTTAATGAATTCAGGATGTTTTGATGACGTAAAAGTATTTACAAGTTCAGAAAGAAGAGTTAGTGCTAGTGGTATTTTTCTTTATAACTATATATATATATATGTAATTTATTTTTTAGCTGAAATATTTGCAATGGCTTTTCTTGATAAAGAAGAACTTCCACCAGGTTTTCTTGAAGTCCGAAAAGATCTTTTAGATGATTCAAATGCTGCAAAAGATAATATGGATAGAGTATATATTTTTTATATATTTTTTACAACTCTTAACTTGTTTTAGGTTAAAAAAAAGTTAAAAACATTATTAAGAGCAGATTCGTCAATGCGACCACAGTTTACATGGCCCAAAGATGTGCCAGAACCTAGTGAAGTTATGAAAGAAGTAGTTGAATTGATGAAGTTTCACCGTACAGTAATGAATAATAATTTTTCTTTATTTTCTGATAAATTGGATACATTTCAAACACGATGGTGTTGTAATGAAAATCCTTTTTTATTTAAAGAACGTTGGGAGAAATTGTTTTCTGAATTTTGTGATTCTGAAAAGGTTTAAATAATATTTATTTTACATAATTCTAAATATTTAAAGGCGGACCCTTCTAAAATATCAGAATTATATGATACAATGAAATATGATGCATTACATAATAGACCATTTTTAGATGCTATATTCTTACCAGAAAACTATCATGATACCAATAAAACTGACAAATCTTCTGTTTCCGATAGAGAAAATGGAACATCTAGAGAAATGTGTGGATCTAAAATTTTGCAAGGATCTGAAAAACTTCATAAATTATATCGTTTAGCAAAAATATTATTTGAGTATATAGTTTTTGTTATTTACTTAATTAGTTAATTGGTTTAGTTTTGTAAGCCCACAAGAATATGGAATTGAAAACGAAGAAAAGTTAGATATAGGGCTTTTAACTAGTATGCCATTGTTGAAGAAACTTATTACAGATATAAATGAAACTAAGTCATCTACACATGCTAAGGTACTATATTTTGAATAATATTTGGCTAAAAAGAATTAGTGTTATTTTTATTTTACAAAAGAATCACATATTTATACTCTTCTTAATTGTATATTCGAAAGTGGAATACCAACTAAAATAAAAAGAAATGAAATTCCTGAACTGGTAAATTTTTTTATATTATTATGTTATTAATTTGATTTAGGACTATCTTACACAAATAAATTTCGAATTATTTGAACGTACTACAAATTCAGTATTAGGAACAAAAGAACATTCTGTCAGAATTACATTATCTCCTGGATGTTATTCCCAAGATCCTTTATATATGCGACTAGATGCAAAACACTGTATCAGCGTTGCACCTAGGAAGTCTTTAACAAAACATCTAGATTTACAAGAAGTTTGTGGAAAAATTGAAGAAAATTTTAAACGAGTTAATCTTCCTAAAAGATTTATACCTCATGTTTTAAAATAAGGTATTTTAATAAATTATGAATCTTTAAATTTTAAATATAGAAATAGGATAAGGTTAATAAATATATTTATTTTAAAATTTTAGATATATTACTTAATGTTTTTAGGAATATTGTAGGTGTTATTTTTTATTAAGAATATAAATTTCATATTTATTTGTATATTATTATTAAACGTTATTATAAAAATCGTAAACAGTAGCAAATTGAAGGTATTTTACAATTCTTATATTTATAAATATTGGTGTTTATAAATATTTTTAGATTTTAAAGGCCCATGAAATCTTATGCATATTTAAATTATTTATTAATATGTATTTTCTATATTTTTGATTCCTAAATATAAGATTATTTTAGTCCTAAAAATATTTTTTAATTTACTATTTTTAGAATAATTACTATTACTAGAAGTTTATTGAAAATGATAATATATAAAAGGGTAGGATTGTTTTACTAATACTTTTTGAATTTTATATTTTTAAAATTTGAAGATTTAATTTTTATAATTAAAAATTTATATAAAAAAAGATTTTTATGCATTTTTAATTTATTTAACATTCAGTTATACTCGATCATAAGATTCTTATTTTATCATAATAATTGTTTTCAAGTATGTGAAAATCTAGGTACATTAAAAAATTAAATTATATGCTAAAGATTTTTAAAATCGTTAAACTTTATTTTTATTTTTGGAAATCAATGTAATTGGTTATTCTTATATTTTTGAAGCATAAATGATGTTTAGATATTGTTTTTAAAATTGTTATATTTATTATAATCAACTTATTTTTATATGATTATGAATTTTTAATTTGTATAATTATATATATTAATCAAACAGGTTGAAACTGGTTTTATGAATTAACACAATTGTACCTTCTTTATCTCTTACTTTTTATTAAATTATATTAATAATTAAAAACTAAACTTTATGTTTTTATAAAAATTTTATGTATATATATAATTATAATTTATTCTTTTACTAAATATACATTAAAATATACATTAAAAAATCTATAGTTAACTTTAAAAAACAAATTTTATATATTTTTCATAATAAAAATTATAATATTTCCAGAAATGCTATCATATGCTATAATTATAAAATATAGTTAAAACTTTAAAATTTCAAAACGTTAGACTTTGGTTACAAAGAATTAAGTACAAATAATAAAACTAATAATAACTATAAATAGATTCATTTACTAAGATATGTGTTTGATCAAATTAACCAAGATTAAAAATCATGAGTCATAGAATCAATTTAATAAATATATTACTAAATAAATTTACATATGTCAATTTCTGTAAAAACAAAATGTTATAAATTTCTAAAAATACTTATGCATAATAATAATACAAAATAAATTAATACCCTTATAATGTTCTTTCAAACAAATAACTAATACTTTCCCCATTATGTACCCTTCTATAAATATTTAACTTTTTTATATATAATTGAAAAATATTATACCTGATAGCTTCTCCAAAAACTCTGCTAATATCAATTATAACCAACTTTGTAGATATCTGTCTTTTTTCTTTACTAACAGGATATGTATTTGTAATAATAACCTAATTTATATCAGCAATAATGTAAATCAACAAAAAATAACCTTATCAATACAACTACATTCCTCTATTTGCTCTAAACAACCTTCTTGTAAAATTCCGTGAGTAGCAAGTACAAAAACTCTTTTTGCTCCACAATTTTTAATTAAATGCTCTGCAGCAGCTACAAAACTTCCCGGAGTCTCTATCATATCATCGAGAATTAATGCTGTTTTATTTTCAACATCTCCTACTAATGTAATCATTCTTTCTTCATTCGAATTCATATGTTCTTCTTCGTCAGAAGGAGCAATAATTGATGTATCAACAGACGCATTATTTGGATAAAAAGAAAACGTAGGAAAAAAAAGATTGTCTGAACCATGTGCAGCATCTGTCAAGTTTCCACATGGAGACATAGAAGATGGATAATCATCATCTACAACATGTCCTGATATCAATCTTGCAGTACGAATATTTGAACAAATACTTCTACTTGATTGTGGTTTTCTATGAGACGAAAATTCACTAGGAGTACTTGGCCTAGAAATAAAGGGTGTTTGATCTTCATAACAACTATTTTCATGAGAATTATAGATATACATATTACTATCATCAATGCTTTCATGATTAGATGTAATAGGCGAATAAGAATTCACGCTTATATATGAATACGATCCTTTGAATGTCTTTCTTTTTTTGTCTGTATGAATAAGAGCAAAATTAATATTCAAAGCATCTGCCAAACTCGTTACCCTAAAATAATAAGGCACCAATTCAAAAACCACCTCAATATACCTCTTTGCTCCATCCGGATTTTTGCTTACAACAACTGCACTCTCCCAATCGTCAATATTTTCCGTAATCCATCTTGCAATACTAGGCTCTGCGTATAAATTGTCAACAGGCTTGGTAAAGAAACCTTGAATCTGAGAAGCCTGGAACAATAAATACAGATATATATAAATATACAAAACAAAGAAATTACGTGGAGATCCATTGTAATAATATGATCTACTCCGGCAACAGTCAAAAGATTAGCAATCACTTAAAAAATTAGAAATAAACACTATAAGGCTCTTAAACACTTTTTGCTGTAATAGATCCTCTGTGTTTCCTCATCTTGCTTTGCTTAGAATAGGGGAAATATGGCATAACAGCTATTAATAATTAAATAAAGAAAAAATCGTATTTTGACCTATTTACCCGTAATTTTAGCTGCAGAAGCCCCTTTGCATGCAGAAATCATAATCAAAAGCTCCATCAAATGGTCATTAATCCTAATCATCTCTTTTAATCCTTCTTTTTACAAAAATACTTACGTATTGCTTCCTGATTGAATAATAAAAACATCTTCCATACGTACAGAACATGCTAATTAACATTAAAAATCATCTCAAGACTTCTTTATCCATTTCTAACCTATTTCTACTCTTGTTTCTTGATTAGAAAATTTTTTGAGACTAACTGGTGCTGGTAAAATCCCTAAATGATGTGTAATTGCTTCTACAAGTTCAGGATGGGATGACCCCCCAAAAATCTTTGTTCTTCTCATGAATAAGTGCCTTTCGGCTCTGATTTTGACCCTTTAAACAGCGTATTTGCTCTGATTTAAAGAAATCATTTTTTTACAATATTATGGTGCACCGTAAATCGGATACACTCACATCTTTACTTGAAATACCAAAGACTGATGATATATACTCAGATTGCAGTAAATGCATCTATAGAGGCATCCCTATGCACTAAAAGCTGAGTATATACGTGTTATATATATACTGTATGTGTATTGTATATGTATGCATTATAAATTATATATGTATTTGTAAGTTACATCTATATTATATCAGTATTTTATATGTATGTATATACGCGTTATATACGCATTGGATACATGTGTAATATATATACATTATATTTATAATGTATACACACTATATAGATCATATATGTATGTATGTGCACTTATATGCATGCAATATACGTATTTTTGTATAATATTATATATGTTGTGCACTATTAAGACAGTGCAATGTACATACAGAGTGAATTTACGCAGATACAGCCGAGTAGTTGATCATATAGCAAATATAATGCAAATAACACCTATATGCGCATATAAAACGCATATACTGTAGATAAAGAGTAGATATATACACGAATAATACATATATAGCACGTAGACATTATACATGGGACATTGTGTAATGCATATACACTGTGTATATATAGCGCATATATAGTGTACATGCAACGCAGATACACAGATAGCATGTGCTATATAAATAGATATACATAAACGTAGTCATCTATAGGTGTATATAAACATTTTAGACATTTATAGATATTTGTAGATACATATATGTATATATATGCTTGTATAAACGCATATACATCTAATAAGTATGTATAAATGCAGAGTGGATATAAAATATATATAGCTATATATGCGTATCTTATGTGCATAGACTATGTGTACAGAGTATGTAAAGCATATCAGTATTATATATACGCTGTCTATTGTATATATACAGCATGTATCTCCTATGCAGACAATACGAATTGCGTGTATATCGTATATACCATATACGTACAGTGTACATTATATATGTCTTATACGTATTATATGCGTATAGATACGTATATATACATAGTATATGCACATTATATATGCTGCATATACTCCACGTTTGTTTGCGTCTTCTCTTACAGACAATCCCAAAAAGCAGATTGCTGCCTTAATGAACGCCAATTTATCTACCACTGCTCCGTTCTTCTGTTTCCACTGTAAAACATATCAATGTCCACGCAAACAAAAGAGCGTCTTTTCAGCTGTTCAGTGGGTTTTTAAACAACTGTAATACCCAATTATAGTCAAGCAGCATAAACATTATTTGGTATTGCAGCTGTCTAAAATATATACAAAATACCTTAAATACAGCACGTATATAACTTTTCCAAGCCGCTTATATATTTAAGGAGGAAAAAATTGTATAATATTATGAGTATACAAAATACAGCAGAAGCACTGTATCAAGCAAGTATATGCACCAAAGTTGCAAATATACACCCAAATACAGCACTTTGTATATACAGAAATTTGTATATACACTAGAATATGTGCAAAGCGTGCAAATCAAGTACGATACCATTGTATATGCACGTATGCACTATACATATAGTATATACGTACTGTACACACTATATATACGTCATATATGCGTTATATATGCGTTATATATGCGTTATATATGCGTTATATATGCACTACATCTAGATACTATATGCATACTATATGCATATTATATGTACTCAACAGGTACAAGTCAAACATTATTGTCAGTTCTTTGGTTATCGGCGTAAAAGTTAGATTTTATCGAACGTCAAAAAAATATTGAAATAATAATATAGTAATAATGTGGTAAAAAAGGCGGGTTTTGAGGGAGCTTTGGGCCCTAAATGATCTCACTATTTAATGATTTACTACGGGAAAAGATCTGTTTCTTTAGGAGAGCTTTATCGCTATACAATAACATTAGATCCGTCATTTGATGATTTTCAAAAAAGATCTAATAAAAGAGCTTTTAAAAATCTATGGCTTAGAATAAGAAATACGACATCTGTAAGTGTTATTATTGTCTATATTTTTCTGATGCAATAGGAAGCATTTTCTCAGAGTGGCTTATTTTAACGGCCCATATACACTTTATGTTTCAGTTCGAGGTCTTGATTATTCACCATTTAAGTTGCCGTTGGACTTTATTCCCCAATATCGTCAAAATCTTAAAGCAGGTTCATCATTTTGGGTGGCTCTTCCTATTCCAGAGAGATGTTCAGATGATTCATTAAAGGCAGAACATTTGTCTAAAAAAAAGGGATGGATTGTAGATATTATTAGTCAGATTGTGTTCTCTCAGTCTGCTAATGTGCATTTTGAGATAGCATTATCAACCTCAATGCAGGACATATTTTGGGCAGGTTGTTTTGGTGTTACTGAGCTTAAAGATATACCGATAAAAGTATATGAACAAAATACGAGCCAGCTTTGGTCTGTACCAGAAGATTTGAGATTAGATGACTCTATTGAAAAACCATCAAAAAAAGATATTCACTTTGTTGTTTTAACGCATGGTCTTCATTCAAACGTAAATGCAGATATGTTTTACCTTAAAGAGCGGATTGAAGAGCAGGGACGGATATCAGGTGAAAACTTAGTTGTTTCTGGATATAATGGGAATGTTTGCAGGACGGATAAGGGCGTCGAATATCTTGGAAAACGTCTTGCAGAATGGGTTTTAAAAGAAGTTGGATGGTTTAGCAACAAAAGACCCTATTACCAAAAAATTTCATTTATTTCACATAGTCTTGGTGGATTAGTACAGCTTTACGCTATTGGGTGGATTTGGATACGTACAGAAGGAAAATTTTATGATCCTTCTTCTAATGGTCTTGTTCCTGTTAATTTCGTTACTCTTGCTTCTCCGTGGCTTGGATTATTTGCAGAAAATCCTATATATGTAACCAAGGCTTTAGAATATGGAATTGTTGGGAAAACAGGAAAAGACTTAGGTCTCTCTATGAAACATAATAAAACCAATCGTTTAAAACATAATAAAATCAGTCGCTTAAAACATAGTAAAACCAATCGCTTAACAAATCAGGCTATTCATTCGGATAATTCATTGCCTTTTTTAAGTACTTTGTCATCAGAAAAAAGTCCATCTAGAACAGCACTTAAGCTTTTTGAAAGGCGAACAGTGTATTCGAATATAATCAACGATGGTATCGTTCCATTAAGAACAAGTTCCTTATTTTTTCTTGATTGGAGAAATATTGACTGGTGTGAAAAAAAAAATCTTAATAAATATGAAAAAAATGTTTTATTACCAATTCAATCAGATAAATTAAATCAGTATCATTTTCATGAAGAGAAAAATAAAAATTTTATAAATACTAATTATCCATATCAAGCATTATCTACAGTATGTTCTAATGGATCTGTCGAAACAGATGCATCTAATTTTTCTCTAATGTTATCTCCAGTCGACGAATTACAGTTTTCAAATATCGATAAATATAAAAATAGTAAGCATTACAATATACCTTCAAATATATCTAAAAATATGGAATTCCAAAATGAGATAGAATATGAAACAAATATGCAATTTAATACAAATGATTTTTATCCTCCGAAATATAATAATTTTTTACCTATTTTAAAAACAGATACTAAACCGTTTCGTTCAAATTCTAAATCGTCGCATACCTCAATATATCATAGTTATGATTCTTCAAAGCTATTTAAAAATAAATCCGAATCGAATTCTTTAGAAACAAATAAATTAAAAACAAATTCATTTTCTTCTATAATTTCTTCATTTAAGACATATTTAAAGATCAAGCGCAATAAAGACTCTTTGAAAATAAAAAAGAACAAAAAAAGCGGAACTATCAATAGCACAAGTACTGATTATACTTATTTTTGCCATAAGATTAATCTTATTCCAAAAATGGGTTTTTTTCGAAGTGCACGCAATGTTTTAAGTTCACCTTTGCCAAAAAAAGAATACTTGATTAATCCTTGTCAGACAAAGACCATAATTCATGACCGATATTATTATCCTGAAGATATACCCAAGAAGTTTTATAAATTAGATTCCAAATTAGATGCATCCCAGCGTGGAAAGAATAGTTTAAAAAGAAATAAAGTATCTAAAGAGAAATTAATTCTTGAAGAAAAAATTGCTAGAGAATGGCATGCTGATATGATTTGGAGAAAAGTGTTGGTACATTTAGAACCAGATGCACACAATAATATAATTTGTAGAAGAATGTAAGAATTTCTATTTTATTATTAATCTTATATAACTTAGGTTTGTAAATGCATATGGATGGCCTGTTATAGAACATTTAGTATTAAATCATTTCTAAAAATATTAAAAATGAGCAATTTATTAATAATTAGAAATGTAAAATATTTTATATACTTTATTTATTTAACAATATTCAAATTAACAATTATATCTTCACAACTTTTTGATACAATTCTATACTATGAATCTTATAACTAAACATATTTTTATAAATAATTCTAAGATAGACCGACTAAAAACTAATAACAAAAAAAAGTTAATTTATCAATCATATATTTGTAAATATTAACAGTGAAAGACATTTAATTCACTAATGTAAATCCAAATAAATTTTATTTAAAACCTAAATTCTCTATTATATTAAATTTATAAATATATGCTAATAAGCTCCTAAATAGCCCATAACTTTTTATTCAAATTAAAAATGTTTCAAATTAACCATCCAAATATTTTTAATAGTTATATATTAGTCATCAAAAGAACAGCAAGATTTCCTTCGTTTTCACCCAAAATCATTACTTCATGATCACCAACCTGGCATAACCCCAAAGCTTCCATCCCTAATTTTACAACACTTTGTTGACTAATTACTTGATTATTATCAACATTCCAATACAAATATATATTCTGACTACTATATAAACCTTTTCTATAGGCACCTGATTCGACAATAATTGCAAATTTGTTAGTATAACTATATTCTAAATATTTTTTTGATATTTTTGAAGAAGAAATATATGACAAAGCAGGAAATGTAGCAGAATGTGTTAAATCCATCAAAGAATTCACATGAGAACTTCTTATATCATAAATTAATGTATCAACATTAGACCTTACAGGCAAAGTAAGAGCCTTATTCTTTTGATTTACAAATTGATTTCCAACCACATTCACGCCACTGACTTCAGCAATACATAAACCCTCTTTAAACTGCTGCAAGAAATAAATTTCAATGTCCTCATTATCTAAATCATATTCATCATTTGATTCAATTTTTGACATAATTAGCTTAGGCTTTAAAAGATCTTTTAGTACATTTATTCTATCTGATAAATTTTCTAATTCTAATGCATTATCCTCTTTTTCAAAAACACGTAACCATTTAAGACCAACAATGGTCTTTTTCATGGTGATTTCAAGAATTTTTTCCGAAAAAAAAGGAGTTTGTGAAAGATTCCATGTTGATTCTAATGGAAGGATTGTATCGTAAAATTTGTGATTCAATATATACTTGAGTTCTTCATACTTAGATGGCCCTTGCAACTGATTATCAAAAAAATTGATAAAAATATCCTGCTTAGTAATTGTTTCAGATAATGTTAAAAATAAAGAGACTTCTTCTGGTGTCTGAATCCATGTATAATGTATTTTATTATCAGACAAATAGGAAGAATCTTTCTTGTTTTTGAAATTATTTTGGATTCTATCATGAACACCTAAAATAATTGTTAAATTAGTTGATGTTTCCTGTAAAAACCGAGCAAAAATGGGTATCTCTTTTGAAAAAAATATATTCAAAATATGCAATGTCCATGAATTTTCAATTTTTTCACAAAGAATATCTTTTATAGAATACCTTACTGATCTTAAAGATGCTGCTTCTTTATTTCCATTTAAATGAGCAATCAAAATTTGTATTTTTATATCCGAATGAAAAATTGCATCTAAAATGATAAAAGGATGTGACTGAAGCTCGTCTGTAGAAAAGGCAATCATTTCTGTTTGCACTGAATTCTCTAATAGCTTGATAAAATATAATTTCCCTGCACCATCTGTAGCCAGTATAAAAGTTTCTGTTAAAACTTTTAAATCAGGAAAATATGAATAAATATCATCATAGCCTGTGCCTTTATATGAAAATGTTGGTATTTCAATGTTCGTAATAACTCTTTCCTGAAAAACAACATCACCCTAATCATTAATTTTTAAATAAAGAATTTATTATTTTTACTTCAGATTTTGCCCAAGAAAGCTCTACAAAAGCGCCATCCTGTGAAATAAAAATAGTAGAACACTCCCGAGTACCATTTTTTAAATGATTCCAACGTAAACGCACTCTCCATTCATGATATCCAACTTTTGCATGAGACGGTAAAGATAATTTTACAGGACAATGATTAATCTTCTGACGGTATAAACATGGTATTTCTTTATCACTTCTTAATTTATAAGATTCAAATTTAGGCCGTAAAAGTTCTGAATTTTTTTTAAGTTTAAGTATTGTACAATCTCCAATACTTTTGTTCATGGTTGTCCGTAGCAAAAGTAATCGTAAGATTTAAGTATTTAAAAAAATAACCAGTCAATTAATCGACAAATAAATATTCATTATAAAGACAAAGCATTTTCTTTAGAGTTCCAACAATGCTATTTATCTTTTCTAATTTTTTTATGATATAGAAATAAATATCTGCTATAAAATAAATTTGTTTTTTATATAAAAATTAAATTTCGTTAATATAAGTTGGTCCATTTTCATTATATTCGCCTCTTCCCATGTAGTTTTTTGAACTAGGATCGTTAAATGACAATTTAGCTACAATTTGTCCACCAAGAAAACAAGCTTCTTCCAGAATTGCATTGGGATTTCTATCTAATTTCCATTCTAGAAAAAAATCAGGTATTTTTGCAAGCCGGATTGTTGATGGGAAAATGATTGGCGGATTGTGATATACCAAATAGCTTGAATTTACATTTGATATCATCGTGTTGGAAGATGTATACGCTGATGTAGACATATTAGGATGCTTCATTGCTGTACTTTCAATGACAGAAATATATTTTTGAGTAATATCTGACAGAAGTTGTTCTTTAAATCCTATAAATCATTAATTACCCATGAAATCTTAGTCATAATGTATAACCTAAAATTCGAGATCCTTCACCAACAATAGCAATGTTCTCCCAAAGATCAGAACGTCGGTCTGGTTCAATGCTGACACTGTTTATCGCCATATAAATAGCATTCAAAATTCCCAACCTCCCTTCTTGAACATCATCTTCAAAAAAATTATCACATACTTCAAATCTTTCCTTTCCTATAAGAACAACTTGACTATTATCTAAAGTAAATTGGTTGTAAGTTAATTTTTTGTTTTCAAAAACATTATTTTCATTTTTTGATTTTCTATTCTGGTTTTTCTCCGCTTCTTTTTGAGCCAAATACTCTCTTGTTCTACCACTTACAACAATTGATGCTACATCTTCTACACCCTCCATACTACTATCTGGTGGAGGTAAGTTATCACTTGTTTTGTTTAAAAGTTTTTGAAAAGATTCTTGAGGTTTCTGTAAAATCACTTCAACGATATTTGAGCATTTAATTTTTTCCGCAAGTTCAAATGTTATTTCTTCAGAAGGAAGAGGCGTATTAGTTTCTTTCAAAATAGGAGGAGATGATAAAAGTAAAGCATGTAACCTCTCTGTTAAATTTTTTCCGCCAATAGGAATTGTTATCCTTGCTGATGTAACTGCTTGTGCATCCAACACAGGAGTAATATCTTAAAACGTCATATTTTTTCATGAAATATATATAATAAATACCCGTTTTTTCATAGCCCACATGAATAACAATTCCAGAAAGATGCCCCATTGCATACAAAGGGAAAACACTTGCATCTCCAATTGCAAACCCAGCAACTAAGTGATCTTCAAAAAATGTGCATGTTGCAAGTTCTTTATCACGCATATTCCATTGAGGAGGAACAATTAAATAAACAGGATTTATAGACGTTCTTGGCTGAGGAGGATATTGCCGATTCATCCTATTATATAAAATATAGTTCCTGAACTCATAAACAAAACGTATAAAAAACTAAACTGTTCTGACCAAATTGCTTTTAACGCTTCCCAGTCTTTTACAATCCCTTGTTTAATAGGCCATATAACTTCAACATCCTCCTTTGCTTCTAATGCTTTATCTAGATCTAATCCTACAAGATAGCTTTTTTTATTATTTTTATCAATAGTTTCATGGTTTTCTGCTTTCCGAATACCAACACGTGTAAATATTTTTATAGTTGGCGGTGTTAAAGACTCTGAGATCCCAAGAATTGCGCGTGTTCTATAAGACCCTATATGAATTACCTATTTATTATTAACGGACATCTTTTAATAAACAATAATTACTAACAATGATACTTTCATCTCGAAATGTTGTTAATGGCATAATTTAACGTAGAATTTAGAAATATTAATGTAGAATTGGATACTTAATGTGTTTACTTCTTAAAAAGAACATAATCAGTAAAAAAAGAACTTATTAATCATTTTTACTTAGTTTTTTTAATAATGAATATAGAATATTTCTTGATCGTTTTAAAATCAATAGGATAGATTTTATGATATAAAAGCTATTTTCAAAAAATATTAAAAATTAAACAAATAAGAAAAAAATCATTTAGAATTATATGAAAATACAACTCTAAAGCAGCTTAGTTAAATATAAATCCTTTATAAATAAAAACGAATCAGAGAAACGAAATAATTTAAAAATATTGACAGACATTATAAAAACTAAGGATAAATATATATTTTAGAATAGAATAGAATATTTATAATATATTTTATATTTTTTATAGATATTTAACAAAATATAAAATAACGTTACTCAAAATCTAATGACGTTTCCTGTTTAAGCCAAAGATGAAGGTTTAATATTTTAAAAATCAAACAAATTATTTTTTATTAACCTTATACTTTAAGACAATAAAGATAGATATAAATATTTGTGTAATGCTGAAAAATATATGTGCCATCTGAATTACCTAAAATCAGACAAAATCAATTTGTACGGGAAAATTTTTGATAAAATTTTCATTTTTATTTCAATATTGCAGACTTCTCATTCATTCGTTTAAATGCATCACCTTCTTCATAATCCTCGCGTATCTCAAACGCTTTTCTGAGCTTCTCTAATTCTCTGGCTTTTGCAGTTGCAAGTTCATGAACTTGGTAAGATTTAAGATTTTTAACATCTTTATATGTAACAATCTCATCTTTTTCCTGATCTAAAAGCTTTTTACGGTACTCGTCTACTTTTTTTTCAATATCCTCTTCACAAAGCTCTCCACTATCTTCAAGTTCGTCTCTATATTTAAACACTTTTATTTCAATTTTTCTTTTTCTATCATGTTCAAGAATATCTTTATCTGGTTTCTTAGAAACATGCCTTGTAGGTGTATAAGGCTTTATTGGCTCTCTTGCATGCTTAATATGAGATCTAGATTAACATCAAACTTATGACTTTTTAAAACAAATAATTTACAAATTTCTCATAATATAGCCATTTGTTCCAGAACCACGAGGTGTTGGAAGACCAATACTAGAAGATTTCATGAGTTTAAATCAAAACATGCCATATTTTATCCCAACGTACCCATTATAGCTCATTACTTTTATAAAATTAAAAAACTGTATTTAATGGATTTAAACCAGTACTTTAATTTTTTTTTTCTTAAAAACAAAATTAAAAATATGTATTTATAAAATTTTTGCTTTTATTTTCAATTTTAACTCTTATTTAAGACTTATTTATAATTTCTTATATTTTTAAAGAGTCAAGACTTAGGATTTAAATGGAGATTTATCGTTAAATTAAGAACCTTTAAAATATATTTTTAAATTATGTTAAAGAAAAAATTAAAATATTTTAGTAGAAAGAAGCAAAAATAAACAATTAATTTAAGAAATACTATTTATTTTTATTTTTTAGTTTTTTTTTTTTATTCTTTAAGCAGAAAAACATGGCTGATGACAAAAATACTATTCAAGATACAGAAGGTAAAAAGCAATGCTTTTTTTTCTTTTCAAATACAGCTAAATACTTTTAGATACATCTAGAATAAATAAGAAAAAGAAATATAGGAAGGAAAAGCCATGGGATTCAGAAGAAATTGATCATGTAGGTTTTTTGTATTTAGAAATGTCTTTTTTTAAAAATGAATTTTAGTGGAAAATTGAACCTTTTGTAGAAGATAAGAATGCACCTTCTTTTACAGATGAGTCTTCTTTTGCTACTCTTTTTCCTAAATATCGTGAAAAATATCTTCAAGAAATATGGCCTCATGTTACGCAAAATTTAAACAACTATGGGATATCATGTGTTCTTGATTTAATTGTGGGGAGTATGACAGTAAAAACAACAAGAAAAACAAAAGACCCGTGTTCTATTTTAAAGGCTAGAGATCTTATAAAACTACTTGCACGTAGTGTTCCTTTTCCTCAGGTTTTTTTTTTTATATTTTTATTCTTTATTTATTTTTAAGGCAATTAAAATTATGGATGATTCTATGGCCTGTGATATTATAAAAATTGGTGGGTTTCTACGAAATAAAGAAAGATTCATAAAACGAAGACAACGTATTTTAGGACCTAATGGTTCTACTTTAAAAGTAAATTTGACAAATAATATTTTATATGATTTATTATCTTATATAGGCATTGGAGCTGTTAACACAATGTTATATAATGGTACAAGGAAACACTGTTAGCGTTATGGGAAATTACAAAGGATTAAAAGAAGTACGAAAAATTGTAGAAGATTGCATGAAAAATATCCATCCAATATATCATATTAAGGTATATTTTTTAGACTTATTAATCTTCTTTTCTTTATTTTACTCATCTTTTACCTTCTATCTTATATTTTGTTTATTTTTCTATTTTTTATATCTTATTCATTTTTTATTTATATTTTACTTATCTTTTTATTTATATTTTATTTATATTTACTCATATTTTTAGGAGTTGATGATAAAGCGTGAACTTGCTAAAGATCCAGTGCTTAAGAATGAATCATGGGACAGGTTTCTACCTCATTTTAAAAAACGTAATGTTGCTCGAAGAAAGCCTAAGCAAATTAAAATAAAAGAATACACTCCATTTCCACCTCCTCAACAGCCAAGCAAAATTGATCTTCAAATTGAAAGTGGAGAGGTTTTTCAATGTATTCATTTATACTATTTATTAAAAATTTTTAGTATTTTATGTCTAAGCGTGCTAAGGAGAAAAAGAAACGTGAAGAAAATAAAGAAAAGCAAGCACGAATTTCTAAAGAAAGAAGCAAGGAGAGGCAAAAAGCTTTTGAGCCTCCAAAAGAACGTCCCTATCAAAAAACTAACCAATAGTATTTTTATTTATAAATAAGCAACTGTTTATTTATAGAAAAACACATGTTTATATCTAGAAATACGTAGTAATTCTGTTTATTGAGATATACAATTTTCTTAAATAATCTAAATAACTTTAGGGTTAAACCCTCGGACACTCAAATAGCTAAAGATTAAAATTTTATCTGATTTGCTATATTTAAGGTTGTAGGAAATATCATAAATTTATTAGGATATTTTCAGACTACTCTTAATACTTATAAGTATTAATGATTTCTAATTTTTTAGATTTACACTTTTTTGAATTATATTTCTCTATTTCTATCAATTTAAACTAAAAGAGAAACAATTCTTTTAATCTGATAATCTTTTAAATCATTTGTCTATAAATATTATAAAACTGTTATTATTTGAGTTCTAATATTTATTAGGCTATTATAAGAAAGCATAATTAACAAATTCTCATTTTCTTTTAATTTGTGTTTCATTCTTTACCCTCAATTTATTTTCAATTTTGATTTCTTTTTCAATTTAATAAAAAAAATGCAGAAATTTATCATTGGTTTTCTTTTTTCTTTAGATTCTGTCTTTGCTCGCTTTCCTATACATTTGCAAGTGCATTCGAATTTTTATTTTGCTAAGAAATTGCAAACACCTTCTGAACAGGTTTTGGAGCCGCATTTTCATGGAGATTCAGTATGCACTGATATACTTGAGAATAATAAATTCAGTCGTATGTGACCCTTTATTACTTATTTCTTTATAATGTTTTTGTGCAGCTGAATTGATCAAATGTCTCAAGCAAATTGCAAAAGATTCATATTGTGGAGGAAGTTATGATGCTAAATGCCTATGTGATTCGGACCACTTTGTTTTCTCTACTGGATATGTTAAAACTTATGCTGATTGCTTTCGAAAATTCACTTATGAGGAACACTATAACTTTTTTTCTTATTTTCAAGAACTTTGTTCAAAAACTACATCATTTAATAAGGAATGTTTAAAGCTTAATTCGCCACCGAAACCTATTCCGTGTCCAGATCCATATAGAGGCATGGACTGGGGTGGTAAGTATCCTCTTTCTATACAAAAATATGTTCATGTTTGTAGAAAATGTCCTTAATTGCCTTTTAAAGGAATTAGAAAGATCAAACTGTAAAAAACCTTATGATGCACATTGCCTTTGTGATTCCCAGTCTCATTGGCTCGGTGTTAATAAATGCCTTGCAACTGCTGAAATTAATAGACTGTTTATGGCTCAACATATTCGGAAATCACTTTGTCATGATCCATTGTCTTTATCTGGATGTTCAGGTATAGATAAGGAATCACAGCAATGCCCTGGTGTTTTTGAAGATGAAAAACTGGATGGTATATACACTAATTTTTGTGAATTCGTATTAATGAATTTAGGCAATCTTAAAATTTGTTTAGAAAATATTACTAAAAGTACATATTGTGGTGGAAGTGAAGATCCTGTTTGTTTATGTGACTCAAAATTTTTTGAAAAATCTACAAGTGATTTAAAAAATTATCCAAAGTGTTTTAGTGAACTGGATCATGAGATTCGCTTATCTTTTTTATCTTTTAAACACGATATTTGTCAGAACCCTAAATCGCCATCTAATTGTAAAATAAAAATAAAATCTTTTCATAGTAATACAGTCTTTTACGAGTTATATAAAGGTTTACAGCTTGATGGTATGTATTCTTATTTAGTTTCTTTTTTATTTATAAAATTAAGAAACTCTTAAAAAATGCATGTACAAAGCTGCAGTGGAGTCTTTTTGTAAAGCACCTTATAAAGCATTATGTCTTTGCGATTCAAAGTCTTATTGGGATGGAATTCAAAAATGTATTTCTCATTCTAATGCTGAAAAACATGAGTTAGTTAATAGTTATTTGAAATCTGTTTGTGAAAATCCTGATTCCGTTGCCGGTTCTATTAAAGAAGATCAATTATTGTCTACATGTAAAGACGTTTATGAGGGTAGCAAATTTAGTGGTATATATATATTTTTAATTGTACTTTTGGATTTATAAGTATAGATAAATTAAAACAGTGTTTACGAAAGATTGCAGAAGAAACACGTTGTGGAGGGAGCTATGATCCTGTGTGTCTTTGTGATTCTATTCATTATTTTGATTCAACAATGTACGTTAGTACATATGCTGACTGTTTTCTTCTGTTTACTGTTAATGAACATCTTGAATATAGCGATCATTATCGTTCTATGTGTAAAAATCCTCAGTTACCACATGCTCAGTGTATTGGACTTCGGAATCCTCCTCCTGTATTATATACATGTTCCGACATATTTAAAAAAATGAAACTTCCTGGTAAGCATATTTTTATTTTATATGACTTTTTTTATTTATATTATTCAGATTCTATCAAAGAATGCTTAAACAGAGCATTGAAAAAAGCACCGTGTGACCAGCCTTATGATTCATTATGTTTATGTGATTCGTTATCTTTTTGGAATGATATCAATACATGTATGATTACCTCGGATAGTGAAGAGTTTAAAGCGATAAGAGAGTTTCACTTTATTTTGTGTCAAAATCCTAAAACAATTCCTGGATGTGAAAGCGCTATTTCTGCTATATAAAAAAAGTTTTCCACATTAAAAAAATTGTTGACTTTAGTTAAAACCATTGTCATCTTCATTCCACAAGCTATTGTAATCAATTATTCTGAATATAGGAATAAAAACAACAGATTATTAATACAAACCTTGATTCCCTTAGGTATTTATATATCAAATATAATGGATTTGCAGAAAACAAAATTACATAATATAATATATTTGATTGTTGAAATAGTTAATTTTATTATAATACCATAGATTTAAATCATATATTTTATATTTACCTCATTTTCAATAAATAATTCTATTTATAAGTATTAGGTTTTAATATACTTTTTTGTTAAATAATTTGTCTTATTGAACATTGAATAAAATATCCTAAATAGTATTTTATATTATTGATTTTTTATTATATATATATTTATTAATGTTTTATATGAAAGAAATTAAAAAGTATTTTTAGATGATTTTTATATTTTATTATTAATTATTTATGTAATTTTGAATTAAAAAAATTTTAAATATTTTTAACTTTGTAAAATCAAAAAAATAAATTTATTTTTTTTTAAAAAATATTTTCAACTATTTTCAATTATAAATTCATATTTTTGTAGCAATAAATAATATAATATTTTTAATATTAAATATAACATTAATATAAAAATTGCAAACATCTCAGTATTAGTATTTATTTTAATCTTTAAAATGAAATCAATAGGAACAAAATGCACAATTTACAATAAGCATAATTATAATATATCCAATAAAATTAATCTTGTCTCTATTTATCTAAGCAATATAAAGATTTACAACATCTATAAATAGTCCTATAAGAGTAACATGATAAAAGCTTAAATAAAAATACAATAAAAATGTATTTTGCCTAAAATTTCCTAATAAACACATAAAATCATTTTTTCTACTTTTTTTACAAACATTGACTTTATACACTCACCTAATCATTTAATATATCCCTAAAATTTTAAAAATAAAAAAATTCTATTTTTCTAAAAACTATTCCTTTTTCCACAAAATACACATTCAAAAAATTATCTATATATACATATTTCTGTATTTTTATTTTTTTTAAAATCCTGCTTACTAATATCTTTTTATTAGTCAAATGATATACGAGATAACCTCAAAAAAAATATAAATTACACAAATTCCCCATTTTTCTTTTATTAAATACCAAAATCATGGAATCTATTTTAAAACAAGGAATGCGTGTATGGTAAGCAAAGTATTTTCTTTATAAAGTTCTATAAACTTATTTATTCAGCTGGTTTTTAAAAACAACATCACCCAGCACACTACGACATTTAAGCCAAAAAATAGAGAAAGGAGGGCTAACAGCGCTTCAAGCGTCTGCATATGGCTGCCCAGTTATGGGGAATATTCTCCGTTCTCTTGGAGCCCAGTCTTATGTATCAGGGACCTTTATTAATAATGCAAAGATGGACACACTTGAAAATATTCATGCAAAAGCAGGAGTTTTTGATACATCTTCTGGTACAAGAACAAGAATAGTAATTCCTGGTAGACTGAATAATTTGAAGGTCTTTGCCATCATGCAGAAGCGATCCGTACAGCATCATGTCAAATACTAGGAAACCACAAGTTTGATTATGAAGAATGGTGTTCTGAAGAGCTTAATAAAAAACGTAAAGACAACTCGTATCGTTACTTTAATAATATCAATCGGCTTGCAAAAGAAGCGCCATTTGCACATACAAATCACTCTGATAAACGGATTGCTGTATGGTGTTCAAACGATTATTTGAATATGAGTAGAAATAAAGCAGTGATTGATTCTATGCATCGTGTACTTAACATTTATGGTGCAGGTGCAGGTGGGACACGGAATATTGCAGGAAATAATCAGCATATTGAGCGTCTAGAAGCAACTATTGCAGATCTTCATGGAAAAGAGTCTTCTCTAGTTTTTAGCTCATGTTATGTTGCAAATGATGCTTGCATTTCTACTCTTGGCAGTAAGATGCCGAATTGCATTATATTTTCCGATGCTTCTAACCATGCATCAATAATACAAGGTATTTCTCATTCTCGTGCTCAAAAAATAATTTTTAAACACAATGATCTTGAGGATCTTGAATCTAAACTTAAATCTGTTCCTTTACATGTACCAAAGATTATCTGCTTTGAGTCTATATATTCTATGTGTGGATCAGTGGGGCCTATCAAGGAAATATGTGATCTTGCTAAGAGATATGGTGCTCTTACTTTCCTTGACGAGGTTCATGCAGTTGGGATGTATGGGAAATATGGTGGAGGTGTTGCTGAACATATTGGCCAAATGTCACGTGTTGATATTATTACTGGAACATTAGGCAAAGCTTATGGATGCGTTGGAGGATACATTGCATCATCTAAAAACATTGTCGATGCTGTCCGTTCTTTAGCACCAGGATTTATTTTTACAACATCCTTACCTCCTCATGTTGTGGAAGGTGCTCGTACTTCTATTGAATATCAAAAAAATACATCTGAGGACCGTATTCTTCAACAAATTCACACTCGACAAATTAAAAAAGCTCTTAAAGATGCAGGACTGCCTTTACTTCCTAATCCAAGTCATATTGTGCCTCTTATGGTAGGCGATGCTAAAATCTGTAAAGAAATATCAGACGAATTATTGCAGAAATACGATATATATATACAGTCTATTAATTACCCTACCGTCCCTGTTAGCACAGAACGTTTGCGAATTACTCCTACACCAGCACATACTTCTCAATTTCAAGAAAAACTTCTTTTTGCTTTGAAACAAATTTGGAAGGAGCGTTCCTTAAGAAAAATAGACGAATGGGACATGGAAGCTCTTGGCTCATTTACAAAAGAACTATGGACTGACGAAGAATTGAAACTGTATGACGTTAATAATATAATGAGCGATGTCACGTTTCCAAGACTAAAATATCAACAAATCAATGTCTGAGTAAAACGTTCTGCCATGCTAATTAGACATACTGGCTATTTATATTTTTGTATATGCAATATAGATATAATAACAATATAATTTAATTATATTAACAATATGATCAACTAGTAGTGCAATCATATTAATATACTTCCATTACTAACAATCGGTCTAAATTTTGACATTTACTGTAAAGTTTATATATATTTAACTCTTCAAATATATCCATTTTTTTCCAGAATTTCCCAAAATATCCTCTTGCATTCTACCTGCGCCTTTAATCTGCTACAAAGAAGAAACTGTCCACTTAGTTTTCTATGTAAAGAATATGTTTCTTCTGGCGGTGGTGTCAATCTTTGCTGTATCATCAATGGAATCGTTTTTTTTATCTTTTCTGTTATTGTTTGCTTTGAAAAGTCATATCTATCCTCTGAACTAATACGAAATGGTTCTGCTAAAGCCAAAACAGATTCTATATGTGCTTCTCGCATCGCCTATCATTAAAATAAACATCAATGCCCCTCTATATACCCATACCTTTGATTCGTCTCCTGTAAGATACCCCAATCTAATAGAAACCTCATAGCACTCTTCTCTATCACCTTTTGCCGCTGCTTTTAGTATTGATATATAGTCTCTAATAAATTCTTTATTAAATAACCGTGATGCACCAAAGTCCACAAGCCCAATCTGCCCATATTAATAAATAAATAATAAATATATAATGAATTGCGTCTTTTATTGCGCCAAATACCTTTTTTTGTGTCTCATCATACAGAAAGTTACTCCAGTTTGGATCTGTTTGCATGTATCTGAACTCTACAATTTCACGGAGACACAGTTGGAACAAAGACTCTGCAATCTGCCAGCAAATAAATAAAAAAATGGAAATATACAAAGAATTATTGTGCTATACCCAGTTCCTTTCTTTCTGTTCAATATTATCCATTTTTCTCATACTTTTGCCCTCCAGATGTTCCATTGTCAGCACTCGCTTGGTGCTTGCTTCTTTCACAACCTTAGGCACAACAAACCTTCCCTCACCCAATAGCTCCTTAAAACGTTGTATATTCTGTGCTTCTCGTTCATAATCACATTCCCAAGCCAGTTCTCTGCGTGCTACATCCAATGTCCGGTCAAGATACAGGCCCTTTGGAAGAAGACCTGATGCACTCAATAAAATGCTCATATTCTTTAGATCAGACTCAATAGATTTATGAATCCCAGGGTACTGGATCTTAACTGCCACTTTTTGACCTGTAGACCGCAGCACTGCCTCGTGAACCTGGCCAATTGACCCAGCTGCAACAGGTTTTTCGTTAAACTCAGAAAATAAGTCTCTCCATGCATAAGAAAACTCCTCATCCATAACCTGAACCATCTCATTTCTTGGCATACAATTTGCTGAGTCTTGCATTCTTGCTAGTGCCTCATGCACCCGTTCCAGTGCATCTGGTAGCGTACCAGTGATCAATCCGCTTTCTGCCAACCCTATACAATCAGAATCACAAACAAATAGTATAAAACAACATGCAACAAAACACAGACAGATGTCAATTGCTCCAAAACAGTTATAAATCACTGTGAACAACTTAAACAGCCCCCCCAATGGCTATTTTAGAGCAAATTCAACATAATTCTCCCAATATACACCCAAAACATGTCCAATACAGCTGTCCCTATAAATATCCAGTACATATATCCCAATGCAGTTATTCCATCATTTATACAACACCTATCCAAAATCCATCCAATGCCTATCCAGAACTTATCTAGTCCCTGAACAATTCCTACCTAGTGCCTACCCAACATAGCTATTCCAATATATTGTTCAATACGCTTTTCTTCTATAAACTCAATTGTTTTGGCACATTATTTCAGTACACATATTGTATTACATATATAATACATATGTATTATATATGTAATACGCTAGTAATATACTGTTCAAAGCTACTCCAATGTAATTAAATAAATCTATTTCAATATATTTGCTTCAATGTATTCATCCAGCATTGCATCCAGATATTCAACATACTCCAGTCCACCCGTTTAACATATCTGTCCAATACAACTACTCTCAAAACACTTATACACCCATTTGTTCCTAATTAACACTGATATTCAGACACTTCTCACTCTAATTATTCTGCACCACTGCCTCAGCACCAGTACTAGTATCACTCAATCTTGTTATTTCCTCCACATTAAAACAAATGTACCAAAATAGTTGCATAATACATATAATATTATTCCCCAACATAATCCTGACCCTGCTTTAAAACTACCTTGAAACTACATTATAACCTCTCAATATACCAAACAATTGTATATATTATATATCTATATATTATACATATATAATATAGATATAATATACAGATATACGCCCAATATATTTCTTTGTAATTTTTCAACAAACCTGTCAATATACCCATAAAACTGCTGTTCAAACTGCTGATCTGCTTGTTGCACTGCTCCAATGCCTCACCTACCCTGAAAACTGATCATTTGCCCTATCTTGAGCGCTGCTCCCCGCATCCGAGACAGCACCGCCACCACCCGTGCTATATTCGCCTCATTTACCACCATACCACCCTGTTTCCTCCCTGCCAACCGCCGTACGCCCTCTCCCACTGCTCCTATGCCCAGCCCAAGCGCCAATCCCCCATACTCATACAGCCGTGCAAGCCTCCCTGCCGGAACCCGTGCAGGCTGCAGCTCTGCACCAGAATTGCTGCCAATTGCACTGCCAGCTGCACGTTGTGCACCGTTTGACGTAGAATATCTACGTATACTGCCATACACTCCTGCAACACACTGCCCGCGGTGCATCTGAGCGCACAGCCCGCGTGCACCCGCATCATCATACTCGACACACTGTATACAGTCTTTGCTGCGCTCCGGCGCAACGTGCAGCGCCTGCAGCATGGGCATGGTACAGACAATGCATCATTTAAGCCTGAAAGCCCGCTTTCACTCCGCACTGGCTGCAGACCGCGGTATCCAAAGGCTGCTGGCAGACATCGGTTCCGTGAAGCAAGAAGCAAAACAGCACGGCTGGTGCAAGTGCTGCAGCTGTGTCTGCCATGTCTGCCGTCGGTAGAAGTGCGTCAAAGGCACAGCACAAGACCAGAAGCATGGCAGATGGAAATTGCAGCAGAACAAAAGCAGCCTGCACGGATACACAATTATGTATCAATGGGGAGTTTGTGGGTGGCAAATGGAAGAAATATTGAGCTATCAGGTACGTACAAAGGGCAAACAAGCAAATACGAGCGTACAGAGTGGATCAGTGAGCGGTTGCGGCGGGAAACGCAAGAACGGCTTATATGTGAACTACGGCGCCCAATTGCATGGCGTGACAGAGCAGGGCTTATCTGTGTATTCAGTATAGAGCAGACAAGGTGTTTTGTGCAGGCAGAAAGAAAAAATGAAGGCTTTAAAAGCAGCAATCAACGTAGCCTTATGCACAGCGTTGTGCACAACGTTATCGGTAAGCAAAATTTGTGTGGGGTAATGCGGGGTAATGTGGGGTAATTATATGATAGGCACGATAAAAGATAAATTAAGAAGTAATAAAAAAAATAAGAAAAATAAGATTAGAAATAAAGTAGAAAGAAGGGAAATAGGAAGAATTGGAGGGACGGGGAAGTTGGTTAAGATTGAGGGGAGTATCCGTGGAAGGGTGCGTGAGTGGCCAGCAGAGTGTAGTTTTACAGCAGAGCTAGTGGAGTGTTTTCCAGCGGGGAGTGAGTGCCCAGCAGCACAGCGTGTAGAGCGGCTTATTCATATTGAGCTTGAGCGTTTTGCATGCACGGCACAGCCGTGTATGCCATGTGGGATTGCACACAGGGAGTGGTTCTATGTGCCGAGTGCAGCAGCCTGGAAGGAAGTATGCCAGACGATTGAAAAGTGGGTGGCATTTTCGTTTGTTGCATATGGGGCGTCATAGCGTTGTATTTGTGTATATTTTATGTATTATTTGTATATTGAAGATGTGTGTCAGGGCTGGATGGGAAGAGAAGCCAATGCAGAGATATGTAGAAAGCTCTTTAGAAATGCTAAAGGATAGCTTAGTGTTGTTAGAAAGTGCTATTAAAAATATATAGGAATCAAATATGATTTGACTCGCTTTCTCTGCTTTAGTGTCGCTACTGACGCTAAGTCAGTGATAATTGAAGCTAGATAAAACAAGGATTTACAAATGGAATATAGATAAGCAAGGAAAATTGTTTTTCGTTTTATTTAAAAGTATATAATCCTAAATATTAAGATATATAATTCAGTATAAAATGTATAAAATGTATGAAATTTATATAAATAGCTAAGCATATTTGCTGGAATAAGAAAGAAATGATTGGAAAAACAGCTAGCGAAAGTATTTATTTGATTTCCATTCGGAATTTTCCCTAAAAATATTAAGCGTACTAGGGTTCTCTAAAAGAATTCTTTTTTTAGATTTTGGTTGCAAAGTAAACTTCCTTTTGTCTTTTTTCAAAATATCATTTTCTTTCTGAATAGAATTAAAGCTAATATTTATTTCTTGTTCTTTAAGTATATTTGGAAAAAAGCTAGTTGGCTGTATATTAGATTCTATTTCAAATAAATTACTTTTTGTCGGTAACCCAATAGGTTTCTTTTCTGAAACACAACATGGTTTTCCATCCCAATTGGCTAAAACCTTTTCATTATAAACTTTTTCTAAAATAACACGATGACGAGATATCCAAATATGATTCAGGGCATCATCGACAGTAAATCGATCTGCAGGTTTTTTGCGAAGAAGTCCTGAAATGAAATCTTTAGCTACACTTATTTAGAAAATATTATTTCATAGAAAAGATATTACCTTCAATACTTACATTGAACCAAGAATCTCCAGAAAAATCAAATTCTCCTTTCTGGACTTTACGCATGATCTCTTTCTCTGTTGCTTCTCCGTTATCAAAAGGATTATAGCCTAAAATATTAAAATATTATATGTAGAAAATAATCGTAATCAAACCCCCTAAGAGTGCATACATTATAACTCCAAGACTCCATAAATCAATCTTAATAATAATTAAAATAAAAAAATAATCACGAGGAAAAATACTTCTTTTCCATAACCTTTAATACTCTCGCAATTATCATTTCGGGCTGCACAAGAATGTATTTCTGGCGCAAGATAAGAAGGCGTACCGACAAATGTTTTCATTCGAGAAAAAGCCCCAAGTTGCTGTGCAACACCAAAATCCGTTAAAACGATACGAAATCCACCAGAAATCGATGTCCCAATTATCAAAATATTTTCAGGCTAGTTATTTTAACATATATACTTATAATATACTTGTTAAAAATACATACTTTTAAATCACGATGAATTACATTTTGAGAATGAAGATATTGAATTGCTTTAAGCATTTGTAAAACTATAAACATACAGTCAGTTTCCTTAAGTTGCCCATATTTAACACATAATCCATATAAATCCCCGCCATGTATTCTGAAATAATGAGATTTTACCATGAAAACTACTTAATATAAGACTTACAATTCTTCAAAAATAAAACTAAAGAAACGTTAGAAAAAATATAATACAATCTTTGTATACAAATTTCTTTCTGTTTCTACTTCATGAAATACTCGAATTACATTAGGCTGAATGTTTTAAAAATATATATAAAAAAAGAAAATATACATGCGAAAGATTCTTTAAAATTTGTGCTTCGTGAAGATATTTTGATCCATTAAATTTAGTAGAAACTTTTGATATAATTTTACATGCCACTTGTTTTCCCGTCGATTTCTCAACCGCCATATAAATCTTAAGAATACTTAATTCGTTCTTTATGCAATTATTTACCCCTTTACCTCTGAAAACCCTCCTAACCCAAGAAGCCGCGGTGTAATCTCATATTTGTCTCGAAACACCTTTGTTCATCAGACATGTCCTTAATACTTATTCTTCGCATATGCATTGCCTATGCTAGCCATATATAAAATAGATACTACATATATACCATATATACACAATATAGCATTTATATAGCGTCTATATGACATATATAGAGAGCATATATGTATACATCCTTCAAATTTCTATATACATGTATTATACATGTATTATACGTATTATACAGCAAATGTAAAAAAATGCATGCATAATGCGAAAAATACAAGAAAACCTCTTTGTCACAATCAATTCTCTTGAAAATATCCGTCAATGCATGTTCCTGTTGAAAAATAAATGATGCACAATGTCGAATGCTAGTCATCATAAGAAATATCAGAAATATCAACACTCATACTCCAGTTTGTCCCCATTGCTCAGCAAAACAATACGGTTCCTCCCAATCTTTCTTCCATTATGATATGTCCCATTAAGACTCAAATCCTCGCAGTAACACAGCTGATCAGTTTCCTGGATCTGATCAAACCCACGTTCTACTGAAACCTCGTGAATATCAGCCAGTTGGCACATATAATCTCCATTTAAAAAAAATACCGTATATATGCGAAAATGATAGTTACTTGCCATCTTTTGCTCCAAAACTACATCACTATACATATAAATGCGTACTTAAAATACTATTTTCATCTACCAACGCTCATGACGGCCTATCCAGACATCTTTGTTGGCATAAATAGAGACAACTGTGTGCATATATTTGTAAGAAAATGCTTAAAACAGTGCATATAATGCAAAAAACCTTGATCTTTTTCAATTCCTTGAAATAACAAGATTGCACAGCGTCCTTTTCGAAAACGCCGCTCTCCAACTGATGCATTTTGTGGCATTATTTCTAAATTTCCAAGAATCTGTGTTGCACAGGTATATACTCGTTTTGCGGAGTCATTTCGTGTCATTTGCATGGGATCGAGTAGAATCAGCGATAGTAAAATATAGTGGGTTTTATCGTCGTAGAGGGGTCGACGACAAAAAAAAAGAGGCAAAAAAAAGAAGAAAAATCAGAGCTTTTTGAGGGAAAAAAGAGGGAGAAAACGGCCTTAAATGTCACTTTTTGACACGTTCTGTAAGATGGAGTTTTTTTGAATTTAAACGAAGAAAAACTGACGATTTTACAGTGCAACTTCCTTTAAGAATCAATAAAGGCCAAGTTCTTTCAGATCAGGAGGATCTGAAGGAGGAACTGAGTTCATTGTATGTTTTTTGGCGTTTTTTAACGGTTCTTATGTGTTTTTCAGTAACAATTTGGTTAAAGCAATTGCAACCAATCAGTGTCCAGAGGATATACCATCACCGCCGGGTGATGTGCATCCTAAGCGATCTATCCACATTAATAGATTAAAAGAGTCAGGAATTGAGTGTTATCGGAAGAAGAATTATGAAGATGCAGTTAAACTTTATACTCTTGCTATAGAAATGGCATCTGGACGGCCACACTGGGAACCAGTGGCTCTTAGTAGGGATGAGTTAGCAACGGCGTTTTATCAGCGCAGCATAGCGTATATTGCATCAAAACAATGGGGAAAAGCATTTGTAGATGCATCGACAGTTGTTGGAATCCGAAAAGCATGGAGCAAAGGGCATCTTTGTAAATCAAAAGTGTTTCAGGGTATGGGAATGTTAGATAAAGCAAAGGAATCACTTGAATTGGGATTAAGTTTTGAACCTAGAAATGATGAACTATTGACTGCTCTTAAGGAGTTGAACAAACAACTAGGAAAGCATTTTTGAATTATGTAAAAAGACTCATTACAAAAACACAATCATCTAGATTAAATATTTGTCATATAAAAAATGCATTACTTTTATCTTAGTCTTCTCCGTTTTTTTGTCACAACCTCAAGGGGCAATGTAAGAACCGCCCTTTTATATGTCTTGGCTTCTGCTTTTGAAAGATTCAAAGAGATTCGCTGTGCCTCTGTACATCCCTGGATCTTACATCCTAGTATTTTAAACAACTCTTTGCATCTTTTTCTTAATTAGAAATCCATTAATAGTAAAAAATAGTATATACTTTTGCGTACTAAGTGAAAGATCTTGTGCTAAAAGATTCATATCAACAGAAAACTCATCAATTATTAAACATAATGCAAATAAGTAACATAAAATCTTATCAATTCCATACGATGTAATAACCGGACTAGTATATTAATAAACATAGATATCCCCTTCTTTCCAAATACTTACACAATTATCTCATGATTTATTCCTGAGCGACTGGGCTCTGAAAATCGCGTAATAAGATGATCCACTAAAATCTCTGGCGGATCCCCCAATTTTTTTATCAATAAGTCTTTCTTTGATACCAATTGATAGTTTGTATAAAATGCCATCAACAATGATGCATAATAAAGCAATTTTATCCGACGTTTATTTTTCTTCCCATCTACTAATGCCTTCCCAAGACGATCATTAATATACCGAGAATTTCTATAGACAATATTAGCCTTATTCCCCGTAATTATAAGTGTCTTCCTTGAATGGAAGATATGTTACACGGCTTCTTTCATCTGGCGCTCGAAGTAATAATTTAACATGAATTACTGATAATTCTTCTGCAGAAACAATATCTGATAATGAATAAACCTCTTCAACATTTGTTGTTTGTATATTTTGTGGAGGAACAGGTAAATCTCCATTCTCCAATCCCTTCTTTGCTTCTCCATATATATTTTCCTCCTCTATTGCCCCTATACTACTTCCTTTTGCATGTTCCACTGCTTCCTTGACCTGTTCAACAACTGCTGCACCCACTTGCACGCTTAATTGTGCATTAGCTGCCTGTAATGCTCTATTTTGTATGATTTTCTGCATACGTTTGGATCCAAACGCTTGTCCTAGTGCAACCTTTTCATCTATTGTGCTGTCATGAAAATCTCTCGACTAAATGCGTCATTGAGCTCTTATTTATTGTGTTAAAACATGCATATTTACCTCTGCGTTTTCCTTTTTCTCTTCAATATCCTTCTTTTTAATATCGTCATCCCCGTGAACCCTCTTTTCAACACTACACTCAAGCCGTACTAAAGACACAGGCAATAGAGATATTTCATCTTTTTCTGCATCAATAATGCCCAATGCATGTCTGCAAACAGTGTAAGTATTAGGAGAGATAAAAGGTGTAAAAAACGCCAAAAAACATAAAAAAGCACATAAAAGCATAAAAAAACACAGGAAAATCCACAAAAAACATATATTTTAATGCTATGTTCTGGCTATTCCAGCAAATTCTCAGTGCACCATCTCTAATGGTATTCAGTAAAAATGCATTGACTTACGTGTAAAATGCACTAGAAAACAAAGGTTTGGCGGTATAATTAATAGAACCAACTGTACTATGCAGATATTGAGGTGCTGAAGAAGCTGTAAACCCATTGGTAGGAGATTTGTCGCAAGTAAAGGTAAAAATCGAGTCTGAATGTGGAGAAAAACCAGAAGATACATCTTAGACAGGATTAAAGGGAGAAAAGCGGAATATATGCATGTATCTTACACATAATGGCGTTCTCAGCAAGAAGACGCACTTTTTTTGTGACCCGTTCACCATCCATCTGAAGAAATGTGTTTTAGAGAATCTGAGACACAACGACAATATACAGGGCAAAAACGGCAAATATGAAGCGCATATAATACATATAAACCAGAAAAAAGAGTATCTTAAGCAATGTCACTTTTCTTAGGAGTCAATATAGAGATAGAAACAATAGGAAACAACAAAGAGGTGTAGCAAAGCATATATAACATATATAGCACGTATATCGGATGTATACTACATATATGTTGTATATAACTCTGTATAACTATGTATATGCTATGCATATGCCGTTTGCATGCTATATCCAATTATAAATTACAGCACAGGTCAAGTTCTGAGTGTATGTATTAGTTTAATTTTTTATTTATACAACAGATTACATGATTCTGAAAGGTAAAGACATTCTAAAGAAAAATTGAGCAAGAAAATAGTCCTATTTTATACAAAAACAAAATATGAACCGTTCATTCTAAAATATCTTTAATAACAATAGAATACTAAGATTTAATGTTAAATCTTAAAGATATCTAAATTTTCAGAATCTAATAGGAGTAAAGAACCATCTATTTTTCCCGGACTATGATATAAGTATATTTCAAATATAAAAACTCTAGATTTACCATATAACGCTCTTCAAACTGCTTTTTAATAATTTTCCTAGCTTCATCGCGTTGAGAAGGTTCTTTGAATTTTTCAGGAGTCAAAAGGGTCCTCAAATTGTCTAAATCCAATGTATACCGTGTAACCATAATGTGATTATAGTTTATAAGCTTAACAAAAGGCTTTATTTTTGACCGTTTGGCAATTTTCTTGTGAGACATTTTTTTAGTCACTTTCAAAGGATACCGATCAATGCCTGCAACCAATGCATGGCCAAATGGACAGAGTTTGGACCCACCATCAAAATACTGAATAATAACAGCTTTCCGTCCAGCTATTATTTAGTATTAACATATTTTTATCAGTAAAGATTGGATTATACCAAATCGACCTCGAAGGATCAAAACTACTCTTCCCGACTTGATGACTAAATAACATACTGTTAGCTCACAACGTTTTACGAATTCTAACTAAAATAATGTGTTTCAAATAAACGTTATAACAATTTTTTCTTTATATCTTTATTTTTTCTTATTTCTTCACAGAAAAAAATACTTGAATTCTTCCCCAAAAACAACATATTTAAGAAGTACAAAAACACTGATTTACTTACATTTAGCCATATTTAATTTTTCTTTTTTAATTTTTTATAGTTTATCGAAAAAATTCAGATAATTCGAAATATAGACATATACCTAACCCCGTGTATATTAGGGTTAGTCCTATGAAAATTAAGGTTAGGTCTGAATCATAAAAAGGGTTCGATAGAGAGCCTTATGTTGATAATCGCAGTTATATTTAAAATTTAAACAAAAGATAGACAAAATAATTATTTTGGAACGAAGAAGCGCAAAAAATTAATTTTAATATTAGTTGTTTGAGTATTTGTAATTTTTATTGGAATTGAAGCTTTTTTAAGCAAAAATATTAAAATTAGTGTTTTTTGCAAAAAATAACAATTAAAAGATTTTAAAAAAATCGAAAATACCTAAGGATATTTGAAAATATTCAAGAGAATTTTAAAATAAACTCTGTATTTTTAAGATTCACACGGTTTCTTTTTTACAACATATTTTTTTAGTTCAAAATAACGAATCAAAACAAATTAATATTTCAAATTTTATATAATTATTTAAGTTCTAGACTAAAAGAAGATTAAGAAGAGTATAATTTGCTTTAAAATGACACCCCGAACTGAACAGAATGGATCACCTCTTATGTAAGTGTTTTTTTAGGTAAAAAGTTACTAAAATGTATTCTATATAGATGGGATAGTTCAGATCCATTACGACGACCACCTCCTTTGCCAATGCCTGAAGAATTAGCGTTAAGCCATGTTGATTCTTCTGGAAAATTGTTTAGAACACAGTCTACATCATCTCATTTATGTCGACAAATAAATACGAAATCGCCTCAATTGTCTCGGATAAGTATCGATGAGAAAACAATAGATATAGTCAGCAATATTTCGGAAACGACAAAGACTATTGTGGAAGATCTCCATTTTCTTATTGATAGAAGCAAAGACAATGCCTCTACATTAATTGACTTGAAAAAGAGTGTTATCAACGCAACAACGTATGATCAAAAGATTATCGATGAAATACAGAATATGATTACATCTCAACTGCAGATTATTAGTAGAAAAGACGAATATCAGCTACTTCAAGAAAAATTGGACAAGATTACCCAAATCCTAAATACTAATACTTCCCCTGATGCACATACGCAAATGTTGAGTAATATAAATAAGAGACTTGAAGCAATTGAGATAACCCAAAATGAAGTTCTTTCTCAAAAAATAGAGACTAATAATTTGATATCTTCTTATGAAATATCAAAACAAGCAAATCTTGTGGAAATAGAAGATATTTGTCGTCGCAAACTTGAAGTATCAACAGAATTAGCACGACTTGATGCCCATGTTTCTCATAAGAAGAGCATGTTAAATCAATTAGAAGAGCGTATGAAGATGCTAGAAAATCGCTTAGTAGAAATTCAGTTAAAACTCAATAAACAAAAGGATGAGAAACAAAAAGATGAGAATAGAAAATTAAACAAACCCATTGTAATCAAACCTTTTCTCAATTAATATATACTAATGTTTATAGAAAAAAAAGGCGCTTTATCCTAAAGTTCCTACTACGCCTCAAAATATTCGTCATTTTTCTCTTTCAGACATTCACAACAGAAATCCATCAGTTGTTGCACTTGCACCTTCTACAACTATGGACAAATCGCCGTGTAATACTGATAACCTTACGGTTTATGAAAAAGAAAAACGAAAAACTTCATGGAGCAGAAAGGTTGCAAATGTAATGGGATTTCCATTTCAACATAATAATAAAGAAAATTCAGCTGTGTATCTACAAAGTAATGAAAAGCCAATTGTTCAGGAAAAACGAAGAAATTATCCTATTAATTTCGGTGTTAAAAGTACAAAAGCTTTTAGAAGTTTTAGTACAAGAGTATAATAAATATTTGACAAGAAATATGGACTAATATGAGAAAAACGAGTAGATATAACCTACTATTTTTAAATGAGTTTAATAATTAAGTGTAAGAGATTATTAATTTAATGTATTTTTAATTGCTTTTTTGTTATACAATGAGATTTTTGTTACAACTAGCAAATAGAATAGATAGCTTCTTTATATTAAAATGTACGTTATGACTCCAAAGTATATGGATGGTCTTATCTTTATGATGCTGTATCTTTAAATGTTTCCGAGGACTTGTTTTTGGTTGATTCAGTATTTTGTATTTCATTATCAGATTTTGTATTATCAGAAGTTTTTGTTTGTTGATTTTCATTATTACTATTATTAACTTTTTTGTTTAACATATCCATGAAATCAGATGGTATTACTGGTACAAAATATTTTTGCTTTTTCTTATTAACTTCAATAACCTTAGTGCCATAATTAACTAAAAGATCTATATTTGTAGGGAGAGTAAATGGAAGCATCAATGTAGCATCCATAAGAAGATTTGAACATCCAGGTTTTTCTTTGTTTAAAAAGGATCTAGGGGTACTCGATGCATCTATAGTTTTGTTTTTGATTTTTTTCAAAGACTCTCTTCGGGCATTCGTATTTTTCGTTACTTGTTGAGAAAGATATCGTACAATCTCCTTCCCTATTTTATTTTCATCTACTTCTAATCGATAATTTTTAACCACATATAATAATTGGGCAGATGTTAATAAATCTAAAGCCCCTATAGTTGTTTCGATATTTTGAATACTATTTAATGAAGTGATGCATTGAAGCCATTGAAGTAATTGTATTAAAGGGGCCATATGATTCTTTAGACAGTCATACATACTGAAAGATTTGTATTCTAATCTTGAAGACCTTGTATTAATCCCATTTTCAAATTGATAACTGTTCACTCTAGTCCAATCCTCAATAACTGAAATATTAAGACGAATATCCATAGCTTTGGTACGAGAAAGACACGCTTTTTTCATAATAATGCGATTAAAAAGCTCCATGCTTAGCCAATAAAATATTTGACTAATAGCCTGTTTAAAAATAACAGGGTGGACATTATACACGTCAAGGATAAAAAATATAGACGAAAGAAGAATCGTAATCAATAAAGGAGATGGTGTAGCATGTTTTTCGTGCAAAAAGTAAGAATTCGCAGCGTCCTTTTTCTTTTGTCGGCGAAAGATACGCCACTCATTTTCAAACGTCACATTCTCATGTGCGGAAATTGTTTCATAATCAATAATAGAATCATCTAAATGTTTTTCAATACGCGTCTTACTTTCTTGTATAAAAGACAAGTAAATCTCATGAATAAGCTCGGTTAATTGTAACTGAAAATCAATCACTGCTACTAAAAGACCTGGGTCTTTCTTAACATAATATAAAAGAAGTGTACAATTCGAAATCCAAAATGCTAAAATCGCCATATCATCTGATTTATGTTTCATAAGTCCCTGAACACGTTCCAACGTACCGTACAACAATTTGTTAAGCATGTCATTCGTCCCATAATAATGGGCAAACCGTATCGAGAGAAAAATCACATCTGCTGGAAAAACCTTCTGATCTACCGACCTCAATGGCTCAAAATCAGTAATTACCATATCCAAAATACACGGAATATGGTCCTCTGAAAAAACATACATTTGCTCAGGCAAACACTTATTCCATACAAAATCATCTTCTATTAATCCTCGTTCACCTTGTTCTATTCCTAAACCCCCTTCTAAACCCTCTTCTAAGCCAAAACTTGCAAGATCCATTTCTATTCCAAGTGATGACTCCATATCCATCCTTCGTTGCAGCTCACACTCTTCCATATGTGCCTCAAACTGTTCTACACTGCCTTCATTATACCAATCGTGGTTTCCTGTATCCGATGTGCTATGAACTGCTGATGGCTCTATTGTTGATACATCTATATTGTCAAGAGACGCTCCATGTGCTAGTAACAGCTTTACAATATTACTATGATGATTGTTCATTGCCCACATCAAAGGCGACCATTTTACTACAATAAATTAGTTAGAATAAGGCTTTCAAGTGCCCAAAAAGCGGTGTATAAAGCACAAATTTTGTCTATCTTGTGGATTTAAGTAGATATATCATTAAAATGCGTATGCTACACACACTGTGCAGATATACTGAATGTATACTGTGTATATATGTATACAACATGTATATAGTTCACACAACGCACACATTATGTATATACAACACATATTGCATGTATATACAGCACATATAGTGCATACACTGTACATACAGTGTGTATATACTAGATACATAGTGTATACAGTGCATACAGTGTATATAGTAATATATAGCGTATACAGTATATAGAGTGCATACGGTATGTATATAATACGTAGAATACATATTATATGTAATATACAGTGTATATATAACGTGTAGTACATACACTCTACACTGTATATATATACCATACATATATATCGTACACTACACATCATACACTATATGTCTATACTGTGTTGTATAGCATACATTATGTATATATCATATATATAGCGCATACTACACACACTCCGTATATATCGTACGTATAGTGCATATATAACGCATACATAACGCATACACTGTATATACAACACATATATACGCATATATAATACATATACATAGCATACATATAGCATATGCATACACTACGTATACTGTGCATACAATACGCATACAATACGCATATACAACGCGTACACCATGTATATCTTGCATATATGCTGTGTATACATTCCGTATACACTATTCCTGGCTTAGTACCGCTAATTCACTACTACCTTTGTCCTGAACATGAATATCTGCGCCCGCCTCCAGCAGCGCCTCTACCACGCTCTGGTGTCCATAACATGCTGCAAAAATAATTGCTGTTCCTCCACTCTCATCTCTCCCATCCAAATCAATATATTCACGCGCCTTTCCGTGTAACATTGACTCTATACGCTCAACATCTCCATGACTTGCTGCACGGATAAATGCACTCTGTAGAATCCCACGTTTTTCCTCCTCTGTAAGGAATTCTTCTGCCAATACTGAAGCATCTTCATTTTTTGTACTTTTTGCTGCTGTTGGAAGCACTGTTTCACATTCTGATCCTTTCTTGCCTGTCCATGGATCAACCCATGGCCATTCACGGCCATCTGCACAATCTACAGGTTGATATTCAAGAGAATGAATACTGTCGGTGTCGGTGACAAAACGGTCAAGAGGCACAGTGCCGCATGTACTACTGTGTGCACTGCTATTGGCACTGTTTTGCACATCATCTGAGTGCGTATCATTCATTGCACTGTGCTCAATGCTGCTAGAAAGCGGCTCAGACTCCGAATGCTAGAGCGGGTACTCGTGTGTACCGATGGGAAAAGGCGGAGTACGCGTATATATGGTATACACCGTGTATAAGCAAATGATGCAAAGTGTTTTATATGCACTGCATATACTCTGTATGTACTGTATACCTATTGCATGTGTTCTATAAAGTGAGTATATGCGTCATATATACTGCTATATATAATATATATCAATATATACTATATATACAATAGTATATACTATTGTATATATAGTATACATAGCAGTATATATAACAGTATATATAGCGTATGCAGTATGCTATGTCTATGTGTTGCAAGTATATGCACTATGCATACACCATGTATACAGTATATGTACTCTATATGTCCTCTATGCCTTTGTATGCACTAGAGTGCACTGTATATACAGCAAAAAGTGCACAGTGTATGTGTATGCAGTATATATACTACGTATTCTGTGTATGCTGTATGCAGTGTATGTACAGTGTATACGCTGCATATGCTATATATGTTATACACATTATATATACATTAGACACAATATATGCTGTGTATGATGTATATGCTTGTTATCTATACTATATGCACTGAGCCGTAGCAATTCTGCATGTAGTATACATAAGCACACACTTGCAACACAGTATGTATACTAGTGACAACGTATATAGTATAATATGTATAGTATATATAGCACAGTATACTCTGTATCTACAGTCAGTATGTATAGACAATACATATAGTGTATACAGCATACATTATGTATATATATTCTAGACATAGTATACTGATATATGCATTGTATATGCAGCATATATATATACATTAAATACACACTAAACATACACTAAATACACACAAAATACACACAAAATACATAGCTTATTACTCAGCCACTCTTTATTTAGACACTATTTACATTTGCTTTATTGCTACATATTCCACACTCAGCGTCCTTCGCTGCTGAACTTTCGCTCGCTGTCTCCGAAGAAAAATGAGCAGAGCGCTTCTCCATGGCAGACGATGGGCAACTGCATCCGCACTGCTGGAGAAAGTGCAAATCAGCAATTGGGAACCAGTAAGTAAGACTACAAATATACATATTTAACCTATTTTTAGGAACGGTTTATCCGTTATTCTCGGATAGAGGAAAACATTGAGATTGTAAGAAAAAGATTAAAACGGCCGCTCACATATGCGGAAAAAGTAGTATATGGGCATTTAGATGATCCATATGAACAAGCCATTGAACGGGGAAAGACATATCTACGGCTACGGCCAGACCGTGTAGCATGCCAAGATGCAACAGCACAAATGACGATTTTGCAGTTTATGAGCTCAGGAATCCCAGATGTAGCAGTTCCAACGACGGTGCACTGTGACCACTTGATTGAAGCACAGATTGATGGAGTTAAAGACCTTATGCGTGCACGGGATATTAATAAAGAGGTATAGCGGCACTTTGCCGGAATATATGCGCATATATAGGGTCAGAAGTTTATATATGCGCAGGTTTATGAGTTTTTATCAGCAGCATGTGCAAAATACAATATTGGTTTTTGGCGGCCGGGATCAGGGATTATTCACCAGATTATCTTGGAAAATTATGCATTGTATGCGCCTTTTACTCAAAATTATACATATAACAGAGTGTTAACTATGCATATAGCCCGGGAGGACTCATGATAGGAACAGATTCTCATACACCAAATGCAGGGGGACTTGGGATGGCAGCTATTGGGGTTGGAGGAGCAGATGCAGTAGATGTAATGATTGATATTCCATGGGAGCTTAAATGCCCAAAGGTATATGGAGTACGGTTAACGGGGAAATTAAGCGGATGGACATCACCAAAAGGTAATAAATGGTATTTTTATAGGGGAAAAGGGCTAAATTATGTATAAAGATGTCATTCTTAAGGTAGCGGGTATTTTTACAGTGAAAGGAGGAACCGGTGCAATTATTGAGTATTTTGGACCAGGAGTAGAATCGTTATCGTGTACGGGTATGGGTACGATATGTAATATGGGAGCGGAGATTGGAGCAACGACATCGTTATTTCCATATACACAAAGAATGGCTCAATATTTGAATGCAACGAAGAGGTCATATATAGCAGAATATGCAAAACGTTATCAGCACATTTTATCGGCAGATGAGGGTAGTGAATATGATAAAATTGTTGAAATTAATTTATCGGAACTTGAACCACATATTAATGGGCCTTTTACACCGGATCTTTCAACACCGATTTCCAAATTTAAAGAGGCAATTAAGGAGAATAATTGGCCGAAAGAGCTGAAAGTAGGGCTTATTGGGTCGTGTACAAACTCGAGTTATGAAGATATGAGCCGATCGGCATCAATAGCGAAGAATGCGTATGAACATGGTTTAACGGTGAAAAGTAAATTTACAATCACACCTGGAAGTGAACAGATTCGAGCAACGATTCTTAGAGATGGTCAATTGAAAGTTTTGGAAGATGTTGGTGGTATTGTATTGGCTAATGCGTGTGGACCATGTATCGGACAGGTTTGTTGGGTGTAAAAAACGAATGTGATATAGAATTAATATGATTAGTGGGATAGAAGAGATGTTGAGAAAGGCCAAAAAAATTCTATTATCACGAGTTATAATAGAAATTTTGCTGGACGAAATGATGCGAATACATCAACCCATGCATTTATTTCTTCACCCGATATTGTAACGGCTATGGTGTTTGCTGGAGATTTGTCATTTAATCCGATAACGGACACGTTAACGGGCGCCGATGGGAAAGAATTTAAGTTATCGCCGCCTAATGGGGATGAATTGCCATCAAGGGGATATGATCCAGGGGAAAATGCTTATCAAGCACCACCCGAAGATCGCTCTTCCATTAATGTGAATGTTGATCCGTGTAGTGAAAGGTTGCAGTTGTTAAAGCCATTCGAAAAATGGGACGGGAAAGATCCTCTTAATATGCCCATTTTAATAAAATGTAAAGGAAAAACTACAACGGATCATATTAGCATGGCAGGTCCTTGGCTTAAATACCGTGGTCACCTTGATAATATTTCGAACAACATGTATATTGGTGCTATTAATGCAGAAAATGGAGAAGTGAATAAAGTAAAGAATCAATTGTCCGGGAAATATGAAAAAGTTCCTGACGTAGCACGTGCCTATAAAGCAAAGGGTATAAAATGGGTAGTTATTGGTGATTCGAATCTTGGTGAAGGTTCGAGTCGTGAGCATGCTGCTTTAGAACCACGACATTTAGGGGGGTGTGCAATTATTGCTAAGTCGTTTGCTCGCATCCATGAAACTAACTTAAAGAAACAAGGGATGCTTCCTTTAACATTTGCTTGCGAATCGGATTATGATAAGATTTCTTCTGATGATAGAGTAGATATAATTGGTTTGACTGATTTTGCCGAAGGCAAAAATTTAACCCTTCGTATTCATCCTAAAAATGGTCAAGTTTGGGAAGCCGTATTGAATTCGTAAGTTTTCATTTGTTTTTAATTTTAGCTTATAACTGTTTTAAGAACATTCAATAATCAACAAATAGAATGGTTCAAAGCAGGTTCCGCTTTGAATTATATGGCTTCTCAAAAAAAAAAGATTGATGACTTCGATAAGTTAGTTTTGAAACACTAATACTTATGAATTTTTTTTAATGTTTTTATATTCATTGTAACATTGGTTCATAGTTTTTTTTCGAGTATAGTTTTATTACTACTTTTATAACGTTTTAGTTTTCCATAACTTAATGCAAATAATAATAAAAGAAATGTTTAATTCTTTTCATTTTACTTGTTTTTGATTATTTTATTGAAATATATTTCTCGGAATGATTTCTATTTCAGAAAAGCCTCCAACAAAATCTGAAAGACAACATTGTTGGGAAGCTAGAGACATTTTTTTTCATTGCTTAGATAAGAATTCTATTATTAATCCTTTAACACAGAGTGAAAAGATTCGATTAACATGCTTATTAGAAGAAAAAACTTTTAAGAATAGTTGTGCAAAAAGCTGGGTAAGTTGTTAAATCTTGTTTGTAATTTTAATAAGAAAGCAGATAGAATATTTTGAAAAAAAAAGAGTTGCAGATATTCAGAAAGATAATTTTTACAAAAAGCTAAATGAAATGAACAAAGAACAATTGAAATAAAAAAAGAATAAAAGTATTTTTAAAAATTAATAGAAAAACTATGATTTTTTTTTTACTTAAAGTTGTTATGGAATATATAATTTAGATTAATGTAATGTTTTATGTCAATTGTTTTATATCAGTTTCAGAGGACAACTTAATCTATATAAAATATATTGGTTTTTATAAAAATGTATTTTTGATTTAATTGTATCTATCAGGATTATTGAATATTGTAATACGAGAACATTGTATTTAGATGTTGAATCAAGGCTTGTTGTTTTAAAGTTTACTATTTTTATTTTTTTTAATATGTTTAAATAATTTTAAAGCAGTATATATAATATATTATCTAAAACCAACATGATTGATTGTTTTTTATTAAATATGTAAAAATGTCTTATTAATACTTTATATTTACTAATATAACCAAAATTTCTGAAATTTTATATGGTATTTTGTTTTTTTTCTTTAATTAAATAATATTTTATAAGTAATTCATTAATATATAAACGACTTTAAAAATATCTTTCATTCAAAAACATAAAAAAATACAAAACTTCACAATAGTATTTTATATACTTTCTTTTTACTATATAGAGAAATCTAAAATCTCAATACTACTTTTTCCACTTTTTTTCAATTTATCATATATTTCTTTTACGCTGAAGTGAACGTTAGCAGAACGACAGCAATTTCTTTAAACAATTAAAATTTCATATTTTACTTTACTTTGGCTTAAAAATGGGAAATAATCTTTTGCTTCTTATATTCACCTAAATAATGATTAAATTGGATCATTTTTTCTTTTTTGTGCGGTAAAATAATATGTGATAAAGAAAATAAAGTTAATTATTTGCAGATTATTATGTTTTATAGTGGCTATTATATGGATATTTCTTCTCCCGTTTGATTATTTTAACCGTAAGGTTTATATCTCTGAAAATGCTATTCTTCCAGGCTCAGTGAATATGTATTTTGGAGGCAGTGATAGCAATGTTCTTGAAGCTTATCGGGATGAGATTGAATTTATAAATCAACAAAGTAAAAATGTGTACGAAATTATGTTTTATATATATACAAAATTCTAAGAATTTTAGAAGATTTGATTCATTACATGATATTTTTAGAAAACTTGGTTTAAGAACAGCAATACAAGATTATAAAATTCAATTTAAGGGAAAGAATCATTCTGGCACGAATTTCTATGCTATTTTTGATACCCCTAGGAGTGATGGTACAGAAGCTCTTGTTTTAAGTGCTGCTTGGAAAAATATGAATGGAGAATGTAGTTATATATAATTTACATGTTTATTTTTAACCAAAAATCCAGTGAATAAGGGTGGTGTATCACTAGTTCTCGCTCTAGCGCGATACTTTAAACGTATCTGAGGGTCATTTTTTGTAAAAAATATCTTAATTAATAATAGGATGGTCATTATGGTCAAAAGATATTATTTTTCTTATTCCAGAAGAAAAAGAAGTTGGAGTTCAGGTTTGGGTAGATGCATATCATAAAATTGATTATGAAGAAGGTGTTTCACGTTTAATCATGAAAGGAGGAGAAATACAAGCTGTCGTAGATATTGATTTTGTTTCGGAATTTAGAGAATTTGATACTATAGAATTATTGTATGATGGAATAAATGGACAATTGTCAAATTTGGACCTTTTAAATACTGTAAATCATATTATTCAATCTAAATCAGGGATAAAAATAAAAATGCAGAATGTTCTTCAAGGAAAAAACTCTTATTTTCGAAAATTATTAACTATGATTAATGGAATGATTAGTCAATGTTTTGGAGTTTTATCAGGAACACAGAGTTGTTTCATACCATATAAAATTGATGCAATTACTTTAAAAGTGCATTCTAAAAAAAATAGTGAATACGATGATATATTATTAGGTAAAATTATTGAATCATTATTTCGCAGTCTAAATAATTTACTTGAACACTTACACCAGTCTTTTTTCTTTTATTTGATGTTATCAGAAAAAAGATTTGTTTCTATTGCAACATATTTACCTTCTGCAATACTCATTGCTAGTAGTTTTACCATTGATGCTTTCAGTATATGGCTTTCTACATTTTCAAATTTTTATAAAAATTTGTCTTCAAGTAAAGAAAAACTATATAGTTCTAAAGAGAAAAAAAATAAATTAAAATATACGGGAATGGATTCAGAATTATATTTTAAAAAACAATTTATACTCTCAATTTCTACGGTTATTGTTATTCATATTATTGCTTATATTTTTTTAAAAATTTTATATAATTCAGTTAATTATAAAGGATTATTCAAAGACAAGAAGGTGATTATGTTACTATAAAAGTGATTTATTTATATAATTATAGGCATATTTAATGTTTTTACTATTTTTACAAATTCTTCAACATATAATTTCAATTCTTATACAAAAAATTCTTAAGAAAATTATTAAAAGCCAAAATATGTCATTTTTCTATAACTATAGACTTAATAAAGTTTTTTCTCAAGCAATTCTAGGTGTAGAATTATCTACTTTAGCTATTGTTAATTTTTCTTTATCGTTATTTATTGGTATTGTAACATTTTTTTTATCTTTTGTTCGACCAGCAAAAACTAAATTTCAACAAATACTTATCTCCATTGTTTTGGAATTGATTAATCCTCTTAATTGGATTTTTTTGTTTTCTTACTATAAAAATAAAGAAGTTAAGGATCTTATGCATTTATTTGCTTTTGGTTGGAAAGTATGGTATCTTTGGACACCTACTGTTTTATGGTTATTATGGTGGCCAATATGGATAATGACCAAAATAATTTTATGTATGCCTATTAAAGATCATAATGAATAGTTTTTCAATAATTTAAGTATATATATTTTTTATTAAAAAATTCTTTAAATGGAAATTTTGTTGAATAATGTTCCTTGTTTATATCATCTATTAAAATTATTTTAGTTCAAAAATATTTGAAAATATTATCAACTATATAGAATATTTTGTATTTTTAATATAAAATATTATATTATCTTTATAAGAGTAAATTTATTAAAAATCTTGTAATATTAATTATAAATATTTTATTAGTTTCAAAAAATATCAATTTATAGATAATTTTTAATAGAATAAATAATTCATAAATATTTATTTAAAATACATATTCGTATATTTTTTATGTTAAATTTCATTTATTTTACTAAACTAATATATTTCATATATTTTTTTAAACATCTATTAACAGGATATTTTATATCAATAAATATAATTTTAAAAATTAATATATTAATATATTTGTTTTTTTAATATTAAAACAAATTTATAATTAAACATTTTTATTCAATAAAAAAATATATTATAATTAAAAACAAGAACAATTCACAATAAGAATTTTAATGAATGTTTTAAGTATTCAATTTTATAAAATTTTATAATTAAATTTTAAATTTTTTATATCTTTTAAATAAACATTTAAAAAATATTAACAAATTCCAAAAAATATATTTAAAAGATAAAAATATAATAAAAAAACAAAAAAATTTTAATTAAAAAATAACCATTATCCTAAAAACACTCACTTTTCTCTATAATTTTTCTTCACATATCTACAATTTATAGAAATAAGTTCTAAAAAACACTGAAAATATAATTAATATATATAAAATTGCTTAAAGATAAATTATAATAATATTTAGAAGAAATATATATGTTAAAATGAAATATAAAAGCAATTATGAAAGAATTAAAATATTATAAATCCTTATAAGAAATAATAAAATCCTTTTATAATGTTAATAAACTACTTTTTCCTCAGAAAGATCCAGTATCCGCTGTACAAAAGATAAAAATAAATCATTAGATTCTTGACTCCGTAATTTAGAAATTTCATCCAAAAGAAATTTCGGTACAAGAAAAGACGTATCATTATTTAATGGAATTTTTTCATATATCTTCAGAAGAAGATTTTTTAAAGGTTTAGATTCAGTGACCATTTTTTGTAATATTTCATCTGTTTCTTTATCCTTATTAAATATTTTAATATATTGGGTTTTTTACTAATTTTTTCAACTACTGTTTGACAAAGAGGTTTATAGCATGTTATATTTTGAATAGGTTCATCTATTCCATCTATTTTCTTTTTTAACTCTTCATTTTTACGAGTATGGCATTTAACAGTTGCTTCAATATCTTCTGAAGAATTGTTTATTTCTTTATGTTTTTGATAACAAGCAACAGAACAACTGTTGAAAACTATTAGCAAATATTTTAGTTATATAAAAGTTGTACTATGGTATTAAGCAGATAGGACATTTATATTTTCCTTGAGACACTGAGCATAAGTGGCATAACAGTTGACGCTCCAGTTTTTATCAAAATTAGTCGACCAACAACTTTAATCACTTAAAAAATTTTATTAATAAAAAACTCAAAAAAAACAATATTCTTAATATTTAAGATTGAGTTTGTGAAATAAATAGAGAATACTGTGAATTAAAAGTTTAAAATAATTTAAAGAAAGTTTTTTTATTTCAAATATCTTGCAATAACCTTAAAAATGATTAAAATGAAGACATAAAATTGGTTTTTATGTTAAAATAATTAAAAATTGATCTAGAGTTATAATAAATTTACCAACTTTAACATAATATTTATTTTATTAACTATTATTAATTCTATAGTTTTGGAAAAAAATACGAAAATTTATATAAACTAGATATAAATTATCTTCAAGATGAATGAAAATTTGATTTTCATTAAAAGTTTTTGTTAATAGATATTAACTTCGTTGTCTTACATCAAAAAGTTTTAGAGAAAATAGCTAATTTTAAATATCATAGTTATGAATTTTTTATGATAAATGGAACAGATTTAAAAAACATAATAAATTATATGATAAAATGCCTCAGTATTAAAATACTGATTTATAATATTTCCATAATTCATTTTTAAGGAATTTTATCATTCCAAATGTTATATAATTGACATAAACCTAAAAATAAACATAATTTTTATTATTAATGTTTAGAATCATCATCAGAATTTTTATGTTTATTTAATACAGTTACTTTTTTTTTTAAAAAATGAAGAAACATCCACATCAGAAATCAATTTCATAAGCTCATCAATCTTGAAAGTAGCCCCTAAAAATATTGTTAAATATAATTAATAAAAATTGATAAATTACCAGTATATAAAGAAGCAGGAGGAAGAATACTTAAAAAATATAAAATAGGTTCAGGAAGATTAAAGGATTTGTCGTTAGTTGTTAATAAAGAAGTACTTAAATTTTTTTTTCTAAAGTCAACATTTAACTGAAAAGTATTATTATGCATCCATGTAGATTCTAATAAAAGAGGAGAATTGAATTCCACTCCTAAATCTTTTTCCAGAATTATGTCTAAATTATAAAACTTAAATCTTTTAGAAAACCTTAATATAGAAGAATCTATTAGATTATAAGCTACATTTTAACTTTATGAATTTTAAAATTCACGCACCATTAGGATAAAGCTCAGCCATCCTTGAGTGTAATTTTATAGTTGTTGAAAGATCGCCATATATAGATTCATAGATATATAATTTTTCATGTAATTGCTTAACAGCCAATGAATCAAGATGGGTAATTGTTTTCTCATATAAAGCTCTTGCATCTATAAAAATAAGCTATAAACTTCTCTATAAATAAACTATATACTCGTATCATCATTAGTATTTATTAAAAATGTTAAATAATGCAACACATAATCTGGATCATTTCCAAAACTTTTAAGTCCTAAATCAAAAATTTTACTGGCTATTGTAGAATCTTTACTGCAATGATATTCCATCAACGCTATTTCTTATTATATATCTCAATAATTCAAAATATTTATACAAACCGGAAGCTACATAAATATGATAGGTTTGATTAGGCGCTTTTCTAGCTTTTCCGAAAACTTGTCTTGCTGCTTTTATGCCTTCTGCTCTTCTAACTGCTCTCATAAAAACACTCCATACAACAGATGTATTCTTTGATAATTTATTTAATTCTTCTATCCCTTGTTTTTCAATATTTTGTAGTTCCTTTTTTGGAGATAACTTTTGTATTTCACCTTCTTCAACAGGATCTTGGGATTTTACATATTCTAAATATTTAGAAACTTCATATAGCCGATTTTCTACACACTGTGAAATTCTTTTAGATTCCTTTGAAAGGTTTCCAATAAGTGTTTCATAAACTGTCCTCATCTCTTGAAATCGTTTATTTTGTTCTAAAAAGTCAGCATATTGGAAATGAAGTAAACAACTAAAATATTAATAATAGTAAAAAATACATTAACGAACCTAGTAGAATTTGCAATCATTCCATTTTTCATTATTTCTATAGCTTCTTTTTCCTCATTTAAAGACAGCCAATATTCCGCTGCAGAAAACCTACCATTATTAAAATTTAAAACTAACACAATAATTAATGTTATAGTACCAAATTTCAGGAAAAAATCTTAAAGTAATCATAGCCTGTTTATATGCATATTTCACTCGTGCAGAAACGGCTTGCTTCAATTTAAGATCTAAAGGATTCGATATTTCCCATTCAATCCATTTTTTCCATTGTTCAACCTAAAGAAAATTAAGTATATTTATAAATAAAAAATGTATAGATACTTCTTCAACATTTTTCTCTGTCCAAATGGGAACTTTTGGAATAGTAGTAGCCCGAAATCCAACAGTCATTGTAGACATATCTTTCCATGCAGTTCGTGCTAACATATAAGTTGAACTTTTTTCTGAAAGAAATTTCCTAGCCTAAAAAGAAAAAAAATTAATTCTCAATCAATTAAAGAAATAAAGAGGATTTACAGTAGACCTATTAACATTATTTTCAAAAGTATCGTACTCTCGCCATAAGGTCTCAATATTTGCAATTGGTGCAGATATAGCTCGATGATAAATACGACGAATATGATCTATTCTTTGTTGTTCTTCCCATGTAGAATTCCTCTATATTAAAAAAATAGTAAGTATAGAGCGAAAAGAAAATATAATAATTATTTAATAAATTACAAACAAAAAAACTATAAATAAAGATAAAAAAGATAATTGAATATATCCCTTAAACTTACCTCTGCTGTTTTTACAAAATTGATATAATCTGACCATATAGATCCACAATCTTTATCAATTCCAACATGTGCTAAAACAAATTCATAGGCCTGAGATATAACTAATCGAGCTTGAGAACCACCAGTTGAAACATTGTTGACACGACGAATATAATCTAAATAAAACTTCCATAGATCAACGCTTAAAACAGACCTTAAACATCTAGAAAAAATAGTTTCCACACGAATGAATTCATTATTTGTTAACTCCATATCAGCATAATCAATCCATTGCTGAGCCTACAAGTTTTAATAAAATGATTCAAAATAATAAGCATATTAATAACATACTGCAGTAGGAAAAACTTTCAAAAAACGCTCATACGTATTTCTTGCTTGATCAATTTTGTTTCTATTTTGATATTCCTTAATCAGTTTTAGCCAAGAAGAAGAGTCCCTTTCATCAAAAGCAATTTGATCTTCTAACTGACCAACACGATCATGTGATAAGCGTTTTCTTTTATGTGTTTTTAATGAGAATGAATTACTCGAAGATCCTGATTCTGCTGTAACTTTTTCACCCAAAGATCCATCAATTTCTCCATTTTTGGGCTTTTCCGTAGTAGAATTATTCATACAACCTTCCTTAATATCATTTTCACTTGTTTTATTATCTTCTTGATTTATATTTTCATTATTAACTTTTAAATGTATTTTTGAAAAATCATGACTTTCTACTGGTTTTTCCTCATTCAAAACCATATCTTTAGAAACAGAGATATCAGAAGACGTTGGAAGATATTTTTTTTCTATTTCTTCTGGGACTTCGTGCCCCATTTCAGTTTTCCTTCCAAATATACTTTTTTTAACGTTTGACAAAGATCGCACCCGCTTTCAGAGATCATACTCCAAAATATAAAAAACTTTTAAAACGAAATACATAGTAGTTTTTATCATTCAGTGTTAAAAATGATCTTACCTACTTTTAGGTTAATATTATATTAAATTTATAGAAAATGACTGAAGATATTATGAATTATGTGATTTTTCTTTTTTTGCAAAAAGCAAGAATTAACCTCTAAAATAGGTAGAAAGTATAATCTCTGCTAATAAAGTTGTTGTTTTTAGCAAATCTTATTGGTAAACTAATTTTACAAATTAATAGCACTATTCTAAAGTTTTTTATTAAGTCCTTATTGTGATAGGACAAAAGAATTACTTCAAAATTCACATATTGACTATACTGTTTTGGAATTAGATGTAATAGGTAATATTTTGCATGGAAGTATTTTAGAAATGTTATTAAATCATTGTTGATAGCACAGGGAAGTAATATTCAACAATACTTATTTGAAAAAACTGGCCAAAGAACGGTGCCAAATATTTTTATTAACAAGGAACATATTGGAGGAAACTCAGATATAGAAGCACTTAAAAATAGCGGAGAATTGGCCCGATATTTCGAGTAAATAATATTTTTATATTTTTGTTGTAATTATAATTTAATATGTATTTTATATATTTGTCTTTTTGTTATTTATTATGAAAATGAGTTGTTTTTACCAAACGGGGTACTCCAGACATTTCTTCAGGTATTTCTATCCCCATTAAAGCTAGTATTGTTGGCGCAACATCGCATAATGCACCTACTACTTCCTTTTGAAGCGTATACTTTTCACTACATAATATAAAAGGAACATGGTTGCATGTATGTGATGTTAAAGGATTATTGTTTTTATCAATCATAACTTCTGCATTCCCATGGTCCGCAGTAATCTAAATTCTTAATTATGGAATTACTTTCCAATAACATACCAATAATACATATCCTTCTTTTTTACATGCATCATAAATAATTCTAATAGCATTATCAGTATGCTCAACCGCTTCAATAGCAGCATCATAAACACCAGTCTAGTTTTATATTATTAATGTTAAAAAGTAAAAGTTTAAAATTTACATGGCCAACCCTATTAAAAAATTAATTAAGTTATAAAAAAATAACAAAAACTTACATATCAGGAGGTGCCTAGTAAATTCAATATGTTAATAAAATTTACTATATTAGTCACTTACTAAGTTACATATCACAAACGGATATTTATTTTCAGAAATTCTTTCAGATACTTTTTCAGCCACACCATAAACACTCATTTTAGGATCTTTATCATACGTAGAAACTTTGGGAGATGGAATCATATCACGATATTCTCCGGGAAATTGTCTTTCAAGACCTCCATTAAAAAAGAATGTTACATGGGCATATTTTTCCGTTTCTAAAAAATCAATTACAAATAAATGAAAAAAGATTATACCTGCGATATGAGACTGTAATACATTTTTTTTCGATAACCATTCAGCTAAGACATTAGTCATTTCTTGAGGAGAAAATGCAACCGAAAAAGGATAATCTTCTTTGTATCGTGTCATTGTTGTAATACTAAGATTTTTCGGAATCTTAACAGGTGTCAACGTTGAATCTATACCTAATACTTGAGTGATTTGCCGAACTCTGTCTGATCTATAATTAAAAAAAAAAAGTGTATCACCGTCTTTAAATATTATAAGAAAATTTAATTTATTAGCTTATTATACCTGAAACACATCCTTTTTTATTAACAATAATAGGTTTTAGAAATTCATCAGTTTCATTTTTTTGATGCCGTTCATTAATCACACGTATAACATCACTATCCACTTCTCCTTTACCATAAACAATAGCTTCAAGAGCTATTGTTATTCTTTCCCAGCGTTTATCTCGATCCATAGCATAATAACGACCCATTACAGTAGCAAGTTCACCAATTCCAAGATCCTCTATTTTATTTAAAAGTTGTTGCATATAAATAATAGAAGAAACAGGACTTGTATCTCTTCCATCACTAAAAAAATGAATATAAACATCTTTTAATCCTACTTTTTTTGCCACTTCTAAAAGATGAAAAAGATGAGATATATGAGAATGAACACCGCCATCAGAAACCTTATATAACATATTAAAATCATTCGTATATATGTATGTACTTTTTAAGGAAAAATACCAGCCCTAAAATATGAAAACGACCATTTCCTGCCTTGGAACGTTCCATTGAGGCAAGAATAGATTCTACAGACATAAAAGAGTCTTTTTTCATGACATAGTCAATACGGACAGAATCCTGCCATACAACACGGCCTGCTCCTATATTCAAATGACCCACTTCAGAGTTTCCTGGTAAAATATTAAAAAATAACAGAATATTTATTAAAAATAATAACCCATTAATCCTTCTAGAAGGCCTACTGCATTTCCATGGGCTTCAAGCTCCATCCAACAATATTTCTGCATAAGATAATCCATAGTAGGTGTTTTTGCTGCTGCAATAGCATCTCCTTTATCATTTTTCTCTGGATTAATCCCTATTTTTATTTAATTCAATATAATTTTTTGAAAAAAAGATACCCCATCCATCAATACATATAAGACAAACTAAAACACAATAAATCTGTACTTATTTAAATCTTAAAACTACCTTTTTCTGCTAATTTAGTCATAACCAATTTTTTCGTAATTTAAAGACTTTCGATAACTAAAACTATGAATTGTACCATTTAATATATAATTGTATATTTTTTCATAAATCATAAATTTTGAACAAAAAGCCATTCATGGATCTCTCAAGCACAAATTTGATTCCTCAAATTATACGAATTCTACAAATTATGAAGAATAAAGAAGAAAACATCAAAGAATTTAATAAAGAGGTATCTTTTAGTATTTTTAAAATAATAACAGAGTCTAAGTATTTTTCAGATTTCAAATCTTCATCAGCAAATATCAAATATTCGAAAAATGCTGCAGTCACTTCCTGGTAAAGATCTGAGTATTTTAGATCAAGAGGAAATAATTCAGGGCTTAGAAAAGCAAATTTCGATACAGAAGTGAATAAATAGATTATTATATCATTTCTAATATATATTTAGAAAGTTATTAGCTGAAATAAACGTAGTAGAGCAAGATAAATAATTTATATCCATTAAATAAAATACAAAAAGGCTGATCATGTTTAAAAAGGCATCCTTTCGTTTTCAAATTTCAATGAATTACTAGGATTTTTATTTGTCTTTAACAATACATATGTTCTTAAATATGTGGCATAAAATATTTCAACATTTATAAATATTTTATATATTTAAAACAACGACAATCAATATCTACTAGAAAGCTTCTAATTTTTCTTCAGTATTTAAAAATAGTAAAGTATCTTTATTCAATTTGAAATTATACTATTTGACATTGGACATTTGTTTTTAGAATAATATTTTCAGTTTTTTTTTTTTTTTCAAAAAGGAATAAAATCAAAACCAATAACACAAAAAAAGACAATATTGATATACAAAATATCTATTTCATGTTTTAAGTCTACATTTATGTATTTATTTTTTTAAGTTTTAATTTAATATCTTTAGAAATCGTAGGCTTTTGTAAAAAAAGTATAAATTAGAAAATTATCTTTAATCTAATATTCTATACATGATTATTTCAAATATATCATATATTCGCGTATAAAATCTTGTATTTATATCTTTTTCCAAAAAATTAACCATCTCTTTAGTTTATCTCATTAAAAACACCAAAGACAGCACTTCGTCTCTTAGGATATCGCTTTTATACTTCATCTTCTAAAGAATATGACGTAGTAATTATTGGAGGTGGGCCAGGTGGATATGTTGCTGCAATTAAAGCAGCTCAATATGGGCTAAAGACAGCATGTATTGAGAAACGAGGAACACTTGGAGGGACTTGTCTAAATGTTGGTTGTATTCCGTCTAAATCATTATTGAATAATTCACATATTTATCATAAAGTACAACATGACATTGAGCATAGAGGAATTCATGGTTTATTAAAGAAAATATTTAGTGAGAATTCCATTAATCATTTTTAGTTTCAAATATAAAATTGGACTTAGAAAGAATGATGAAAGCAAAAGATCAGACAGTGGAATCATTAACTAAAGGGATAGAGTATCTTTTTAAGAAGAATGGTGTTGAATATTTTAAGGGTATAGGAAGATTTTTAAGTCAAAATGAAATAGATATTAAGGGGACTTATGGACATGCTGATAAAGTTATCTCTGCAAAAAATATAATAATTGCAACAGGCTCTGAACCAGTGTCTCTTCCTGGTCTCAAAATAGATGAAAAGATCATTGTTTCTAGTACTGGTGCATTATCTTTAAAAAAAGTTCCTGAAAAAATGGTTGTAATTGGGGGAGGAATTATTGGTCTTGAAATGGTAAATTATTTTTTAAAATAATTGTTATTATTTCTGAAAAGAAGCTAGGGTTCTGTATGGTCTCGATTAGGATCTCAAGTTACAGTAGTAGAATTTGCAGATTCTATTGGAGCTGGAATGGATGAAGAAATTGCAAAACACTTAACAGGCATCTTTAAAAGTCAAGGTTTAGTATTAAGGACATCTACAAATGTTTTAGGATGTGTTGTTGAAGGAAATAAAGCTAAAGTGAATATTGAAGCTTTAAAAACTGGAAAAAAGGAAATTGTATAACTATATGGTTAACTAAAATATATGCTAATAGTTTTCAGTTAGAAGCAGACGTTGTTCTTGTTGCTATTGGAAGACGACCATATACTGAAGGTCTTGGTTTGGAGAATATTGGGATAAATGTTGATGAAAAGGGACGTATTATAGCTGATTCTGAATATCGCACTAGTGTTTCTCATATTCGTGTTATTGGGGATGCTACTTTTGGTCCAATGCTTGCACATAAAGCGGAAGAAGAAGGAATTGCTGCTGTAGAACATATTAAAAGTGGATATGGTCATGTTAATTATAATGCAATACCATCTGTTATGTATACATATCCAGAAGTTGCATGGGTAATTTATTTTCTTAGTTTAACATCTGTTATAACAATTTAGGTTGGACAAACAGAACAACAAGTCAAAAAATCTTGTATTAATTATGTAGTTGGGACATTCCCATTTGCAGCAAATTCTAGAGCAAAAACAAATTTAGAAACTGAAGGTTTAGTGAAGTTTGTTACAGATAAAGAAACTGATCGGATCCTTGGGATTCATATTATTGGTGTAAGTTTATAAATATTTTTAATAGCTCTTTTTGAATATTTCTGTTTAGCCAAATGCAGGAGAAATGATTGCAGAAGGTGTATTAGCTGTTGAATATGGAGCAAGTGCAGAAGACATTGCTCGAACGTAAGGAATAAAATAAATATTACTTTTATACTAATTAAATAGTACACATGCACATCCAACACTTTCCGAAGCATTTAAAGAAGCTGCTTTAGCTGCATGGTCAGGAAAAGCTATTCATTTTTAACTTATAAGTTGATTGTTGTATTTTTATTTAAAATAATTTAATTAAATCTTCAATTTTTATATTTAAAATATTCGCGTTCATGATTTTATTTTTTGTATATTTCAAAAAGAATGGTCTTCAATTGAGACAAAATAATCTATAATATTGTAAATTCAATTATATATATTTATTTCTTGGGAAATTTTGAAATTTCTATAAAAAATTAAAAAATTATATTAACCTGAATGTATTTTTACAAAAGAAGCATTTAATGACTGATAAAAATAGAGACTATTTAGCTCTTGAGAAGGTAGAATTATATGAATAATAATAGCATTTTTCTAATAATTAAATTAGGATGACATTGCAAATAATTTTAGAAAAAATATTTCTTATTCTTTTGGAAATAAATATGAGTTCCAAGCAAAAAAAATATCTATATCAAGATCTTTTTCTTTAAATGATTTAAAAAAAGTCCAAGAAATTGATAATATTTCACAAATACATAAAAATATTAACTATCATGCGTCTTTGGTGCTATTTGATGAAATAGAAAAATCACTAGAAAATCAACAGAATCTTTGCTTTAGGTACATTTATTAATTTTAATATAATTTAGATATTATTATTTTATAGATTGCTTAAAAAAGAATATCTTAAAAAATTGTCTATATCAGAAAATCTTATGACACAAGTTTCAAATATACTAGAAAAATTAGAACTAATAAATAATGATGTAAAGAACGCATGTAAAAATAGCTATAATTTTAGAATCGATTATGAAAAACTTATAAAGGAAGAAGTTTGTTATATTTTTACAAGATTAAAGTATATTTATATTTTGTAGCAAAATATGATAATACTAGATAATCAAATTACAGAAAATCTTGAAGTGTATGATTCTCTTGATATGGCTTTTAAATTATTAAATACATCTGGGATTGAATTTATTAAAAAACCTGAATTTTTTAATATTCTTAAAAAATTAGATAAAGGTTTATTAATGATGAAGAAACATGTATATTTACATAATTTATTTTATTTTTCTAATGATTTTATTAGCCAGAATATAAGGATTCTAAAATGTATAGTATAAAGTTTAAACAATGTTTAACAAAAGCTATGACATTAATTTGTATTTTTTTTGTACAAATAATGAAAGAATTAAATGATGAAATTGATAAGAATACATCTTATAAGGTCTTTTATTAAATTTTATATTATTTTTTCACTAAAAAAACAAGGAATCTGATAATATTATTCAATCTGCATTGTTATATAGAAAATTTCATGTTCGCGCTTTTCAATTAAAACCATATATCAAAGAAATAGAATTAAGGGTTAAAGATCATGATGAGTATGATTATTATAATATTATATAAAATAACCTTAAATAAAAATTTAGGTATCATATATTAATTAATGATTGTGAAAATTCTTACCTTGGAATAAGATACAGATTAATTAATCGAATCATTTTAGAAAAATTAAATAAATTATCATCAAATAAAAATGTTATTGTGTTTGTAAGAAATAGACATTAATTTATATTATTATTTTAATTTGTTATAGACTAGGTTAAGTATTACATTTTTTCAAAGTCTTTGTCTTGATGAATTTTCTCTCTTTCAAGAATTTTTTGAAAATGAGTATTCGAAATTTTAGTATGATTTTTGCTTTTTTTTTTTCATATTTAATTTTAATAGTCATTTTTCTCAAAAACTATTTAAGCCTATATCTACTTATTTGCAATCAAAACTAGATAATGAACCAAAGTTATTATTATATTGTGATATTTTATCTATTATTAAGACACAATTATTTCAGGATACTGAAAATGGTATTAATAGAAATATATTATAAATAATTGATATTATTTAGAAATTTTATCAGACACATACTCAGATAGTCATAAATTAGACTTTACTATCATATTTAGTGAAATTATTCAAATTCTTGAGTCTCGGATTGTACTTGAAGTTCGAAATATAGCTATATTAGAAATTCAGAATTTTATTCCTACTAAAAATGATTTTAGTCTTTTTAAAAATTTAGAAAAAAATGATAAGTCTAATTCATTACCTACAGAAATGTTTGATATAGAAAAAGAAACATTATTTAATAATGTTTCTATTACTGGATGGTATCCTACATTAAACAAAACAATTTCATTATTATCAAAAATATATCCTATATTAAATGTAAGAATTTATTTTTAATAATTTTTTTAATATTAAATTATGATTTAGAATGAGTCATTTACCAATGTTGCTTATGATATTATTAAATTTTGTATTTCTTCTCTTATTCGTGCATCTAAAGTACAAACAGATATTTCTATTAGAGATAGTCAACTTTTCCTTATAAAGCATTTATTGATATTAAGGGATCAAGTATTGGAGTTCAATGTAAATTTTTTTCGTTTTGAATCAGAAAAGAATATTAGCACAGCCACTACTAATTCTATGGATACTTATAATAAAACACAATTATTTAGTCCATTGGAGTTTTGCAAATCCACATGGACTAAGATCTCTAGATTTTCAAGTAATGAAAAGGATGTGTTTACTGTTTGTTAACATCATTTTTGTTTTGTTTATTTATTATTTTTAGGAATTTAATTCTGTACTTCAAACTGCAATCAATACATCTATTGAACATTCTTTAAAGCCGTTTATGGAATCTATTCAAAAAATACAAAATATTAAAAATCCATCAAATGATGTTATTCAAGCAAAAATTAGTGAATCTCTTGTACTTATTGAAAAAGAAGCACCTATCCTTAAACATGCATTTTTAAATTATATTGAAAACTTTCAAATTATACACATTTTTTTTACTGAAATCATTAAAGAATTTTCAAAAAAACTAGACAAAATAAAAGAACATCTTCCATCTCAGTCTTTAACAACATGGTCTCAAACAAATCAACTTATCTCTTATTTAACTAATTTTTTGTTATCTGGTAACACAATAGAAAATTTGTAAGAAAATAAAAATCAACAAATTACTTATGTTTAAATTAATTATAAAATTATCTATTTATATATATTAAAAATACATTACTATTTTTTAATCGAATTAATATTTTTATAAATTTTTAAATTTATAAAAAAAACTTAATTTTTTGCAAAATTTAAAGATTTTAGAGATGTCAAATGGCATCTCATTGGAACCAGAGTTTTTACATTTTCCGTCAATTGCTGCAGTTCCTGCGTCACGATCTAATGTGATTCAACATTTAATTGATGGAGTTGATCGATATAATCCTCAAAATGCGCCTTTATTAGAAGAATATTTAGTACAACAGTGTCAAGATGGGAGTTATGACTGCATGGCAAACCTTGCTATATTAAAATTGTTAGTAAAAAGTATTTTTTGGTGTCCTGATAGACTGATGAAATAACATACAAAAATAATAAGAACATTTTTTGTAATGAAAATGCATATTAGCTCTATCTGAAATTCTTCTGGGCTCCTAAATATATATTTAATACCTTATTTTTCTTACTTTTTATTAGATATCAATTTAATCCTCATCTTTCAAAAGATGAAGTGATTACAAATATTCTTGTTAAAGCGTTAACTGTTTTTACACAACCTGATTTTTCTACATGTTTACATTTGCTTCCACCCTCTATTCTTTCTAAAGAGGGTTCTGAAGGGGATTCTTTATATGAAATTGTACAGAAGTTACATTCACTTCATCTTCTTTTAGATGCAGCAAAATACAAAGAATTTTGGCAATCAATAGATAATGATGATCTTTATGCAGATCTAATTGCTGATTGCATTGGGTTTGAAGATACTATTCGACTAGGCATTGCAAAGGTCATTTCACAGACAATGAAAGAAGTTAAACGCGATGTTTTAGAAAATTGGATCAATCTTCGAGATGAAAAGCTAACAGTATGGGTTCGTGATGTATTTCATTGGGAAATGTCAGGTGAAATAATAAAATTACCACAAAATAAGGACAATCTATCTTTAAATAAAGTGACACGTGAAAAAGTCCCTTTTTCAGATTTATACCAACTTTTAAGATAAATGTAATTTTTAATGATGTAATATATATATATTTAATTAAAAATAATAATTTTAAAAGTCGTTTCAAAATTGACTAATTAATGTTTACTCTTTTTAACTAATGTTTTTAAGAAAATAAGATTATTATTATTATTATTACTTTTTTTTGATTATTCGATATATATTTTTGTTTTTCAATACTTTTAGATCTTATTATTGAATTTTAATTTAGATATATAAAAATTAAAAAAATTAAAGTAACAAAATCAAATGTTTTAATTTAACGTTAAATATTTTAAAATTATCTATCAATAAAAAGGCTATTTGTTATTATAAATTAATGTTTAAATATTTGTATTCTTTTTTTTTAAAAAAATTTTATGAATTTTTAAAAAATATGTTTAGCAATTGTAAAAATCAAATAAATATATTGTTATATATTAACATCTATTTTTTTATAAAATAAAAAATAAAATTAATACATTTAATTTAAACTTTAATTTTCAATATTTTTAACTAATTTTTATTTATTAAAGATTTTTTACATTAATTAAATTATTTAAAACTAAAAATCTTTTAAAAAACCTAAGATTTCTAATGCTTTTTTAGAACCCCAGATAAATGTTTCCTTATCTTCTTTTAAATTAAATATTTCAGTATTTTTTAAATATTTCATTAAAAAAATTTTAATTCCTTCAACTAAAGATGGGTATGATGAAAGTTTTCTAAAAATTTCTTGAATTGGTGCCGCATTTCGAGGATTATGCCCTTTTTGTGTTTCTAAAATCAATGTAGAAAAAAATACTTCTACAAATGTTTTTGTTTTAGGTTGAAGATGAAAAAAATTAAGTTTCTATTAATTATTTTAAATATTTAATAAAAATAAGAATAAAATTACTTTAAAAATGATCAAATCAAGACCTCCATTAACTACCAAAAAAGCATATAATTTTCCTAGGTTTACAATACGCCTCAATGGAATGTTTTCTAAATTTCCATTATTAACATTTCCAATTACTTGAACATCATTTTCTCCCATAGATCGAAATAAATCCCACAAACAAAATTTAAAAGCTGTTCGTATAGAATGTATTTTAACACAAAACCTAAGAGCAATATAAGCATAATAAGGGTTGTAGCTCTGTTCATTTCCACAACAATGAAGTAGTATTCTTGGTATTTCTAGTTTTTGTACTTTTTTTAAGCCTAATTTTAAAAGTTTTTCAAACGCATCTACAAAATCCTTTAGAAATTAGAGCAATTCCATTATTATTATTATTAAATAAAATAACCTCTGCACTCATTATTGTAATAAAAATAGATCTACGGATATCTGTATTCATTCTTTGTGATTGTGCTAATGCAAGAAGTTCTTTTTTTTTTTCTTCATGTAGGTCATTTGAGGTTAAATGCTTTGAGTTTCTTTCTTTTTTAAAAGGAAGTCCTATATGCCACCATTTATCATTTTCGTCTATAGATTCTATATCATGCAATGAAATTCTCAAAGGCTCCGTATTTCTAGTAGAATTACGATTAGATAATGTTCCTAAAAATTTTTTCATTCTAAATATATCCTCTTGTATTCTATTATTGTAGGGTATGCTCTTAATTTTGTTATTTTTTAAATTATCAATAGATTCGATCATAAATTTTGTCCTTGTACTAAGATCTATTAAAAATATAAATAATATATAATTCCTTATTATACTTCAATATAAAACCTGTTTCTGAAATTTTTTGATGCATTATAATAACAATATCTTTTAAAGATGAAGGATCGTCATGGCGTAATTGGCTTCCAGAATCTATAATATAAATTATATAAAAATTAGGATATGTATATCTTACTTAAAATAATCTTTAATAACAATTCCGTATTTAAATCAGTTATCTCGTTCAAAAATAATCTTACTAAATCATATATTAAAGTGCATGAAATAACTTGAAAATTATACAATTCACTTAAAACGGTAATTAAATTAATACATTCTTTATTATATGAAACAATAGTGTCATTAATCTCTTTTTTTGAACTTTCTTTTGAATAGAATTCACGAAATGTTTTAAAAAGTTTTTGAAGAAAAAATGCTCCAAAATCTATCCCAATTATTCTATATAAAGCTGTGACAAACCCAGAATAAAGTATTAAGTAAGAGTCTTTTAGCGTTGTTTGAGATGTTATATATGTCAATAATAACATTATTAATTCTAAATTAACAAAATAGCGAGGATTCAAATTATATAAATTTTCAACCTCATTTAAAATAGACAACATATTTGATTCGCTTAATCTTTTTAATAAGAAAATATTATTTTCTAAATTTTTTAGATTTACCTGTTTAACAATCCTTTGATTTTTCGTCTTAAATGGAAAATTAATTCTGTATCATCCTTTTTATTATTTTTTAAAATATTGTCTTGAGTAATAAGTATATTGTTTTCAGAAGGAACAACATATGGATTTTCTTTACTTTTTTTAGCAAAAATGTTTATATCCTTTTTAGATAAATATGTGTTATCTTCCTTATTTTCAGAAGAACAATGATTAACACTTGCATCTACTTTGTTTTTAAAAATATCAAGGTTGTCAAAATCAGAAGATTCGTTTATAAAACAAGTATCCTTGATTTTCGAATTCTCCATACGATTCAAATCATCCAAAAGATAATCAAGTTCATCTTTTTTATTTTTGTCATGTTTACACCGTTTTTTATGTTTTAACTTTTCTTCTAAATAAAGAATAATTGAATCCTCTTGGTCAATTTTCTCTTCTTCTTTATCATATTTTATCTTGTATATTTTATTTTTTTTTTTTTGCAAATCTTGATCATTTAAGTGTTCATCTTGGTAACAAATCAATGTTCCTTGCCTCTACAACATATAAAAATTAACTTTAGAAACAATTATAAATACTTTTTTTATATTTTTTGTTTTAAGGCTTTTTTTCTCCCATTCTTTTTTTCTATTAAGTATTTTTACTTTTTTAGATTTTATTTTACTTGAATCTGAAAAACAATTAAAAATATATATTAAAATTACAAAAAATTAAGACCTATAGTTTCAAGTTTTTCTTTTAATTTTCTTGGTAATTTCAAGACCTTCAAATGTGTTTTGGTCTTTTTAAACATTTTTTAAAATAAGTTTAACGAAATCGATATTGGGATGTTTAAATATAAAAATATAACAAAAGCATATCAAAATATCTCTTTTTAATATTGAATACAAAATTTATGTATTACTTTTTACCATATATATCTAAGATAAATTGAATTTTTGAAAAAATATATAGATCTTGTGTATAAGTTGTAAAATAGATTTTTTAAAAATAAAAACTAAATTGTTTTTATTAAAATAAATACTTGAATTAATATATAATATATATAGTTCGTTCATTTAGAGATGGAAAAATATATATACATTAATAGTTTTCTTATCTCGTTGCTACCGTAACGTTATACTAATAAATCTATAATTTCAAATTTTATAAAATGCTATTGTCAAATGAAGAAGTATAACCTGTATTTGTAAATGAAACATTAAGCTTATATCTTCTTGAAAGTATTTGAAATCATTAGCCCTACTTTTTGTATCGAAAAAAGAGAAAGGTACTATATTTTTAACACAAAAACGGTGTAGGTAAATAATAGAAACAATTTATAAATAACAGGGATAGATTCATATAAAAATCCAGAAGATGTATTAAAAGAAGAAAATGAAACATCTAGTGAATCTTCCTCGACTTATAAACTTCTTTTTAGGGCTACAGATGGAAAAGGGATGAAAATTTCTACACTTGTAGATTCTTCATTTTTACTATCTTTTTTTTCAAAATACACAGAAATATGCAAATCTGGAATGGTTTGCTTAAAAAAGCGTGACAGAAAAAAACAACGAGCCAAGAAAAATAAAACAGCTCATGTAGACACGAAATCATAACATTGACCAATTACATTGTTTTTGACTATATTGTTAAAATACATTTTCTTTATAATAATGATATTATTAGATAATATTTTTAAATATATTTATTTGTTTAAGGGATTTATTATCTAATTACTTTGTAAATAGTATAGATTTTGTTCACTTATGTCAATCGATTTACGATTTTTAAAAACCTTAAATTTAAATAAAAACGTTATATTGAAAATGAGTCATATTCCTCTAACAAAAGCACACAAAGATGCTATTAAAAAGATTTTAAATATTCTTTATAACGCGGTTGATGAGAGGTATAAAAAATGCAAAAAAAAAAATAGTTATTTACGTCTAAAATTAGTGGTCGTTCTATATCTAAAATATTTGAAGAATTACCGGATAAAAAAGAAATCCCTGACTATTATGAAGTGATTAAAAGGCCTATGGCGTTAAATATTATTAAAGTATTATCATTGTTTTTTATCCAAAATGAAGATTAACGAATAGGAAAATATAAATAAAAATTTGTATAATACATTCCATGATTTCATAACTGATGTGGCTCAAATATATTATAATGCTAAATTATATAATCGTCGTTCATCTGTAATATACTCTGATGCTTGTTTAAATGAAGTAATTTTGGTATTATTCAATTAGAATGGCTTATAAAATTATAGATGATCATCGTAAAGGAACTATCTGCTTTAAAAGATAAAAAACTTGTAGATGATAGTATACTCCCTGTTCTTGGGCCATTGCCTCCAAGTTCTCCGGGGGAAGAGAAATCTGATGATGATGGCTTTGATCCTGATATTGAAGACAAAAATGAAGAAGATGAAGAGGATGAAGATGAGGACGATGAAGATGATGTCCGTCATAAAAGAAGACGAAGAGAAACTAGGATTAAGTCCTATGAGCCTCCTAAGGTTATGAGATTTGATACTGGTGATATAAAAAGAAAAAGAGGCCGTCCTCCAAAAGTAGATACACCTGATGAAGCTAGAATGAAAATTGTTTTGCGTGTTATTCGGAAAGAGAAAGATGAAAGGTATCTAATTTTATTATTTATAGATAAAAAGACTAAAATTGTAAGGGGACGTACTTTATTTACATGGTTTGAAAAATTTCCGGATGATAAATTAAACCAAAGCCATAAAATTAAACAATCTATATCTTTAGAGGATATTAGAGTATTTTTTGTTTTTTTTTTCTATTTTTAACTAATTTAGCAAAAATTAAAAAGAAGGGAATATAAAACACTTAAATCTTTTTTGGACGATTTGGATTTATTATATAATAATATAAAACTTATAAGCCCTCCTGGAAGTCATATGTATCGTGATGCTGATTACTTACAAGTTATTTAATATTATTTTTTTTCTCTATCTAATAATGTTAGCAAGTTACACATGAAGTAGCTTCAATTGAAGCCTCCAGAAGAGATATTGATTTTACAGGATATGAGAAAGATCCAACTTCTAGTGTTGGTACATTAATTAAAATTAATCGCACTCCATTACCTAAAATTGAAATTAAAGGCGAAGCTTTAGAAATTGGTTAGTTATATTTTTTGACTATACAAATTTAAGAGTCTATTTTTAGGTGATTGGGTTCATTTAATAAATCATAATGATGCAAATAAACCAATTATTGCCCAAATATTTAGTTTATGGGAAAATTTAGAGTATGTATATTACTAATTATAAATTCATAGGATTTAAATACATTTTTAGAGGAGAAAAATGGATAAGCGTTTGTTGGTACTATAGACCAGAACAAACAGTTCATAGAGCAGATCGAATATTTTATGAAAATGAAGTTATGAAAACTGGACAATATCGTGATCATCAAATTAATGATATTATTGATAAATGCTTTGTCATGTTTATTACTAAATATATAAGAGGAAGGCCTAAAGATGCAGGAAATAAACTAATTTATGTTTGCGAGTCTCGGTATGATGAAGAAACAAAAATGTTTAATAAAATCAAAAGCTGGAGAGCATGTATTCCTGATGAAATTAGAAATAAAGAGTATGATATGTATTATTTTGAAAGGCAACAGCAACCGAAGAAAGTACTCAGTCCTATTTTGCATCTTTTACCATCAAAAGTAATGGAGGATCCTAATGCACCTATACCCGAACCAACTCAAGGAAAAGAAAATGCACCACCTATTATTGGTGCGATCATTCCAGCGCCAATACCAGATGAATCAACACTCAATGTATTACTTTTTCCATTTCTTTTTAAATATTAATTTTTATAGCCGCCGGAGATTTTTATACCATCTATAGTATCAGCTCCTATAATTCCACAAAAACCTATTATTCCATCTTTAGTAACGCAAACACATACATCTGTCGTGATTAATCCGAATAATCAACCACAAAACAGTCGCAAAACACATATTCCATATTATCCTCCAGTTGCTTTTACATTACCTGTAGTAGATTTGAATTCTGAAAATACTCAATCTGAGAATATTGATATTTCTGAAAATGATCTAGAAAATCCAAATAAAGAGAAAAACAATGAAGATATTAATAAAAATATAAATAAAAGTATAAAAGACATTAATATGAAAGATGAAATTGAGAAAATAAATGAAAACAATGATAATTCAATAATTGAAAGTGAAGAAAAGGCTGTTGAAAATATTAAAAGTGTGAAAAAAAGTAATAATTTTTCAGATGAAGTAGCTGCACTTTTTTCTCGAGATGAACAAGGCCGAGTATTATGGTTTCCTGTTCCACCAATAGATGTTGTTTCACCAACATTAGAAACATTTGTCGATGGTAGAAGTCTTGCGTACTTAGCAAATGTTTATAATATGATGGAGAATCATAATGAAGAATTTAAAAAAGAAAAAAAACAAAAACTTAACATTATGAAACCTTTAGATGATTCTAATTTTTCAGAATTTCTTATTAATGCATTAAATACTATGACACAAAACATAAAATCTAGTATTCATTAAATTTTTGAGTAAAAAGTACTTAGATCTACTTTATTTTTGATACTGTTTATTTTTTATAATATTTTTATTATATTTAATATTGGTGTAAACATAGCTATGGTTTAGTGTTTTTTAAGTTATTTTTACAATTATTATATAATACAAACCCTGAGAAATATATTTATTCATAGTATACATATTAACTTAGAACAATATATATTATTTAATAATATATTTCTTTAAATAACATTTATAAATATATATTAGTCATATAAAGGTTGTATTTCGCATCATTGTTGATGTTTTAACCACTAATTTCAATTTTTATTTTATAATGATTATGTAAAACAATAGTATTTTTAAAAATACAAGTAATATTAGGACTTGATTTTTATAAATTAAAAATAGAGAGAATAAATTATTTCCCGTATTATATTTGTATTTACTGATCTTTCCAACCTAAAGTTAAAAGCTCTATTCTTATTTGATTTTCTGTGGCTATTTTTCTTATTTGTGTATCTTCCAATTTATCCCCTCTTGTTTGTAATAATTTTAATTCTTGAATAGCTCGTAATTTTTTAAGTAGTGAACGAATTCTTTTGTTTTCATTATCAAAAGAATTTTGAACAGTAGAAGAATCTTTTAAATCTAAAGTAGTTTCTTGAGATAACGTACCATTAGTATTTAATGCATTATTAATTTCTATTTCTTTTACTTTTCTTGCAGCATCTCTTCTTTTTTTATTTTTTAAAGCAGCTTTACTGCAATTTAGAGCTTGGTTATGTATTGAAGTGCCTGCTCCAGGTACAATTGAGCTTATAAGTGGTGCTTTAGGTGCTGCTTTTTGAATATTTACTTCAACATTGATTTTCTCATCTTCTCTTTTATATTCTTCAGGAGTAGAGGTAGAACGAGCATGAGGAGGCCTATATGCCCCTACTGGTTTAGTTGGAGTTTTACTAGCTATTAGTGAAGCAGAAGAATGCGGTTTAGGTGCTGGCGAAAGAGATGAGCGAAGAGGATATATTTCAGGATCTTGCGGTCTCCAAAGAACCTATAAATAAATTAGATATCATAACCTAATAACTTTAATACCTGATAAAGTTCATTTATTTCTTCGCTATACATCAAAGTGCCAGTATAATGCCAAATTTTAATTCCATTATCTACTCTTAACCTTGGACTTGTTATTCCTGTTAAAATATGTCTACCATCAGGACTCCATTTACAAACACTAGCATTACTAGCTTCTATTGTTGCTATTTTTACCATTTTTTTTTCTTTATCATAAATATCTATTGTTCCTTGTAGATTCCCAAAACCAGCTACTAAAACAAACCGATCATGAGGAGAAAAAAGTATCGTATTACGGGGAGAAAGAGGTAAAGAATGGACGACGTTTGCTTGGTGATCAAAGATAGTAGCTTTAGATGGCATGTCTTTATTAAGTTAGTTTATTAATATATAAATCAATCATTGTACATACAGCCATATACTACCCCAAACTCGCGCGAATTTGGTGACCATGTTACATCATGAATAGGCCCTTCTTTATCTTTTAATTGTTAGATTCAATAGGTGTATTGATATTTCCTATTACCAAGAATAACTTTAGAATCGTAATTTCTTATTGCACTTAAAATATACATATTTGTTTCTCCATAATAACTTTTATTTGTTTTATCTACATCTGTAGATGTTGAAATAATTAATGTGGTTCCAATTTTGTTCCATTTCATCTGAATATTATCTGCTTTGTAAAATGCTTTTTGACTAACAACAAAAGAAAAAGTCGGAATATTATAAATTGATACAGTTGCCGGTTTTCCCTAATCCTAAGTATCAAGAATATATTTATAATGTATAATCAAAAACACCTTCATTTCCGGAATAAATACTGCAACTACATTGTTTCTCCCTGGAGATAATGAAAATGATGATACACCTTCAGCATAAAGCTTATATATAGGACCTGCAGAATATCAATTAATAAGTTGATATCCCTATAATCCAACTACCTTTCTCCATATTTGTAGCTTCAAAAAATTGAACTTCATTTGTTACTTTACGTGCACAAAGTTTCTCATCTGTTGTATATTGCAAATTCCTATATAATATACGTATAAGTTTGATAACTATATAAACCATACCAATTATAAATTACCATATTTGACTTTTTTGAACAAAAGAACATAATAATTTCGCTGTACTTATATTCCATATTTTAAGATTCTTATTGGCAGATCCATCTTCTGTTTTAGCTAAAATTATTATATTTTTGTAATTCAAAAGAAGGATAAAATTACATGGTCTTTGCCACGTAACGATATAATTGCTCTTTGGAGATAACATAATCTCACATACTTTAGGAATGTTTAAGATCTGAACCAATTCTCCTGTTGATGCATCGACAATTTTAACACTTCAATATTAAATATAAAATTATAAAATTTATTAAAAATAACTTTTCAGAGGAAGACCACGCAAAAAAGCGTCCATCAAGTCCGTACGAACATGTCAACATGTCTTTTCCTGGTCTAAAATGCATTTTTAATACTTATACAAGGATTTCATATTTAATGTTACTTATTAAAACCTGTGACTGGTGCATATAATGGATATCCATTTGTTAAACTAATATACTGTGCAGATCTGCCTAAAAAGCAATATTAAGCATTAGATCATTGAAAATATTTCTTACAAGCAAATTGTGTATAAACCATTCTCAAAAAATGTTTTTTTAAATATTTTGCAATTTTAAAATCGAGATCATATAATTGAAAAATAAAATAAAAAAATTATATAAAAATTATCAATTAAATAAGATTTTCACATGTAAAGTGGTGACCTGGTTCAATATATCAAATATATAGTTCTAGATAAAAAAATTACATTGACAAGCTTTAAGAGTTTTTATGACATATTTCTAGTTTCAGTTGATGGTTGATATTTTCTTTTATGGAGAAAAGTTTTAAAAATAAAAAATGATGACATTTTTTATTAAGCAAATAAACTGTAATATTTGTCTTGGTGAAAAAATTAACATTAAAAAAATACCAAATTAAATACCAAATTATTCTATTATAATAAGAAAATATATATTTATTAATGGAACAAAATTTAAAATATTTTAAAAACTGTTGAAACTAATTTAATGGCTAGATTTAATTTTAAGAAAAAAATCTTTAGAAGTTTAGAAATTATTCTTAATATTTGATTCAGATTATTTTCTGTTACAAATAAATATATAGTATTTTATATAAAAAATTTACAAAGTTTTAAATTAATATTAAAACATAAATTTGTTATATTTATAATTAATAGCAAAATAAAAATTATTTTTTTATTTTATATTTAATTACATAAAAATATATTGTTAAATATATTGTTAAACTTTTCTTAAAAATATTTAATTAAAAGCATAGCATTATCTTTAGTAAAACAGCATATTTTATTTAAAATATTTAAATTAAATATATTTTGCAATCAATATATATTCAAATTATGTTTCTGAAATAAAAGTATAAATATTGTGAAAATTTTATATGCTTTAAAATAAGTATTGAAGTTCAAGTAATTAAAAAAGTAATATTTTTAAGATATTCTGAATACTTTTATATTTTTATATATGCAATTATCTTTATTTATCTGATAAATTTTTAAATTTCGTTAAAATTTTTATCTTTGAGATTTATCTAATAAAATCTAATAAATAAAAAAATTATTATTATTACATTCTTAAGAATTTCATTTCCTATATTTTTGTTTTTTATTTTAGACTTATTTTTTAATTTATAAAATACTTATTTCATAAATTGAGAAAAAAATATATAACATTATAAAAAAATACGTTCAAGTTTTCTAGATTTCTTTTTGTTCTTTTTGTATTTTAGTTAATAAATAATATAAATAATCTTTTAATATCATAAATATATCATTTTATAAATAATGAATCATAAATTTTCGAACATTTCTAAATTTATCATAAAATAATCACAAAATAGTATATACGTTTTTTAAAAAAGAACCTTTTTAAACTATTCAATTTTAAAAAATAAACAACATTATTTTAAATGGGATTATTTATTTTCTATCAATAAAATGAAAAAGTAATTTTACATATCAACTTTTTTAAATACAAGATGAAAACAAAACCTAAGAGAAAACATACATCGAATGGAAGGCATAGGTTTTATAAAACAAAAAGATGTCAGAGGGGGATCGACCAAATTCATGAAGATATTGCAACATCTGAATCAAGAGCAGCGTTATTATCACAAGAAATCAACCCTGATTTACCAGGACTTGGTATAAAAATCTTTATTAATAAAAGAAAAAAATTCTTAAACATATAGGTCAACACTATTGTATTGAGTGTTCAAGATATTTTGAATCAAATAATGCATTAGTAAAACATCAGTCTGGAAAATTTCATAAGAAAAGGTTAGTTTTAATATTATTAATAATCCTTTAACTGAAAACTGCAGAGTGAAACTTCTTAAAGAAGTACCTTACTCCCAGAAAGAAGCAGAAGCTGCAGTTGGTATAGGTGTTAAGGATAACATATTTTGTACTTTCTAAAACTGATATATAAACGTAATGTTTTATATAAAGAAAATAAATCCTATAATTTTAAGCAAGTTATATTTGGACAATAATCATCATCTATTTTGAATCATATTTATTATTATTATTATTATTAAAATTCTAATATTTTATTGTAAAATAAATTTCATTATTAGATTTTATCAATACATTATCTTCAAAAAAGCTTTTAAATGCTATGCAACTTTTATGGCTTTTAATATTCATCAAAATTTACATGTCCTGTTGTCTTAACATGTTCTAATGCATCCTTTTTTCCACGAAGACTCATATGACAGTCTTTACATTTTAATAAGAAATTTGTTGTATCTGTATAATAATGGATTTTTCGTAAATGATCCGTAAGCTTAAAAATAGCATTCTTTACATCTAAGTCCTCAACTGAAAATATTGTTGTATCAAAGTCAGGCGACGCACCTGATCTTGGTGTTAACGCGATAGCATCGTAATGAATCCCTTATTTCCTGTTAATAAACATAAAATCATTTTTCAGATTTAAATATTACCTGAATACACAATGAACCCACACATAGGCCTTCCTTCTCCTAAATGTATTTAGTTATTTAAAAATTAAATTTAAAAATAAAAAAAAAACAAAAAAAAAAGCATATGAACGTACCAAAACGATCAGCTCTTCCTGTAGCAACATCTATTGAACATATCTCAATATCAAAATGGTTAGCGAGAATTGATATTTCAATTGCTCCACCCCAACTGTTAGTCTTATTAATCCATTTACAATATTCGTCCCTTGAACGTCCAAGAATTACATCTGAATATGTTATTGGATCATTTTGAATTGCTTGTGCAACTAATGACCGTAATTCATTTGCTGTATCCATTTTTCCCATAATTAAATATCCTACTGCACGAAACAAACATGAATTGCTATTCCATTATTAAGTAACTAAAATTTGTAATCTGAAAATATACTCATTCTCCATAACTCTAAGAACTACTTTTTCGTCTCCATGTGCAAGCTCAATCTCTGGTGGGGAAAATATATCATATGAGGATTCAGAAACATGTGTTTGTGCTAATTCCGCTGGAAATGTACTTTTTTGATTAAAATTTTGACTTTTTTTAGGTGAAAAAAATGAAGAAGTTTCGATGTCTTTAATTATAAGGACTTCTGCATCACGGATGTCAAAGAATTTCAAAGTCTTATCAGAATCAGAAATATCGATTTTCCGTGGAGGAAATTTATGTTTTATTTCAAAATTATTAACATCTAAAACAGACATAATAGCTGCTTGAAGATCTTCAATTGTATCTTCTTCATTCAATTCAATTTCATGTACACTTTCTCTGTATTTAATTTTTAGGCGCATTTTAATAAAAATTCAAGATTATTACGATGTCAAACGTTAAAAAAAAATGACAACACTGACATTAAAGTCTTTTTTACAGAAAAGTCTTCATAAGACATGGAGAAATTCAGTACTAATCAATCCAGTTATTGCAGGTTTTTTTTTTTTTAAAAAAAGTTTTAGATTTAATGTTTATTAGAACGTGCAGTTAATACTTTGGAATTAAATACATATCATGATGCAACTATTATTGAAATGAGTCCAGGTAGATCTCGTGTTGAATTAAAAATATTTTTAATCTGTTAAGGTCCAGGAATGATGACTCAAGCACTGTTAAAAAAAATTAGACCGAAACATTATATTCTTATGGAACCCAATAAAACATTTCATCCAATTCTTGATGTAGAATCATTGGATTCAGTATAAAACTATAATTTTAATATAATTAATAGAAAATTCGAGAGAAAGCACCTAATCAGATTATTTTAACAGAATTAGATGGTTTTTTATGGTCATCATATTCTAAGTTAATAACTCAAGAATTATTTAAACCACCATGCCAATCAATGGATCAGATTCACACATCACTTTTGTTTATGGCGCATCTTCCATATGGGTCTTTGGGAGAACAGTTACTTGTGCAATTTTTTACTGCACGTTTTGATGAAATATGGATTCATCAGTATGGGCGAATACGTATGCTTCTTTGGGTTACAACACCCTTAGCAAAAAGACTTTTAGCAATACCTGGAAAACAAGGAAGGTGTAGACTTAGTGTTATTTGTGAATCTGTTGCTGATTGCAGAATTATTGTTGGAAATAATGATTTTCTAGGGTTACAGCCTACATTAAAAACAGTATCAAATGATTTTATTCGAGAGGTTAATAAAATGAAGCATTTGTTATTTTATTTATATATAATTTTAGAAAGATTTAATATTAATAGAGGTTATTCCATTATCAAAAATTCCAATCAAATGTAAGTATCAAACATTATCTTTTTTTATTTTTTAGTAATTTTATATCAATAAAGCTTCACTAGAAATATTTGATTATGTTGTTAAGCATCTTTTCGCTTTGAGAAAAACACCTCTTATAAAAGCATTAGGGTAATTTTTGTTAAAAAATGAATATTTATAATTTCTTTAGAACACTCGGGCCAGGTGCTGATGTATTAGCAAAGGAATTATCCTTAGAATTACTTGAAAAAAAAATAGATGAAATGACACGAGAAGATTTTGATGAAATTGCACAACTTTTTGATAAATGGCCCTTTAGACCTAAAATACTGTTTGATCAGTGGATAGATAATAAAGAAGGATCATCCAATATAATTGGTGATATATAAAACATAATTAATTGTATTATGGAAATAAATGGCGCAAAATAGTTTCTGTAAACCGGCATAAAGTGAAAATAATATTACAATTAAACTATTGGGAAAAGATATTAATCATTCATTACATTATATTTCTGTGATTGTTTTTGGCTTATTTTTTTGTTGGTTTATTATGAATCAATATATTCACATAATTGAGGTCCCATAAAAAGCATTTAGGTAGAGTTCATATGTACTTCTACAAGTGTAATGTCATACAGATATCTTGTATTATAAGGAACATAAAAATATTTGAAATTATCTATATAATATATTAGTAAATTTTAAAAGACATTAATTATATAAAATTCTAAAAATATATTCTAAAATACAACTTTATCTTTCTTAAATTTTGATATTCAAATCCATAAATAATATCTTTAACCTGACATTTTAGATAATAAGTTATTATTTTAATTTCTTAAATGCCACGCAATAATGTTTAAAACAAATATCTTTACTTTTGTATAAATTCGAAAATACTATGTTTTCATATTTCTTATATTAATCAATAGATTAAAAAATGCATATAATTATATGTTAAATATTGAGTTTTCAAATAAAATAAACATAATTTTTATATTAAAAACTTATAAGCTATAATTAAATTTGTCTATCAAATATTTATAAAAATATATGAAACTTTTTAAATTTTTTAAAATTATTATTTTTTTTAAGCTATTAAATTAATAAAAACAAAAGATTAATAAGATTAATAAATATATATTTCTTATTTTTACTTATAAAATTTCTTATAAAAAAATTATATTTATAAAAAAATTTTTATCAATTTTTGAAAAAAAATAAATTAAATTTCCAAAATTTGATTGAATATTTATATATCATATTTTTTTAAAATCATATTTATTACTTTTATTCTCTTAAAAATTATCAAATAATCAATTAAAAATAGTTAATTTTTAACGTTAAAATAATTACTGTTGCTATAAATAAATATTAAATAAAAATGTTTTAAAGAAAATGTCTGGATAATTCGTATAGAGTTTTCTTTTTCTTTTGTTTTATTATGAAAACATTTTTATCTTTAAAAAATAATTTTCAGAATAAAATATTATCCGTTCCTCAAGTAAAACTTGGTAGAATCTGGGGACAATATTTTCAAAGTATATCAAAAAAAATAATCCTTAAAAAACCTCAATTTTATTGTGATTTATTTAGTTTAAGATTTTATCCAAGAAAAGATTTGAATACACCTTCTTCAAACGGTGAAAATATTGAAAGAAGTGTTTATAGAATTAGTCGCCAGTCAAATATCTATTACCTTAGAGGGTTAATTCGTATAACTGTTTTAACGTCTAAAAAGAGGATATCAAATGTTGCATGTATTAGATCTAAAATACGTCGGCGTTTAAGAGAAGCTGCTCGCCAAGTTTTACTTTCTCGAAATAAAAATAATTTTCCTTATTTACCAGGTACTTATATACCTTTTTTAAAAAATATATATTAAACAAATTAAGTTGTACCATATGATTTATTTTTTGTAGCAAAAGCAAATATACTAAATGAGGATTGGAAAAAATTACTTTGGTATGTAAAAAAAGGACTACAAAAGGCTCAACAAGTATTAAATAATGGACATGCATCAGATATGTTTATTTCAATTAAAACAAATGATTTGAAGAATCTTCCTATAGAGGATTCATGTTTAAAAAAAGGATCAAATCAAAAAATTCTCACTTATCAGTCTTTTAAAACGAAGCTTTTAAATGATCTGAAGAGACAAGAAATATCTTCTCAATCTAATAACCTTATTTCGCTTCAATTTATTCATTTTGTTATAAAACTAACAAATTCACCGTGTAGTACATCAACAGATATCCTTTCTAAAAATATACTTTTTTTATTAGAACATTATAAATTAAGAAAAATTACATTATTTGATGTAGAAGCATTAACAAATTCTTCTAAACAATTCTATGATTTAAATACTAATGAAAATTCTGATATTAATAAAGTGTTAGAAATAGATGATTAGTCGTATATTTTAATTTAATGATTTTTATAATTATTATAATTATTCTAATTAAAATATTATATTACTAAATTAATAATGTACTTTTGATTTTCTTATTTTTTGAAAATCAAAAATTGAGTATAATTAAATTACTAAATGTATGGACTGTTTAGAGTGTAATGAATTAAATATTTAATATTTTTATAATAAGAATGTTAGAAATTGTATGACACTAATTAGGGGATATTTATTGCATTTTTAAATTATAAAACATTTAATAATTATCTATCAAAAGAAACAAAAAAAATGAGTGAATAAAAAATAGTTTTTTTAAATGTAATTTAAATTAAATCATAATTTTAATATTTGAAAATATAAATCAAAATCTGAATCATTTTTAATACAAAATTTAAATTTTTAAATTATGAATTTGAAGCATTTGTTTACTAATCAATTTTAAACCTAATTATGTTACTATTTCAGATATTGTTTCTTTTTTATCTCCTTGTTGTCGGCGAGCAATTGCTTGTGCTAAAACTTGAGTTCTAAAATTTAATCCTTTTGTACGTTCAATAACTTGTTGATATATAGGTTGAGAAAGATGATTCATAACAATAGTACCCTTTAATGTTAATATATAATATACATATCGAAAAAATATATTTACTTCTTTAAAATCTATTTTTGCATTTAAATCTATAAGATCGTCATGAATAAACTTAACGATTTGATCATGTGAGAAATTTAATCGTTTCGAAAGGTCACTGATTTTTTAATGTAAAAAAAGCGAAATAATATATACTTACTCAATATCAATACGTTGATAAATCTTACAATAAGCTTCCGCCATAAGATAATGTGCAGAATTAACAAATTCAGAACACATTCCTACTAAAAAAAAGTCATTTTTCAATATTTCTTCTGCTTCTTTAAGAGAATTCTGAGCATCTTCAAAATCAAACTGAATATACAAGACTTTAATAAATTGTATAACAGGATCCATATATTCATATGATTCTTGGTCAATCACTTTTACTAATTCTTTCATACGACGTTGATAATGCATTGCATTTCGTACTTGTGATCGCGTTGTAATAACTGCAACAGTTAAATATCTTAAAATCCATGGACATGATGTCTGAATTGTGTTCATATATGATGGAGAAAAAAATAATTCACAAAGAGCTATTCTTCCTGTTTCGTGATTAAAAAAAGGGAAAAGAGACCAATGAATTAGCCACGTCCGATGTTTAAGTTGAAAAATCGGACTAGAAAAACTCTAATACAAATCGTTAAAGAACTGTCTTTTTTTTTAAATAAAAAACCTTTGTATCAATAATTTCTTTTAATTTATTTACTTCTTCTAAAGCACGTTCCCAATTAACAGTCAAAATCTCAGATGCTAACTTTCCCCATGTTGCAGAAACATTTAACTCATTATCCATAGACTTAAAATATATTAACTTTCATAACTTTAAAAAAATGAGGATTACTAAGGCTCTAAAATGATAAAGAAGATCCACTGCACTTGCATAGTTACCAGAATTATATTGAAAATTTCCAAATTTGTACAAGGAATTAATCATTTCAACAGTAAGCTAGTTCACTATATCAGAATTTTGTGATATTTTACTTTTTTTAAAAAAAAAAAAAAAAAAAACAAAAATACATACTCCATGTGAATCTTTCAAATATTGCAAATTTTGTGCTTTATCTTGTTTTAAAGCAGCGATTACCTCAGGATTGTCAAGCACTTCTAAAACCTTTTGACTTTCACTATTTAGTGCATCAAACATTTCTACTTCTTCTTTTTTTTTGGTAAACTCTATATAACTTTTAAACAAAGGATCTATAAAACTTATTTCTTGTGATAAATTTATAATATAATCAGTCATATAAGTTTCAATTAATAAATCATATTTTGCCTGAAGCATAACTTTCTTCTCATATATATTTTTTTCCTGTAAAAATTCCAATAAAGGAAAAATTAAATGTTTGTCAAGATACGGAAGCATACGTGGAACAAGATCATATTGAGAAGGATCTATTAAGGTTAGTATGTAAGAAAAGAAATTGGCTAAAGTAGGACCTGAAGATATAAACGATGCCTTTTCCTTTATTTCAGAATACATTTTAAACGAAACATTAAGATTTTAAAACTTGTCTATCGCTTAAATTTTAGATGTCGATTATAATTTATCAATTTTAAAAAATGAAACCTTTAATTTTTTATTAAAAAATTAAAATGCATTTTCTTACACAAAAAGAAACAAGATTTTCTATGGAACTTTTTGAAAAAATTAAAAGTCCTTTTTTTTTTGAAAAAAAATTAATATTTTTTGGTATTTTTTTTTGAAAAAATACAATCAATAAACTTATTTTTATAATAGGAATAAATAAAATCTTACTTAGAAACAATAAATTCTTTTCCTGTTCTACACGTTATCAGGACTATATCGTTAGAAGGACACGTTTTGGAAGTCTTCCTGTTTATTTGGATATTAAAGGTGGAGGAACTAAATTTCAAACAATCATTCGAAGAGTAGAAGGAGATGTTTATGTAAAATAAATGAGATTTATTCAATTATCTTAACGTCCTAGGAACTATGTAAAAAACTTGAAAAAGACCTTAAACTAAAAGAAAAAGAAGCGTTCGTTAACCATTTAACAAGACACATAATTATAAAAGGCTCGAAAGTAAGACAAGTGAAAGATATACTCTCCAAAGATGGATTTTGATTTATAATATGCATGAAAATATATCCCAAAGATGATTCCAAAGATAAGTGATATTATATACAACTTGGTTTATATAATTCTAAAATATGAAAAAATGTATTAAAATGTATTATAATGTTTCTATCATATTATCCTCTTCAATTAAAGACCATAAATTTTTTATAATCATACCATCCATATGTGGAGTAAGAAGACTTCCTAAAAGCTGTTCTTTTTTTGATGTAAAAAATACATGATACATTTCATTGAGTGGTTTTTCTTTTTTAGCTTTTTTAATTAAAATATGTAAAATGTTCATTATACGTCGCGCAAACCGGGAAAATGGATTTGACTCAATATTATAAAGTTGATGGGGTAGTTGACCACCTCCAATTGAACTAAGTAAACAAGCCAATCTTATAAGACTATTAGGAAAACCATCATCAGCGAATAGCAAAGATCTAGCAAGAGTGGTTTCTTTTGGAAAAATGCTAACAATTGTTTCTGCAGCAAGTGTACAATGCTCAAGCAGAGCAAGCCGCATCTCACATGTATGAATTGGATGAGTTAGACTAGATAAAGGTATTGGTGATATGCATAATAGAAGCGCTCGGATAAAAATGTTGTCTCTAAGACACTGTTTAGAAGATATTGAAATCATAACTTTTGTAAAAGTATGTCGATTTGGAAAACTTCTTGCAAATAGTTTTGCGAGAGTATCTACAGCTGCTGGAAGGTATGGATGTAGTGTTGGATTGTAAGGTGTAAATACAATTTTATCTGGATCAGACGAAATATTTGAATAAGGAGAAAATGCAATAATTAAAGAAATTATTGCTCTAGCAGTAGAAACGTTTTCTATAAGAACACTTTGAGAAATATTTGAAAGAAGAGTAATCAGATCTTTTGCTAAGTCTAGTCGTAAACGGCATGATATTTCTGGAATGTCGGTTTTTGATGTCATTATTATTAAGTGTTCTATTAGAGTAAGTAATGATATGTTTTTTGCCATAAAATCTTGATTTTCTTCGGTAAAAGATAAATTTCTTAAAATAGTTGTAATACATAAAATTTTTTCAGCAGATTTAGTTTTTTCATAAGCTAAACTTCCTGGTCGACAATTAACGGTTAAATTTTCTATCTCATCATAACATAAATTTATCATTTGCTCATAAGATAGCACAGACATAGTCTCATCCATTACCTTTATATCCTCAACTAATAAACTATACTCATCATCTGCCATTTCTATTATACAATCCAATAACTCTTCACATTCTATAAGTGGTAACCCCCATCTTTTGTCTCCTGTAATAATGGTAAAAACATCAAGTGCTCTATTAACTTCTGAATGCAATCTTGACTTAATACTCATTATTAGAGCATAAATATTAACGGTACCCAATTCATGTAATGTAGGTGGTCTACACTTGAGGTCTTCTAAATCTGAACTCATTTTTGTTATTAGCTGCATATCAAAGCCACCATAGGTTTCAATAACTCGTTTCTTTGGTTTATATACTTGTATAGAAGATATTTGTGATGAAGTGTTTGTCAATTGAAGATTATCAGCATTAACCAAAACTCCCGATTGTAATGCAGGTTTCAATGGCACTGAATATTCTTGAAAATGGCAAGCCTTACTTTCCGCATTACAATTCATATTTTTTTGTGAATCGTCTTGTTCTTGAACAAACCCATGCTTAACTTTATCAGAAAGTGGCAATTGTACTTGTGCCTGTTGTTGCATCAGCAGTTGCTGATTATATGTCCATGCTTCTTCGTACGGTGCAAGATATGTTTTATAGCATTCTGCTAATTGCTGAGCGCCATTTGGTATTAAATTAATACCAAGTGCCTGCGCAATACTCGGCCACGCATTAGTTTGTATAACCTTGTACTGCCCACCTAGACGCATCACGTGAATATACAATGCTATTAAATTCACCTGCTGTTCACCAATATACGGAATCGCAGTTATTGGCGTGCCTCTTTTGTTCATAAACTCCATTAAAGATACCATAAGATTATCTGAAACACCCTGTTTTACTAATGTTGACGGCATTGTCGATGTGGTAGAAGCAGATGAGCGTGCAGTTGGAACTATTTTTTGAAAATATCCAGTACCTGTATAAAAAGGCAACGTAGAATGCGGTTGAGAAAGCGACGGCGAAATAGCAGTAACAGCACTTGAAGATGGTGGAAACGAAGACGGAACTCCAGCAGAAGCACACATTGGCCCATTAATTGAAGCACCCATTGCAGGGTTAATTGGCGCTGTCATTTGAAGACCTGCTTGAGAATTTATTTGATTATTAATTGATGCATATGGTGCACCAGATGCACCTGGTAAAGCATGTGTACCATATCCATAGATAAGACCAGGTGTGTAAATAGATTTCCCAGTTCTTTGTCCTGCTGTACCAACGTCTAATGATGTTCCCGATGTGTATACAGGATAAACCGCTTCTGAAAGCCCTGTTGAATCCTGTCCTTGTGCATACACTGGAACTGCATGAATTCCATGTGTTCCTGCTTGCATTCCCTGATGATGTTGCACTGCTTGTTGTTGACTAGATGTCCATTCATAAACAGGCTGCATCATCCACGGAACATATGTAGACTCAGCTGTTTTGAAAAATCTTGCTGAGCTCTCATCTAGAGACGTCTCCTCCATCAAATGTGCTCAATTAAGGCTTAGAGATAGGGTTATCAAATACTGATGTGGCAGCCGTACTAGTCGTGAATAACCATGACGTGTTGTACAAGTCTGTGAGAGGATCCGCATATGAATAAACGTTTCCTATTTGACAGACAAGGTAACGTCGTCGTATGTTTTAGTATAAATAGAAAAAAGGACTTTCTCTATATGCACATTATTAGTTAAATAACGTCCGTCAGCTTATCCGTTTTTTTCCAAGTCGAAAATTAGTTATAGTGTGTACGAAAGCTTAAGAAAAAACACTAAGTGCGTATAATCTGAGTATATATACACATTTATACTATTTTATATAGTGCAAATAGCTTGATCAATGTAATTTAGTGCATTTATTTTAGAGCATAGCTTGGAGTCCTAAATATAAAATCCAGATGCACAACGTGTATACAAGGCGTATACAAGACGTATATACCGGGTATGTACTAAATATATACCGGGTATAAAGAGAATATAAAATGCAAAAATACTCGTATTACTGAGTGCATCTGCCTTTTATTTCTACTCTGAAAATGTATTAATTTATTTGTTCAAGGCCGAAATGCGTGTATAATTTTTGATATATATTGCGCATTTCGATAGTTTAATTCACTTGTACCGTACAAATTTTATCTAATATATACAACTCAATTTTAGACTTTGCACTCTTGACTAGATAATGTCTTCCCAACATACAGTATACAAAAAAACAAAATCAAATACACTCTTGCTTTATCAAAACGCTCTCTCGTCACCAGACCATTATTCACGTGATTCATGTATATATTGAACCATGGCATTTTATGCTTTTTTATGTTTTTGGCCATAGTATTTTATGCTTTCTGACCATTTACTGCTTACATACTGCAACTGTGTCTAAAACATACATATTTTTACAAATCATGTGCACACTTGTGTATTTTTGCCCTGCCTGGAATATCACCGTTTCACGTAAATTATATCAGAGGTATGCATGCGATACTGCATACAGGATATATGCGTATTGTATGCATTATGCTGCTGATTTTAGACTTTCTATTTCTAAACTAGCATTTCTACTGCCCACGACTCATTGAAACACGCCTTGTTTTCGCTTGCAATATATCTCGCAACCAGGCAGTCGCTTATATTGCTGAATGAGTCTGATGCTCGCCCGTTGCATATATGCATATTTATTGTATATATGCGTTGTACAGAGCACTATATGCACTGCATACCATGCATTTCCAGCCATTACATGCTATTTATGCACATTCTGTTGCACATTTTGCATTTTGCTACACGTCGCTTTTGCTTACTTAGCATCTTAGCGTTGATCAGGAAACACTCGTCAAAAACATTTAAAAACAAAACTACCAAAGTATTGCTGAAAACCAAGCAAACCACGCATATTCCACGCATATCCTCCACAAAATGGGGATCCCCGGCCTCTGGGCTTCCCTTGAGCAGTCCAAGGAGCGGATCTGTACTAACCCACGCACCTGCTTCCCCATCGGCGCTAACAAAAACAGCACTGGCAAAACTCGCTTCCGATGCCTATCTCTCAGACCACCGGTCTCCCCGGGGCCTCCGACTCGGTATCGACACTTCCATATGGCTTTACCAGGTCCGTGCCGCTCAGGGCGGCCAGAATCCTGACCTCCGCACCTTGTATTTCCGCCTCTGCCGCCTCCGTTACCTCGGCATCCTCCCCGTTTTCGTGCTCGACGGCCCCCATAGGCCCTTCTTCAAGAGAAAGAAGACAATACGCAAGTCCGCCTTCCTTATTGCTGACATGGTCCGCCTCATCAAGCTCTTCGGCTTCCCCGTCTGGCTCGCCCCCGGTGAGGCCGAGGCCGAGTGTGCACTCCTCCGCAAGAATTCCATTGTCGACGCCGTCATGTCCGAGGACGTCGATTGCTTCCTCTTCGGTTCCGACCTCGTCATTAAGGACTGGGGCCCTAACCCTTCCGATCCTTCCGACCCCTCCTCCCCCTCCGGCTCCTCTCACGTCTCGCTCTACCGCCTCGCTCGCATCACCCAGGACTCTCGCCTCGACCGCTCCGGTCTCCTCCTCGTCGCTCTCATGTCCTCCGGTGACTATCACTCCGGCATTCCCCACTGCGGAATTAAAACCGCCATCGATGCCGCCAGAGCTGGCTTCGGCGACGCCCTCCTCTCGCTCGTGCACTCCAACTCCGATCTTGCCCATTGGAGACGCTCCCTCGAGCACTCCCTCCGCACCAATGCCCACGGCCACTTCTCTTCCAAGCACCCCTCTCTAACCCTCCCCGCCCACTTCCCCTGCCTCGACATCCTCGGCTCCTACACCGACCCCGTGACGACCCCCGAGCCCCATCTCCGCAGGAAGGCCTCACGCCTCACCTGGGCGTGGCCCATTGACCTCCGCGCCCTCCATCGCTTCGTCTTGCTCCACTTCTCCTGGTCCGGCCTCCCCGGCCTCTCCCGCTTCATGCACTCCTTTGCGCCCTGCGGCCTCGTCTCCCTCCTCATGCACCCTCCGCACCGCGCACCCTCTCGGGACACCCCCGCGTCCGATATCAGACACTACCTCCGCACACGCACACCCGCCACTGCCCTCCCGTGGCCCCTCGGCGTCGAGGTCGGTCCGCCCAGGACGCATGCGTCCACTGACTATGCCCCCGAGCTGCGCATCTCCTTCTCCCCGCGCACACTCCTCTCTGCCCTGTGCCCACCGCCTGCAGCAGCCCCTGCGCCCGACACACTCGACGCCCTGCTTGCGGGCGTCCACCCGCCACGCACCGCTGTCTGGGTCCTCGAGCCGTACCTCGAGCCGTATCTCGCTGCACGCCCCAAGGCCAAGCCCCCACGGCAGCCTAGTCCGGCGCATAATCGGACACCCGCGTGTTCAGACGCAGGCTTATCAGCGGCACGCGGTCGAAATCGGCCGTCTCGACAGTAGGCATCCGCGTCTGAGTATGAGCAGCGATGGGCACCATGTAAGTGGCGCCAGTAACAGCAGTCAGCGCTGACGGCACATTAGAAGGCAGAGGACGCAGGCGTAGAGGCGGCAGAGGCAGGAGCGGGAGAGGCGCCGCCGGCAGCGCCGCCGGGCGGATACACAGAGGAAAAGAAGGAGGCGGGGAGAGAGGAGGAGGGAGACGTGTTTGCACAAACATACGACATCCGGGCGGGGAACCCGTTCCCAGAAGACCCGGAGGCACCGGTGGAGAAGCGACAGTTGACGGTGCGGGCGATTCTGGTGGGAAGCTTCCTGGGGGCAGTGGTGACGGCGTCGAACATCTATTTAGGGCTGAAGACGGGATTTACGTTTGGGGCACAGCTGTTTGGAGCGATCTTTGGGTTTGCAATTCTGCAGTTTGTGTCGCGGACGCTGCCCGAGTGGTTCGGCGGGGGGTACTTTGGGCCGAAAGAGAATTGCACAGTGCAGACGGCGGCGACGGCAGCGGGGGGGATGGCAAGCATGTTTGTGTCGTCGATCCCGGCGATGTATACGCTGAGTTTGCTGGGGAAGGGGCCGGAGGAGGACTTTTGGCGGTTGATAAGCTTTACGGCGGTGAGTGCGTACTACGGGATCTTTTTCGTGATTCCACTACGGAAATTCTATATCCTGTATCAACGGTTGGTGTTTCCGACGTCGTCGGCGTGTGCGCTGACGATCCGGTCGCTGCACTCGGGGACGATTGCACACTCGGTGATCCGGAAAAAGACATGGTCTCTGGGGCTGTCGTTTCTGTTTGCGATTCTGATGCGGGTTTTCTCGGACTACGCACCGGGAATCATGTGGAACTGGCACGTTTTTTGGTGGCTGTATGAATGGGGGTGGAAGGGAGCGATTGTGGTCGAGAACTGGGGATGGTGGATTCAACTGACGCCGGCGTTTTTGGGCGTTGGGTTTTTCACGGGGATGAACGCGGCGTACAGCTTTTTCGTGGGGTCAGTTGTCGCATGGGGGATTGTAGGGCCGATTATAGCGAGGACGGGGACGGCGCCGCAGTATGTGACGTTGTCGCCGGAGCACCCAGACTGGCGCGGGTACCATTCGATGAATCTCCGATCGCGGCTGAGCCCGAAGGGGTTTGATCCGATCCGGTACCCGTCGCCTCGGTACTGGCTGCTATGGCCCGGGGTGATGCTTATGCTGTGTGCGTCGTTCGCGGAGATCTTTATGAGCGGGGGGATTATATGGCGCGGGATTAAGCAGGTGTTGCAGTCGATCTACTACAAAATACGGAGACAAGAGTCGCAGGTGTTCAAGGATGCGATTGATGACCCGGCGCCGCCTCATACACAGATTCCGTCATGGCAATGGGTGCCTCTGCTGGTGCTTTCGGCGGTTTTTACGTGTCTGGTTCTTTTCTTCCAGTACGGCATAGGGATTGGGCTGTCGCTTTTGTCGATTCTGCTGGGGTTCGTTTTTTCATTCATAGGAGCACAGTCGACGGGGGCGACGGACGTGAATCCGCTGTCAACGTGTGCCAAGAGTTCCCAATTGATTTTTGGGGCGATATCAAGCGGGCAAAAGATGGACGAGGTGCTAGCACAGCGGCTTAACCTTATAGCGGGGTCGGTGGCGGCGTCGTCGGCGTCTCAGTCAGTCGACATGATAGGAGACTTGAAAACGGGGCATCTTCTTGGGGCACAGCCGAGGGTTCAGTTTTACGCACAGATTATCGGGTCGTTTTTTTCGATTTGGTTGAGCGTAGTTCTTTACATTTTGTTCAGCAAAGCGTATCCGTGTTTCACGTCTCAATTCATGCCGGATTATCCGCCGACGGAGACGTGTGTGTTTGGAGCACCGGCGGTGGCGGCATGGAGGGCAATTGCGAGCGCCATGACGAATCCCGAGCTGCAGGTTCCCCCGTCTTCGGGGTATACGTCGATCGTGCTTGGTATCGTATCGGTGGTAGCTGTGGTGTTTAAGCATTCGTATTGTCCGCAAAAGTACCGGTCTTATATCCCGAATTTCAATGCGATTGGGTTGGGATTCGTTGTGCCGCAGACGTATTACGCGACGGCCATGATTATCGGAGCCATTATAGCCCATTACTGGAAGAAACATAAGCCGGTGTCGTACGATATTTACGCTCTCGCGATTGCGACGGGTTTTGCCGCAGGAGAAGGCATGGGGGGTGTGGTGAACGCTGTTTTGCAGATTTCGGGGTTGCCTGGTCACAAGTATGGTACACGGGTTGGGTGTTCTTACGATACATGGTGTGGTTGAAACGGTTTTTTTTCTTTCATTCCTTATACTTGAACGTATTTATTATTGCACCTGTGAAAAAACTCAAACTACCGAAAAATTATTATCTATCTATGGGTTGCTTGACATTTGGCTTTTAAAATATTTAACGATATACATTTATCCACAGCATTATATTTATATTTATTTTCTGTAACATAAGTTTTCGTATATATATATATATAAACCCTTTGAAATATAATTTATTCTTATCTATTTGTCTATTGGTTTGAGTAAAGCAATTTTTATTACTGAGTATATACTGAGTATATACTCAGTATACATGAGTATCGAGTTAGATGGGGCTCGGAAAGCAAATATTCGAATATTTGGTTTTTAAAATAGAAAAGGGCTTTTAAGCCCTTTAAAATGAGCAAAACATGTCGGATTTTTCTTCTCTTTCATGGGAAGAGATTGGTGTTTCTTTGACACCTTGGATGTTTGTTTTTTTTGAAAAAAAAACTCAATTAATATTTTTGAATAGAAGAAACGCCATGGATATTATGGGATTTCAGAAAACAACGCCTGTACAAGCAAGTACGATCCCTCTTTTTATGAAAAACAAGGATGTTGTTGTTGAGGTATGCCTTTATTGTGTTTTTTTTTGCTTAATATTAGGCTATAACAGGATCAGGAAAAACCTTGGCTTTTTTGGTGCCTATACTGGAGAAGTTAATTAGGAGAGAAGAAGCATTAACTAGGCATCATATAGGGTCATTGATTGTTTTGCCTACGAGGTTTGTTGCGGTATACGTTGGGTGATTGGTTTAAAATTAAACAGAGAATTAGCAACTCAAATTTACCATGTTTATGAAACTATTATGAAAATGTCGGAAGAAACAGATTTAAATTTAAGAGCACAGCTCGTGATTGGAGGAGTAATGACTATACAACATGATATATCCGAGTTTGATAAATTATCGCCATCAATCATTATTGGAACTCCTGGTCGTATAGATGATTTCCTTTCATCATCTATCGTTAAAACTAAAGAATTAGAGATACTTGTTATGGATGAAGCAGATAGGTTACTAGATATGGGATTTTTGCCTACAATAGAATCTATTATTAGAAAATTGCCTAAACAAAGACGAACGGGTCTTTTTAGTGCTACGATGACAGATGCAGTTGACAAATTGATCAGAACAGGATTAAGAAATCCAGTTAAAATAGTGGTTAGAGTAGGAAATCAGAAAAATGGCCAAGAGGACAAACGAATTCCTTCATGGTTATTTTCTTTCCCTTCATTTGACATCATTATATTTAATTCTTTTAGTTTGCAAATAGGATATATTGTTGTAAAATCAGAAGAAAAATATTTACAACTAATTAGGCTTTTAAATTATTCACTTGTTAAAGAGAAAATGAAAAAATTTATCGTTTATTTTCTTTCATGTGTTTGTGTTGATTATTTTTCCCTAGTTTTCTCACAAATTCCACATTTAAAGGAGACGTTTAAGATATTTTCTCTTCATGGCCGCCAAAGTTCATCTTCAAGGATTAAAAATTACAAGAATTTTTTCAATACGTTATCAGGAACACCAGCAATATTATTTACTACGGATTTAGCTGCGAGAGGTCTTGATGTCCCTAACGTCGATATGGTTATTCAAGTGGATCCTCCATTAGATCCAAAAGTATTTTCACATCGCTGTGGAAGAGCCGGAAGAGCCGGTAGACCTGGTAAAGCTGTTGTTATGTTAAATAAAGGAAGGGAAGAAGATTATGTACACTTGTTAAAAGTAAGAAAAATACCTGTTGAGGCTTTAAGAAAAATTGGGGAAAATGGTGATCTTATAGAGAATGAAGAATGTGAACCTAAAGAAGAAATATTCTCATTAGTTAAGGAAATACGAAATATTGTTAAGAAAGATAGGGATTTGTATGAAAAGGTATATCAATTTTTATTTTTTTGATGAAAAGATTATAACTGTATTTAGGGTTTAAGGGCATATGTATCTTACGTGAGGGCATATTCAAAGCATCAAGCACATTTCATCTTTCGTATTAAAGATCTTGATTTTTCTGGAATAGCATATTCTTTTGGGTTACTTCATCTTCCTAAAATGCCGGAATTAAAAAATATAACACTGGATTTTGAAGAAGAAATTGTAGATGTAAAATATCTATAGTTATTTTTCTTTATACTAATTTATTCCAGAAAGATAAATTGGTTTATACTAATAAAGCAAAAGAAATATCTAGATTGAGAAAAAATGAAAAGTTAATAGATCAAAAAAAAAATATGATTTTAAACAAGAAAAACTCAATTTCATGGTCAAAAAATATAGAATTAAAGAAAAAACGAAAATTTTCTAAAAACAAACGTAAACTTAGGAAAGAATAACTTTCTTTAAAAGAAATTTTGGAATATTAAATTAGAAAATACAAAAATAAAAAAAGTATATGTATATAATGTATTATAGTATAAGAATAATTTTAATATCTTTTTTTTACTGTAGTAGATATTGATATCGTAGAATTTTATATACATTATATTTTAATACTCGATGATTTCATTAACATTTACGTCTTTAAAATTATTAAACGTTGAAAAATAATATCGATTAAAAATATTATGAATATTACAAATAACCATGATGATTTAGCTTATCTTTCATTTGAACCATTGTTAACACTTCTTTCCTCGGAATTTCTCTCTAAAGAATCTCAACATAATACTTTCGTTGTACAATATTTATCAGAATTGTTAGAGTCTTCTATTTCTGAATTATCAGAAAAACATAATGAATTAGTTATTGAAAATCAAGGGCTTATATCTAATCTGATTGAAATTATGCAAAAAGAATATAGTAATTTGGTTGCAGTTATAGATCATGAAAGTTATTTCTCTAAATCTTTTGATGTGCTCAATGAATCCGTTAATAAGATTCAATCAACAATTATTTCCATTAATACTAAAATTTCAAATTTTAAAGCTTCAAAAGATTTGTTGGGTGAAACTTTTAACCAAGCACGTTTATTATATCAATATCAGGAATATATTTCAAATATACTTGAGATTCCATCTTTAATAAAAACTTTTATAAAAAATAATCGTTATTCAGAAGCGATAAGTTTAATATTTTATGTAAGACAATTAGAATCTAAATATTCTCAAATTGTGATAGTTCAAGACTTAGTAAAACAAACTAATCATATCTCAGAAGATATGCAAAAACAATTATTATCACTTTTAAGGGGGCCTATAAAATTAACTGAAGCAACTAAAGTAAAAATTAATTTGATTTAAATTTTTTAATGTTAAATGGAATAGGTTCTTGGTTATCTTCATAGAACAAATGGTTTTTCAGAGACCGAATTATGTTATATATTCTTACTTTGTCGTTGGAATTATATAGAAAAGCTTATTTCTAATTTAAATCCCCCTCAACAAGAAGATTCTGGAAAATATCTTAAAGAATATATAGAAATATTCAGAGAACATAGCTTCAGTATATTTTCGTATTATATTTTAATATTTTTAGAAGAATCTTCATTTCAGCCATCAGAAAATTTAGAAAATATTTCAAAAATAAATAAAAATGAGTTAAATGGAAAAGCGCAGAAAAAAAAATTACTTTCAAATTTTGCATTATTTATGGTCTCTGAAATAAAAAATACATTAACTACATGTGTTCCTTATATTTCTGAAGAAAAAACAAAAACACTAATACTTAACCGAATTTTTAATTGTGGGCAAAGTTTAGCAGGAATTGGTGTTGATTTTAGTTTAGCGTTAGTTGATATTTTTGGTGATGAATGGGATAATGATATAAAAAACTACCAAAAAATGATAAAGAATTTAGATAACATAAAAACATAGATACATATATAACTTTTTATCCATTAATATTTTAGGATATATAATTTTTACATTGTAATTTCATTTATTATTGCTGTGTCGGTTAAACCGAGTTTTTTAATACACGAAAAGTATCTTATATGGTCTTCTTTACGTAAATATTTTAATATTTTTTGGCGTTTGTGTACTAAATGTCTTAATGCTCTAAAAGTGTTTTTATCCTTACGATGAAAAGAAAGATGAGAGTTTAAATAATGAATACGAACTGTAAATATTGCTGCTAAAAACTAGTTACAATGAAGAATTTATTGATAATATAAATTATACCTTGTACTTCTGGAGATCCTGTATCTGTTTCGTGTTGTTTAAATTGCTCAATAGCCATAGAAATGTTTTGAAGTTGTATTGCCTTACTATTACTATTTTTTAAGCTTACAATTTTTTTTATAATTTCCGCTTTCTTATCTTCTTGTTTACATATTCTTTGAATCTTATAAATAGATGCTAGTTCAATAATAATATGATTTTTTTTATCCCCATTATTATTTGAATCAAGCGTTTCTTGTACCTTATCGTTCTTAGATAGAATTTCCAATAAAGATTGGATATCTGTTTCTTCAGTGATATCAACATATTTAGATATTTTTTCTTTAAGTTTTGCTAAGTTATTCTTATTCATCATTGACGATGAAAGACCAACACGATAAAGATTTGCTTTTTTTGCAGACTTAAGAATTGTGTTTAATTCTTCGTTAGAAAAGAAAAAATTTGCATAATTTGCAAAAGAACTTGTCTCTGTAAAAACGTCTTTTGGATATAAAATAGAACGAGTAAATTCTGTAGGAAATGCAATAATTGGATCACATAGTTTAGCAGCGCGTTCTTCTTTCAATTTTCTCTGTTTTTCGATATTTTTCTTTCTACGTTGAATTGATATAAGTGATTGTTTCCATTTTGCGCTTATATTATGAAACTTAGAAAACCTTAATAAAAAATATTGAACGTTCTGATAAAGTATTTTTCTATATAAATATGTATTTGATCCTGTGTGTAGTATCTTTATCATATCGTTACTTTTCTAAAGTAGTTTTTTTAAACTTCATTTTTTGAGATTTAGCTTCTGTCGAATAACCTTAAAAAAAAAAACTTAAGCTAAAGAATTTTATTAAAATTCTTTAGGGAAACTAAAAAGATGCTTGGTAGGACTGATTGTATTAAATTAGAGCATTCTAAATATCTAATTTTTTTATAGTTTTGACTGAAACAAGTGCTGGATATGCAATTTTTAAATTTTCTGCTAAAGAAAAGGTGTTGAAAAAGCCAGAGACGCTTTATAGAAGTCTTGATACAGCAGATAAGGCTTCAAGCTTGTATGTTCCAAAAAAATATATAAAGATTTTTAAACATTTTGCTAAAATGGCCTTTTGGCTCAATTTAATAGACTTAAATTAAAAGTATTTTCAAAATTTGAAAATACAATGGACGCTCTTGATAATGCATCAGCAATTATTGAAGGAAGAGTTACTGGAAAACTTGCTTCTTTGCTTTCTGAATTTTCTGGAAAAAAAGATAGTCTTATTGTTTCTGACCCAAAGTATCTTTTCTATTGACATTTGATTATTTTATTCAATTTTCACTTATAGGCTTGCAAGTTCGATAAAAAAGATCCCAGGGCTCGATCTTTCTATCATTTCTGATCCTACTGTACAAGAACTTTATCGTGTTATTAGAGAACATATAACAGCTCTTATTTCAGGACTGACTCTAACAGATATGTCTAATATGATACTAGGATTAAGTCATAGTCTTTCACGGCATAAGCTTAAATTCTCTCCAGATAAAGTTGATACGATGATTATTCAGGCTATTGTATTATTAGATGATTTAGATAAAGAATTAAATATATATGTAATGCGTATAAAAGAATGGTATGGTTGGCACTTTCCAGAAATGTCACGAATAATTTCTGATAATATGGCTTATGTAAGAGCAATAAAAGCTATGGGATTTAGAACTATGGCAGATAAAACAGATTTCTCTGAAATTCTTCCCGAAGACATTGAAATGTCTCTAAAAGCTGTTGCTAAAGTATCCATGGGAACGGAAATAACAAACGATGATTTAGAAAACATTAATTTATTAGCAGATCAAATTTTATCACTTTCAGACTATCGTATCCAACTTTCAGAATATTTACATAATCGTATGCAAGCTATTGCTCCCAATCTTACAGCATTGGTCGGGGAACTTGTAGGAGCACGTCTTATAGCTCATGCTGGTTCTTTGTTAAATCTTGCAAAGCAACCTGCTTCAACTATTCAAATTTTAGGAGCAGAAAAAGCTCTTTTTCGAGCCCTTAAAACAAAACATGACACTCCCAAATATGGTTTAATATATCATGCTAGCTTAATAGGCCAAGCTAGTGCAAAAAACAAAGGGAAAATAGCAAGAGTATTAGCAACAAAAGCAGCAATTAGTTTAAGAGTTGATGCAATGGGAGAAAAGGACATGGCAACGATTGGAATAGAAAATAAATCAAAAGTAGAGGCAAGACTTCGGATGTTGGAGGGAGGGAAAATAGAAAAATCATCTATATCAACAGGAAAAGCATGGAAAAAATATCAAATTCAAGCGTAAATGATTTAATATTTAATTAAATAAAATGCTAAATTGAAATAGAGCACCAAAATATAATATAGATACTGATATTATAATAGATATGGATTCACAAAAAAGCTTGGAAAAAAATGAAATAAAAGAATTAATTTCTGAAACTGAAATACCTAAAAATCTTAACATAGAAATTCCTAAAATAGAAAAAAAAGATCAAAATAAAAAAAAGAAAAAAAGGAAAATGAATGAAGCTGAACAAAATGATAACTCCTCAGAATTACATGATAAATCTAAACGTAAGAAAATTAAAGACAAATCTCTTGTCTAATATTTATTTATATTATTTATATTTATAAATCTATATTTAATTTAATAAAAAAAGTTTTTTTTTAAACTGTTTAATTAGATTTTTAATTTTTTTTTTGTATAATTCAAATTTATGCATTATTAAATTGTTTATATATTATAATTCTAAAAACCCATATAAGGTACTATGGCCGAGTTGGTCTAAGGCGTGGGACTCAAGTTTAGTAACTTGAGTGGAGTTTATCTCATCTCGAAAGAGGCCTGGGTTCGAATCCCAGTGGTACCATGTTTTTGAATTATTTTTAAAAATAGGTTAGATTCTTGAATTTTTATGAAAATGTCATTTTTTAAAATAAAGTATATTATTCAAACTTTTGTGGAAAAATAATATAAAATATAATAATAACAATTTTTAAATTAAAATATTTTTTAGCATTTGACACTTGGTATTTTTAACAAAAACATTTTTAAATATAGATTGCATTTTCAATTAATTTACAGTTTATAAAATTTTGTTTTATTCGTGTGGTAATACTTGCATCAATTTTAAAAGTTTATTATGATTATGAATATATTTTTTGAATATTTTTTAATTTAAAATTTTCATAGAATTCGAAAGAATTAGTTATTTTTAAATATTCATTTTTAAATAAAAAATGAATAAGACGAAATGAAAATTATACTATAAATGAAAAAATCGATATTAATTTATAAATAAATATAATTCAAATATAAATGTTTTATTATAGAAATAAATTATTTTATAAAACTTTAAGATTTATATTATTCTAAAAACCCAAATTATTAAATTTATAATTTCTGTATTTTAACTTCTAAACTGAATCTTTACATAAATAATTTTATTTAATAAATTATAAATTTTAAAATTTTTTTTGTAGAATAAATTTTATTTAAATATATTTTTAACTAAATTCCTATAATATTATAATATTTATAAATCAATGTTTTTTAGTAAATTATATATTTTAAATAATTTATAATTTATTTATTCATTTAAAAATTATGTTATTCCTTAATTATTATATTCATTGTTTCCCTTTCATCATTAAATTTTTTATATTTCATTAATATATTTTTATATTATTATTTCATAAACTTTGAAAGTTATATTTAATGATATCTAATTTCAAATTCCTAAAGTTTTAGAATTTATTGTACTATCCTAAATTGTTATTTTTCTCAAAAACTTGTATTATTTTAATATAAAATTTTAAAACTAATTTAGTAAATTTAAAAGTTTTATTATATCATACGCTTTCTATCCGGTTTAGTGGAATTTACTTGTCGTTTTATAGCTGCTAAATCTTCCATGATTTCTGATTCTTTTAGACTAAATATATCATTTAAAGAAGCTCTATCACGTTCTTTTTCTTGTTTTTCTCGGCTACGTTCCTTAGCAATTTGTTCTTCTATAGATTTAAGAAAAGAGCTAATATTATCAGAACTTTTCTTGTAGTTATTAACATTAGATGAAGGAGGCATTGAATCATCAATAGAAGTATTCTTATTATTTCCAAGTCCTTTTCTATGTCGAAGTTTTCTTTTATCTATATTAGATATTGAAGAAATAGGCGATAATGAAGGATTCGTTGTAGAATAAGAATGTGATGCAAGAGATGAATCATTTACAATATCTAATAATTCTTTATCCTCATGAAGTCTTCGTTTCCTTGAAAACAAATGTGAAAGAAGAGTAGATTTTAATGTTGTTTTACTTATCTATATAATGTAAATTTTCATTGGCAAAAAAACCAATAATTTTTTCTTACAGCAAATTCTTCTTCTAATTCTTCTACATTGTGAACAAACTCATTTTCTGCTCTCTTTAATAAAAATTCTTTCATAAGTTGAACACTTTTAAGTTCTTTTTCTCGAATCTCTTCCAAATCTCTAAGACCATCTAAGTATTCAATATGTGTTCCATCATGCAACTGTTGTATTTCATTTTGAAGTGATAATAATTGGTTATGAAAATAACTTTCTCTATTTATTAAAAAATCTCGAGAAATATGATCCAGTTTTTCAATTAACAAACGTCTACGTTTATCTTTTTTGGATTCTACTATTGGAATATTTAATGAATAAGGATACAACTGTTCAACTGATTCTATAAATATTAATCTTTTTTTATTAAATTTTACAATTCATCTCCTTTACCATCTGACCATTCATCATTCTCACGTAACGCAGCTGTTAATAAATCCATCTCTTGAGTCATTGATGCATTTAAAGACATTCCTCTAGTTTTTAAAGTTCAAAAAACTATAAAAACAGGACTTAATTATAAAAACATTGCATTTTTTTAATTTAATGCAAATCTTTCTGATCTCATTCTATTAAACGTAGATTGTACGTTTCCGGGGAAACGCATCTTCAAAACAACTCATGATAAGCAAGTTTACGGCCTTTTAAGAAGTATAATATGTCTCTTAGAGATGAGAATAAACGAGAAGACAAAGAGTTATCAACTTCTCCTGATCCCTTAGATGTTCTTTCATCACCTAAAGTGTCTTATTTAACACCTCTTCGTTTACGAGGTTCTACTCAGACTCGTCAAGAATTTGGGTTAAGCAGTGAAATTCGGCGCATAGGGCTCTTTGTAGATATAGGCAATGATAAAGAAGAAGTTTTTTTTGTAGGTTTTTTCATTAAATTATATTTTATTAATTAATTAGGTTTCTCCTAAAAAAACAAATCAACAAGTAACAAAAACATCTGTTTCAGAACATATAGAGAAAATACCAGGAGATGTTTCAGATGTTTTTTCAGAGTTTATTTCAAACGAAAATAGCAAAAAAGACTTAGATAAGTCTAATGAAAAGACAAAAAAAACAACATTAAAACGGAAAAAAAAGACAACAATTAAACAATGTTTAAATGTTATTAATCAAAACATTATACAGGATGATAAAGATGATCTGAAAATACCATTGAAAAAAAAAGCTAAAATGGTGGATTTAAATATAAAGAAAAAATATAATGCAGTTGCATCTAAAAAAAGAAAAATAGAATCTGAAGATCATTCTGATCAAAATTCAATGTAAGTTGAAAAAGTTTCAAAAATAATTATTTATAGAATATAGTAATCTTGATAATACAAGTATTACATCTTCGGTTTCTATGGATAAATTAACAGAAAATTCTATACATTCAAATATTTCTTCTAAAGAATCATATTTTGAGGAAAAACATTTCATACCTACTCAAGATATATTTCTTCCGAAAGACAGTACTCTTTCTTCCTCTGAAGGAACTGTTATTTTAAATTCACAGCAAAAAAATACAGAATTTTCTTTAAATACATTTAACATTTTAGAAAATGATATTGAAAAGGATATGGAAAAAACAACTAATATTAAAAAAGATATTCAAGAGGAGGATAATATACAAAATAATCAAGAAAATTTATTACAATCGGAAAGTTTAATTCCTTTAAATAACATATCATATCCATCACCTAAATTTACATCACCCAGAAAAAATAAATTAATAGAAATATCTAGTTCATCAAATACTTCTGCCAAAAGGGTTGTTGATGTTTTAAGACGTACTGGACATTTTGAGCTTGAATCTGTTGTTTGGGGTCAAAAAGATTCAAGTAAGTCTGAAAGAATATCGGAGCAAAAAAGCATTTGGACGAAGAATGAATGGAGACTTTTAGAGCAGTTATTAATTAAACATGGGAAAGCAAAATTAGCTTTAGATGAGTTTCTAAGTTTAAATCAGGATTTTCCAAAAAGAGAAGTTAATAAGCGATTAAGAGTTCTTTTATTTAAAAAAAAGGAAAATTGTTATATATATCTCAAAAAAGATAAAACCGATAATTCTATAAAAGTACAAGAAGATAGTAAAATTTCAAGTTTTATTTTTGGATGGAAAAATTGGTTAAGATGGTAAACATCATCTGATAATTGTAAAAATCTAGGATTTTATATATTTTTGATAAAATAAATATAAATGATTGAATTTATAAAAATTAAAGAGCAAAACTATCTTTTTGTTTCATATATTTTACAAATACCATGTATTTTATATTAATTTACATATTTTTACTTTTTTGTAAATATGTTTTAAATTATTTTTATATTAGAATTATTTTATTTGTTTTTTATAATTTGAATTAGAATTTGATTTAATTATATATTAAAATTAAATATTTAAATAAATAATAAAATTAGTTTTTAATTTCAATAAAAATAAACATAACTTAGAAATAATACAATTTTTAACGTAGAAAATTTAGTAATATATACATAACTAAATAATTGTATTTAAGTATTTAAATTTTTGATTTTAATTTTTTTAAAATTAAATCTATAATGATTTAATATTTTTAAGATTTATTATAAATGAAACGTTTAAAATTTTTAAAAATAAATAAATTTATTTTGAAAATTTTATACTTATCTAAATGATTAAATATAAAAAATATGTATAAAAATAATTTTTCTGCGTTTTAATTTTTACTTTTTATCACTGAATAATTATATAAATTAAAAAAGCATTAAAATTTGCAGACTTTAAAATAATATTTAATATTTATTATGAAATAAATTTAAAGATAAAATGGTAATTTATTCATTTTATATTATACATATTTAATTTTTTTATATAGAAAGTAAAAATACTTTCTCGGCCTCAATCATTAGTAGTAGCTTCAAGAGTAGGTGATCAGAATCCAATGCCTAGAAATCTTGATCCTGCTATTCATCCTTTTGAAAGAGCTAGAGAGTATGTAAGGGCTCTTAACTCGGCAAAATTAGATCGTATGTTTGCAAAACCATTTATTGGACAGTTAGGAAATGGCCATATTGATGGCGTATATTGTATAGTTAGAGATCCTCGAAAAATCAAGACTATAGCTAGTGGTAGTGGTGATGGAGGTAGAAAAACTATATTTAAGAAGATTTTTATTTACTATTTAGTTGTTAAAATATGGGATCTTATTGAACGAAATGAGGTTATAACTATAAATGCACATAATGGTATTGTAAAAGGCTTAGCATATACTACTTTAGGGTATCTGCTATCTTGCTCTGCAGATAAAATGGTGAAACTATGGTCATTGAATTCAACAGATGTATACTTTTTTTGTTTTTTATTCAATTAATATATTTAGCCTATCAATGTATACATGGGTACCAATGCTTTTTCTTCTATTGATCATCATTATTTTGACCCTATTTTTGCAACGGCATCTACAAAAATTGATATATGGGATGAAAATAGAAGTAAACCTATTTTTACTATGGAATGGGGCGCAGAAACTATACAAGCAGTGAAATTTAATCAAACAGAAACCAATATTCTTGCTAGTGCAGGTTCTGATCGGTCACTTATATTATATGATATAAGGACAACTAAACCTTTGTCAAAACTAATTACGCAGGTAAATTTAAATACAATATAAAAAATATCATTCTTTATATATTATTAGCTTCGAACCAATTCTATTTCTTTTAATCCAATGGAAGCATTTAATTTTGCTGCAGCTTCTGATGATCATAATTGTTATATATATGATATAAGGAATCTTACTTCAGCGAAAAATGTTTTAAAGGATCATGTATCTGCTGTAATGGATGTTGATTTTTCTCCAACTGGTCAAGAATTAGTAACTGCTGGTTATGATAGAACAATAAGAATTTTTAATGCAAGAGAAGGACATTCACGAGACATATATCATACTAAAAGAATGCAAAGAGTATTTTCTGCAAAATTTACTTCTGACTCTAATTATATTCTTTCTGGTTCAGATGATGGAAATGTTCGTCTTTGGAGAGCTAACGCATCTTCGAGAATGCATGTACTTAGTACTAGAGAAAAGACAAAAATAGAATACACAAATGCTCTTAAACAGCGTTATAAGCATATGCCTGATATTAGGAGAATCACTAATAGTAGAAATATTCCAAAAGTAATAGTAAAAATGAAAAATACTAAAAAAGAAGAATTAGCTGCATTAAAACGAAAAGAAGAAAACAAAAGACGTCATACTAAATCTGAAAATATAAAATATATCCAAGAACGTAAAAAACACATAGTTGCACTAAAAAAATGAAAAATAAAGTAAAAACACAATATTTTAGAAAGTTAAATAATATTTTCTGAGAATACAAATATATTTAAAATATAATATATAACGTTAATTAATAATATCATTTTCATACCATAAAATAATTTATGATATTTTAATTTTTTTTAAAAGGGAAATACACTAATAATATAATTATAGATTATCTTCTAAATGTTTTGATAAATATAATTCATTTTTATAACAAGTACTCCAATCTGGAATTTGTTTTCCTTTTATAAAATCTTCTCTAGTAATTTCATATAATCCTTCAATTTTAAGATTACCTAATAAACTTGCTCCTACCCATGCTGCATCCACACTAAATTCATTTCGAATAACTCTTCCTGATGTTTTTATTTCATTATTTATTCGATTTTGTAGACCAGGTATCATAGATAAACCTCCTGAAATAACTAAAGATAAAGAAACCGCAGATCGTATATCTATTGGAAGACGTGATAAACATTGTTTTATAATTTGTGGTATTGAAATTTCGTCATTATCAGCATATTTGTCAGATGCCTCAAATAAAACTTCAGTTATACAAACTCGAATCCATCCTGGTACATTGATTTTTAATCCTTTTTGAGAAGGTGGTTCCCAAATAATATCTGAACATTTTATATTTGGCTTGTAAATATTTTCTAGTTCATCCAATGGAATAATATTGGATTTTGACAAAGGAAATGGAGATGATGGTAAACAAAAAATAGCTCTTTGTAAAAAATCTTGCACATCATAAAATGTCAAAGAGCCAGGTAATGGACTAGAATATCGCATTAATAAATATTTTAACCTCGAAAAACAAAAATTAGATGCTAATGGTGATGTAATAACAAATGATGTCATAGGACGTAAATCATAAATCTATAACTATTAATTAAAATATATATATATATAATTTTTGTATACAGGAAGAATGCTAGTTTCTTTAGATCCAATGTCAATAACAACTCCATTGCTTAATCCAAGAGAAATAAGCACAAGAACATGTGATGGTAAAAATGTTATACTAGGAACCTATAAATAAAATCAATATATAAAATTAACGTGCAATATAATACTTGAAAATATGTAAATAATGTTTTTGCTATAATAATTTTGAATTTAATTGGAAGTAGAATATATTCCACTAAGTTTACTTTTCGAGACTTATTACTTAAATTAAGCCATCTAAATACAATATTATTTAAAGTTTTATCATTAAATTAAAAGAAACTTATTATATGCTTCTCTTAGATATATTTCAAGTTTATCTCCTATAAGTTCTAAATCTGTGCCTTCCCACAAAATGTATTCAAACTAAATAAAAACTCAAATTGATTTTAGAATTTTTGATAAGCTTACATTAACAGGGTATCGTGTAATATTTTCTTCAAAAGTACTACGGTATCCAAGAAAGCTTCTTTCATCATATTCGATAATACCCCTTGGACTATTTTCTCCAGAAAATCCTACTTTAAGATGACGTGATCCAATATCTAAAACTACATGAGGCTCTAATCCATAAAGAATTTCTAAACGATTTGAATATGAATTATTATATAAAAAATTTTCAGAAAGTTGTGATTCAGAAGAATATGAAAATGACATATTTAGTGTTTATTTTGAATTTTAGTGTTCAAATTTCTTTACATTTATAATAAATTTATAAATGTTTAAAGAATTGCGTGCAATAGATAAAAATAAATTAAAAGATAAAATATTAATGTAAATTTAAAGAAATAAAAAAAATGTATAATCTAAAAGTTTTATTAAAATTTTTAAAATAATACAAATGAACTAAATAATTTCGAAAAATTTAAGAATCATAAAATGTATTTATATATTTAATTACAATAAAATTTTAAATGTATTCACAAAATTTTTTTTTAATAATTAATAATTATATTATATATATATGTTGTATTAACATAATCTGCTCATTAAATTGTATATTTCAAATTTAAATATTACCAGCGAATACTTAATTGAAAATAAACTTTAAAATGTTTATTGACAAGAAATTTTTAAAATATTTATAATTTCAAAATATTATTATAATTCCATTACATTTTAATTATGTTTAAAATTTAATAATATTTAAAAACTATTTAATACATTTCCAAATATATAATAAAAATATTCATAAATATTATATATTTAAGTAAACTTTGATTAAATAATTAATAAAATAACAGAAATTAAAAAATACGTCAAATTCATAAAGGATAGCATATTTTTTATATTATAAAAAATATCTAGAAAAAAATATTTTTACTTATGTCTAACCGTTTATTTAAATATATTAAAAAAATAATTCAACCATAAATTTGTTAATATAATTATATCGAACATATCTTTTAAAATTTTTATTCTTAAATATTAAATAAAATATAATCTCCATTAAATTCATTTTTATATTTCATGTAATTAGGTTAAAGACCTAACTTCTTTTTATATGACTGTCAAACTGTCACGGAGCGTTAAAAAGGTATTTGTATTATTCTCGATATTAAAAACTTGCAAGTTATGGGTATATTTGATCCCCAACCAGCTGATATTGAAATGCTGCTTGCAGCAAATTGCCATATAGGTTCTCGTAACTGTGAAGTAAGGAAATTTATTATTTTTTAAAAAAGAAATCAAATATTTGAGTAGCCACCAATGGAACCATATGTTTTTAAACGAAGGGCAGATGGTGTTCATATTATTAACCTTGGGAAAACTTGGGAAAAGCTTGTTCTTGCAGCACGAATTATTGTTACCATTAACAATCCTTCTGTAAGTAGTTTTTTTTCAATTATTGCGAGTATCTATTTAACATTAACTTATAGGATATAATTGCAGTATCGTCACGGTTTTATGGGCAGCGTGCCGTTCATAAGTATGCTATGCATACAGGAGCACAGGCTATATCATCACGATTTACGCCTGGCTCTTTTACAAACTACATTACTCGTTCTTTTAAAGAACCTCGTTTGATCATTGTGACAGATCCTCGAACAGATAGCCAAGCTATTAAAGAATCGAGCTATGTTAATATTCCAGTAATTGCACTCTGCGACACAGATAGCCCATTACAATATGTAGATGTTGCTATTCCTACCAATAATAAGGGACGGCATAGTATTGGTCTTATTTGGTGGATGCTTGCTCGTGAAGTTTTGAGATTGAGAGGGACTCTTGCAAATAGGGATGTTGAATGGGGTGTTATGGTTGATTTATATTTTTATCGTGATTCAGAAGAGACAGAAAAAGATACGGAAACTGAGCAAAAAACTCTTGAAGCTGCTAATAATACTGTTACTCAGTTTGCATCAGTACAAGTAACTTCTGAATGGGAAGTTACTGGACAGGCAGCTAACACGGGTATTATTACTAATGTTACAGGTAATGTTCAATCTGTAGGAAACTGGGATGAGAGTTTTTGAATTAAACCGAATATTCTTAGTATTTAAGTTGTTAGTATTATATAACACTTAAAAGTCCATGAGATATAAAGTTGGAGATGACATTTAACGTGAAGCATTCTAAATACTTTTATCAAAATAATTACATATTCTTGTTTAAATTAACCCTATTATTTTTCAATAAAAATAGTTCGTATTTCCTTATAAACAATTTCCAAAAACTTTCTTCGGGGTAATAAGTTTTCAAATATAACTTGTAAAGTATCTTCGTTACGTATAATCAATGCCAAGTAATAGCGTACTTCTAGTCCAATAAATCCTTCATGAATTACTACATCTAAAATGTCTGATAATGGGATAAAACGTGTGCGAGAGGGGAGAAGAAAGTAATGTAAAGTAATCTGTAATCCAATATTGTGCAAAACAAGTAAAGATTCACCTGAATAATAGATCAATAAAAGTAAAAAATAACCAATATACTACTTGATGGTTTTGGATGCATAAACTTACAGATAGAATATAAAAATACCACTGTTATTGAACAAAAAACATATGGTTTATGTATATACAATTCTTGAATCCATTGAATAAGCCCAATATATTGTAAAATATAAATAATAAAGTTTAATTGTTGATATTGAATAAAAAAAATCATAAAAACTGAAAGAAAAAATACAAAAATTGTGCATAATACTAGAATTCTTACTATACAATTTATAGACCATTTAAAATTCTCGTAATATGTAAATTCAACAGCATCAGGTGATGGTCGTTTAATCAACAACGGCATTATCCGTTTCAATAGGCCTTTAAAAAAAGTACATATGTAATAACCTATGTGTTCTAGAGTTATAAATCATTTCTTCAATATATTATTAAATCTTAATACTTTAATATCATTTTTTTAAAATAATCTATTCCGAAGATAATAAAATGGATATTTTCATAGATCCAAAAGTCTATAGTGAAAGCGAAAAAAATAATGAACCAAACATACAAATCAATACAAAAGAAACAATTTCCTTATTTTCATCTTTATCTTATTTACCGTCAATATATATTAATTCATTTCTTCCATCTACTATATCATTAATAAAAGCACAAAATAAAATAACAAATCTTCTTTTATCTCTTGAATTTACATCTGGGTCAGCTATTGAAAAGCTACATAGAGTTGTAGATGAAATTATTCAGCAATCACCGCGATTGAGTTACGACATTGAACTTTTACACAATAATACAACAGTTCTTTCTGAAATATTAAATAAAAAAAAAGAACAAATTAATGCATTTAAAAAGGAAGAAAAAAATAGTACAATTGATTATTTTATGAATCTCGAAATTATAAAACAAAGAATTCAAGCAACATACTCAGTCTTGGAAGATGCAAAAAAGTGGAAAGATATAGAAACAGAAAAAAAAATCATTGAACTTTTAATAAAAAATAATCAAACTCAAAGAGCACAAGACATTGTTAATAAATTAAAGAGTCTTTTGCAAGTATGGGAAGAAACTAATGAATATAATGAAAGATTGGATATGATAGAAAAATTAGAACAAAAAATACACAACTCTTTGACGGAAATACAAAATGAATGATATTTAATAATAAAGTTAATAATTAAATTATTCTTTTTTAAATTATATTTAAATCGTTATTAAAGCTTATAAGAACATGTATCACAAAATTAAATTTAATTAACTTTTATTAATTCAACAAAATAAAGTATCTATATATTTTTCCGTTTTTACTTATTATCCAATATTTTCAACTATTGTCTTTGTCTTTAGAATTTTCTTTTATATCGTCATCTAAAAATATCTTCAAGACATATTAATTTATACATTTTTGAATGCCAAAAAAAAACTTATCTTTGCGCAATTTTGCTTCCATAGAATCTAGGATTACTGATTATTCTTCATGGACAAAGGATGATTTAATTAAAAAGATTATAGCATTGGAACAAGAAATTTTATTCAAAAAAAAAAAAAATACATATACAGAACAATATATATTTGAAGATTTAAATTTTTCTGATAAAAGTTCTAGTTCTATCAAGAAACCTTTTTTAATGTCAAATTATAACCAAAGATATATTGCTTTCAAATTTGCATATTTAGGATGGTATTATAATGGCCTTGTAACGCAAGGAAATAAAACACAGTTGCCTACAGTAGAAGAAACTATATTTTTTGCTCTTAAAAAAGCTAAGCTTATTGATCATGAAAGAAATTGTAATTTTTCAAGATGTGGACGAACAGATAAAGGTGTTACTGCTATAGGTCAAGTAATGGCACTTAATGTAAGAAGTAATAAACCTTTTAATGAAAATTCTGAAGAAAAATGGAGTGAAATAAAATATATAGATATTTTAAATAAATTACTACCAAAAACCATTAGAATATTAGCATGGTGCTCAGATCTTCCTTCAGACTTTTCTGCTCGATTTTCATGTCAAAAAAGACATTACAAATATCTTTTTTTCAAAGATTCACCTAATGTCCAGCTTAATATAGAAAAAATGTCAAAAGCAGCTAGTTACTTTATAGGAAAACATGATTTTAGGAATTTTTGTAAATTAGATACAAGCAAACAAATAACAAATTTTACAAGGATAATAACTAGATCCGAAATCAATAAATATAACACAGCTGAAGAAAATGATTCTCTTTATGTTTTTGATTTGGAAGGTACTGCTTTTTTATGGCATCAAGTACGTTCCATGATTGCTGTTCTCTTTTTAGTTGGTCAAGATCTTGAAAAACCTGAGATTATAAAAACATTGTTAGATACTTCTAAAACGTCCCAAAAACCTATATATAATATAGCACATGATCTTCCTCTTATACTTTATGATTGTCATTTTCAAAATCTTAATTGGAATTATGGAGAAGAAACTTTTTCTCAAAGTCTATATAAAAATATTTATGATTTATGGCATACTGCAAAAATCCAAAACACTATTATTGATCTTCTTTTAAAAAATATACAAAATAATAAAATTCCAAATAACATTATCACGAAAAAAGTAATAATTAAAGACGGAACTGGTGTTAATCAATCTTTAACAAAATATGTACAAATAGAAAATAGGAAAAAGGAAAATAATTATAAAAATGCTAAAAACAAATAATACTTAATAAAAATAACTAATATCTATACATAAAATATTTACAAATGATAATACATATCATGCTCTTTTTTTATAGTTGTCATGCCACCCATATATTTCTGCAAAACAGTTGGGATCCTAATGCTTCCATCACTGTTTTGATATGTCTCTAAAATTGCAATAATTAGCCGTGGTATTGCTACTAATGTACCATTTAATGTATGTGGCCAATTCAATTTGTCACCAGGGTAGGTTATATAGCGAGTATTTAACCTTCTAGTCTGATAATCTGTACAATTGGAGCACGACATAACTTCTCCCCATGCAGCACGACCAGGCATCCATACTTCTATATCATACTTTTTATATGCTGAAGCACCTAATTCAAATGTAGGCATATCCAGTACTCTAATTCATTAGATATTGTTCATTCATATATAAATAATCTACCTTGCATATAACCCAAGTTCTTTTATAATATTTTCCTGCAAATCTAAAATATCTTCCAACATTTTGTCGCTTTCTTTAGGATCAGTCCATGCAAACAATTCTGCTTTTGTAAACTCATGTACTCGGTACAAACCTCTCGATTCTTTCCCTCTTGCACCCGCCTCAGACCTGTAAGCACGACTAACACCAACTATTTTTTTTGGAAGATCTGAACCTTTTAAAGTTTTATTAATTCCTATACCAGCTATAGAAATTTCTGAAGTTCCAGCAAGACAGTGAGTTGGTTCTGTAGAAGAATGATGTAAAAAATATATTTGTGTATTATTAAAGTTGTCCCTAGGTTGAAAACCACATGCTGAAACAATCTCTGAACGAACAATACTTGGTGGTATAACAAACTTCCACCCTGCATTTATTGCTTTTATTAAAGCATAATTTACAAGGGCTAATTCCATAATCGCTGCTTCATTCTTAAGAAAATAAAATGCATGTCCTGAAGTTTTAGCTCCAGCATCAAAATCAATTAAATCCAAAATATTAGCAATAATAATATGATCCTTTGGCTCAGATATAAAACACTGTTTATCTGAGTTAATATACCTTACAACTTTTGCATTCTCTTCTGGACCTATAGGAGATAATGGATGAATATCATTTGGTATTGTTAAACCAAGTTGTAAAAGTTCTAATTTAATAAAACGTAAATCTGTTTCAGCTTTCTGAATTTTTTTTTTTATTTCTGAAGCGTAATTGATAAGTTTCTGATAAGAAGAATCACTCCTATCAACAATCCCTTGTTTGATTTCATCTGTTAGACGATTTCTTTGATTTAACAAATTATCTCTTAATTTTATATGTCTAAGATAAATTTCATATAAATCAATAATCCGTGAAACATTATCAAATGATACTTTATTATTCCTTTTTAAACACCTAGACTTTATTTCTTCACTATTATCTCTTATATATTTATAATCTATACAAGCTTGAAATATCTTTTGTTGCTTTGTACATACTTAAAATAATCAATAGTATGTTAACCTTATTTTTTTAAAGCATACCAAAAAAATTCCTTATGTCAAAAAATTTTATATATTTATTATAATTATTTAATTTCTTCGTAAAAGATAGATTTATCATTCATTTAATATTTTTATCTCAACGTTTAAAAATACACACTCGGTGTCGGTTAAATTAAAAAGTTTAAAAAATTGTAAAAAAACATAAAATATTTAATAAATAAGAAACAAAGAAGAAGAAATATGAGAAGTCCTGTAATTTTAATGAGTAATCTTCATTGTTTAATAAGTTTTATCAACTAATAGTTTTAAAAAGATATGAATTCAAAACGACAATTGGGTCGAAAAGCACAATTATCTAATATTTATTCTGCCAAAAATGTAGCTGATGTAAGTAAATATTTATAAAAAATGGAAATTAACCAATTTTTTGTCTAGATTGTTCGAACATGTAAAAAAATATCTATAATCTATAATTAATTAATGAAATAAGGTTTAGGACCCAATGCAATGTTAAAAATGATACTTGATCCAATGGGAGGAGTACTTCTTACAAATGATGGACATGCAATTCTTCGAGAAATAGAGGTTGCACATCCAGCTGCAAAGTCTATGATCGAATTAAGTCGAACTCAAGATGAAGAAGTCGGTGATGGAACGACTACTGTTATTATATTGGGTAAATAACAAACTTGATTGCATCTTTTTAACTAAAAAAAGCCGGCGAATTTTTAATTCATGCTCTTCCACACCTTGAACGAAATATTCATCCAGTTGTTATAATATCAGCATTTAAACATGCGCTTGCAGATGCTTTAGACATAATTGAGGAAATTTCACAAAAAGTGAATGTAAGAAATGATAAAGAGATGTTTGAGCTTATAAAAACGTCTATTGGGACAAAATTTACAAGTCGCTGGAGTGATTTAATGTGCAATCTTGCCCTAAAAGCAGTGCGTATTGTCGAAAACAATATTGATGGAAAACATGAAATAGATATTAAGCGATATGCAAGAGTTGAAAAAGTCCCAGGGGGAGAAATCGAAGAGAGCGTTGTTTTAGATGGTGTTATGTTGAATAAAGATGTTACTCATCCTAAAATGAGAAGAAAAATTGAAAATCCTAGAATTATACTTTTAGATTGTTCTTTAGAATATAAAAAAGGGGAATCACAAACAAGTATTGAAATAACTAAAGAAGATGATTGGAATAGGATCTTGCAAATTGAAGAAGAACAAGTATCACAAATGTGTGAATCAATTCTAGCTTTTAATCCAGATATTGTTTTTACTGAAAAAGGTATATCAGATCTTGCTCAGCATTATTTTTTAAAAGCAAACGTTACTGCTATTCGTCGAGTTCGGAAGTCTGACAATAACAGAATTGCTCGTGCTACGGGTGCTACTATTGTAAACCGTATAGAAAATCTTCGTGAGTGCGATGTAGGTAAAGATTGTGGAGATTTTGAAATAACCAAAATCGGCGATGAATATTATACTTTTTTAACTAAATGTAAAAATCCTAAAGCATGTACTATTTTACTTCGCGGTCCTTCTAAAGATATTATCAACGAAGTTGAACGCAACTTACAAGATGCAATGTCTGTTACTCGAAATGTTTTTCTTCATCCAAAACTTTCTCCTGGTGGTGGTGCAACAGAAATGGCAATTAGTGTTAAATTATCGAATAAAGCGAAATTTATTGAAGGAGTGGAACAATGGCCTTATAGAAGTATTGGTCAAGCGATGGAAATTATTCCTCGAACATTAGTGCAAAATTGTGGTGTAAACCCTGTAAAAGTATTGACACAATTAAGAGTATAATATAAATTTACATGTTGAGCATTATATAATAAGTATCTAGGCAAAACATGTCAATGGACAGCATTCATGGGGAGTGGATGGTGAAACTGGAAAATTGGTAGATATGTGTTCTCATGGTGTATGGGAGCCACAAGCTGTAAAATTACAATCTATAAAAACTGCTATTGAAGTAATACTATATCAATTTTATAAAATCATTACTAATTATAATTAAGAGTGCTTGTCTTCTTTTAAGAATAGATGATATTGTTAGTGGTATTGGGAAATCTAAAGAAAAAGGAAATTCTGTAGCGGATGTACATAACATTTCTGAAAAGAATGGTATTGAAGATCAAGGCGAATAAAACAAGATTTATATTAAATTTTGAATAATCCATATTTTTTTAAACAATAATTACATTTAGTTCTCTTAATTCTTGATATTTTATTTTCAAAGATTTAAAATTTTTGATAAATTTTAATCCTACTGATCCTGTTTTTATAACTTTTACAAATTTAATTTTCCTGAAAGTTTAATGGCATTTCATTATGAATACGATCTAAAATTTGTTGCAATTGTTCCAAATTAAATCGTTCTTCACATTCTTCAATTAATGCATATAGTTCAACAAGAGTATCCGGTCTTGAATTAACAATCATAAGTCTTTCAACTTTTGTTAATGGATAATTTTCCAACTCTTTAGTAAGTTTACATACTTGTTGCGCAGTCTGTTTTTTTGCTGGAAGACCTTCTAAATATTTCCGAAGCTAGATATAAGTATAAATGTAACTAAATGCATTTAATTTTACCTCAAATTGTATTGTACGAAAATTTTCATTTACGGGTTGTCTTGATTTTATACTATCTGTAGTATACTTTTCTTCAAGTTCATCTTCATATATATGTTTAAGGACTTCATAATCTGTTAAAAATGCATCTCTTTTTATTAAAACTTTCATAAATTTTAGTCAAATCTTTTGTATTTTATATTTTGCAGAAATCATCGAATTTACTACTAAAATTCATACATTTATTAATTTAAGAAAAATCTAAATTTAATAAGAAAAACATATTATTATGGGTATTTTGAAAGATTCGCTTTTTTGCCAAGATATGAATTATATTGATGGTTTGGTCCGAGGTTATAAGACCAATTTTTTAACAAATACAACGTACCAAAATTTAACACAGTGTGAATCACTTGATGGTAATAACTAGAAAGTTAAACTGTTTAACTAAAAATAAATAGACCTTAGAATGCATTTGTCATCTACAGAATACGGGAATTTTTTATCAAATATATCAACTTTAACAACATCTATTATAGCTCGTAAAGCTATAGAAAAGCTAACATCAGAATTTCAATATATTATGTCACAAACAGTTTATCCTTTATCAAAATTTATGGAGTATATTACATATAGTTATATGATTGATAATGTGATTCTTTTGATTACTGGTACATTACACGAGAGAAACACTCATGAACTGCTTGAAAAGTGTCATCCTCTTGGATGGTTTGAAACAATGCCAGCACTATGTATTTCAAAAAGCATAGAAGAGTTTTATAATACTGTAATTATAGATACTCCATTAGGTAACATATTGCTTTTTAGTTTTTTATTATTAATATAACAAAAGCACCATATTTTAAAGGATGTCTTTCAGCAGTAGATTTAAATGAACTCAATATAGAAATAATAAGGAATACTTTATATAAAGCATATTTAGAAGATTTTTACATTTTTTGTAAATCACTTGGTGGAACAACTTTCGAATTAATGTCAAATATTCTTAAATTTGAAGCAGACCGTAGAGCGATAAATATTACTATAAATTCTTTTTCTACTGCACTTACAAAAGAAATACGAAAAACATTATACCCTAGTATTGGCTACTTGTATCCAGAGGGCACATATCTTTTATCATATGCAGAAAGCATAGATGATATTAAATTAGCTGTAAAAGGTGTTTCAGAATATTCCTTGTTTTTTAAAGAAAATATGCCACATAGTGAAAGAAAAACCCTCGAAGATGTTTTTTTTGAAAAAGAAGCTGAATTAAATAAACAAGTATTTTTACAGCAGGTATTATTTTCCATTCCTTGTTTAAATATCTTATTTTATTATTTAGTTTCATTATGCTACAATTTATGCATGGGTAAAATTGTCTGAACAAGAAATTAGAAATATAACATTCCTTACTGAATGTATTACACAAAATCAACAAAATTATGCTACATTTGTTTCTGTATTTTAAAAAAATTATATTGTTTTATTTGGATTTTATATTATATTAATAAATCATTAAGTTTTATTTTTATATCTAATTTAAAAAATCAGTCTAAACTGCTAATATTATACAATTGTTATAAATACTTTATATGTTTTTTATATAATTTTTAGGGTCTTTTAGCCTTTTTTTTAAAGCACTTAACATTTTAGAATACCAATAAAAATTTAAAATATTAAGTAATATATTTGCAGTAAGGTATATTAATGCTAGATAGAGTGGTACAATACTCAAATTATAATATATATCAGCTAAAGAAATTAGATAGATATGTAGTTAATAAAATACTTTATACAAAAAACATTAAATGCAGCATATAATCCCCAAAGAATTCTAACAAGAAAAAAAACAACAAGAAGTACAATTCCATTTATTAGTTGACACAATCCTCCTGTCATTTGTAATTTATCCTAATTTAATTTAACATTAAATATTAAATATGTTTCAGCAGACAAGAAACCAATGTATATTCAAAAAAGGTGTACTGAATTCAAATGCTAAAAAAGCCGTACCATAGTACATTAAAAATGGTTTCTATAAAAGTTAATCAATCAAAAAAAAATATACATACTAACATATGAAAACAAAAAAACTGATAAAGCTGCCATACCGTGCAAATAAAAAGCAACACCAAACAATGATATATAACGAAATGATGTTATTGTATCCCAAAGAAAATATCCGCATGCAAGAGAGTATATATCTTTTACTAATTAACTGAAGAGTTATCATAATAAAATTAACATTATACCTGCTCTATATGCACTATATCCAAACAATCTATCTTGTTTCAATTTATCATCTTGATAACATCTCAGTACTAAACAAGAAATTAATATAGACTGGATTATACTGACAAAGTGCACATCCCATTTTATACGTGTTGGATAGTTTAAAGTTAAATATGATGTAAATAATCTTTTTGAAATAAAAGGAGAAACTATAAATAAAAATTGATAAAACAATGAAGCCCCTAAAACAACATGAAAATGTTTAGAAAGTTCATACATATTTAAAGTTGTCAAATAAGGTGCTATCCAAGCTTGAATTGAAGAAGGAGGTCCAGGAAAAATAGATTTCATTTCTATTTAAATTTACTATTTTTTATTTTTTTTTTAAAAAAATACACTTTTAAAACTCAAAATAAACTAATACTTTAAATTATTAGTTTATTATGTTACTTTTTTTTAAAAATACATATAAAACGAACGTTTAAAATTAATTTCACTTATATAAAATCTAAGTAGGAAAAGCTAATCTTTTTACACAAAGATATCTAGAAAAACAATTATATCTTTTGAAACTGAATCAACTATTGTCTACAACAAAAATGCAGAAAAAAGATCCCATAAACTTATGTTCAGAGTCCCTAGTTTCACAAACACCTACTAAAGAATCTTCGGTATTTAATTAAAAATAAAAAAGTAAATTAATAGGATTAACATTTATCTTAGATTCCAAGAAATATTTTTTCAAAAGCCCGTGCATTTTTTTCACCTTCAATATGGAAACAAAATTCTTATGAAAATAGACAAGATGAGATATATCAATCTTCGAACTTTAAAAACGAAAATAATGATAATATTGATTTAAAAAATCACAGTTATCTTCAAGAAAATAATATTATAGAGGATAGTTTTTTCAAAAAAATAGAAAATCAAAAAACTGAAGTAAATTAATATTCTATTATTAAATATTGAAAATTTAACGTATAAAGGGAAATAATACTCCATCAAAACCATTATCTTCTGAAACATTTTCTAAAAATAACATAAATATTTTTTCTATAGACCCAACTACCCCAAAAATGGATCAAGACATTTTATCTAATAAAATATCTACTCCAAATGAAATTCTATCATCATTTTTTTCTAAAAAAGGGAACTCGCCTCTTAATACTGTAGAAATAGAAGGCGTAATAAGCTTGATGTCAAAAAATACAACATCAAATATCGACTTTTCTTCTTTTATTACACCTTTAAAAGCACAACAGTCAACATTTTCAGTGCATAATAGAAACTTTGTATCAACTCCTGATCCATATATTAAATTTGGATCATCTATACCTACATTTTCACGTTCTAAAACATATTCGATTTTTGGACCAACTATAAGTACACCATTTCGTAAACGAAAATCTACTCAAAGATCATCATTTCGTATAAATAATATCTCTAAGCATTTTTCACCTTCCAAATATGATCTTTTAGCAACAATTGATGTAAATGAAAATCAAAATACTAAATCCGGTAATAAGCATGAATTAGATATAACATTGGCACCAGAAGCAAAACGTCGTCATCTAGATTCTGTATCTTCTACATCTACTATTATTAAAGAGCCATCATCTCAGGTTTCAAAAGTCTTAGATTTGAATATAGAAAATTTTATAAAATCTACAAAAACTCGTACTGCAACAAATATTTTAAATATATTGGACAAAAAAGAAAAGGATGTAGACTTTGTTAAAACAAAACTCGATATTCAATCAACTTTAAGTCCATATGCATCTCCATCTACTTCTAGAAGAGCAATATATTCAAAAAATGGATCTAATTCGAATATTATTAATCTGAAAAAACAAAAATCTATTGCAGGAAAAATTGAAGAAACTATGTATTTGAATGCATCATCTAACTATTACGATAAAAAAAATATTCAAGGTCTTGAAACTTCATATAAAAAATATAAGCCTACTATCAGCTCAAATTTACAAAATGTTATTTCTATAGAAGCATGGAATGAGGATAATTTAAAAAACTATAATACCAAAGTAAGTCATTTTAATAAAGAGTTGTTCTTATTTAATTTAATTAGACTAATAATTCAAAAAATCTTAATATTTTTTCATCTGAATTAATTATTTCTAAAAATTTTACAGAAGAAAATATTTCAGCAAATAAAAATTTAGTTATTTCTCAATCTTTTGAAACTAAACAAAAAAGATACAATTCATTAAATTCAGGGTTTGCATCTGAATCAAAGGCTAATGATGAATCATCAGTGATTTGCTCATTAAATGATCGTAATAAACATACAGTTATTTCATCCTCTAATCCTTTAAATCAAAAAACGGTGTCAGTTGATGAATCTTTAAAAATTATTAATAAATCTTTAAAACATGAAATATATAAAGTAATAAATTTCAACATTTTTTTTAATTAATTTTATTTAGATTGATATAAATTTGCTTCCTCAATTTTCATTTACTATGTTGTCATTCAAAGAAATAAGAAATGAAATAAAAAATATATCATTAATACCAGAAATGCAATTATATAATTATAATTTTACCATTCCCATCTAATTAATTTCAAAGTTTTAAAAATTAACAATAATTCTAGTAAAAAATATAATATTTTCTAAAATTTAAACTTATAGAAAAATTAAATGTTAAAGGTATTAAGAAATAATAAAATAAATGCTAGCAGTAATATGGATGAAATTAGCGAATTATAATAATTCGTGATATCATTTATGTATTATAATGTATTTGCATATTGTAATATATTTTTGTATTATAATTTATATTAAATATTAAAATACTTTTTTAAAATTGTTTAAATAGATATAACTAATTTTATTTTAAGTTAGGTTGTCTAAAAAGAAAAAGATATTTTGTAAAAAATGAATATTAATAAGAATACAAATAAAAAAGTTTGTTAGAATTACTAATAAAATTACCAAGGATATATTTATTTTAAAAATAGATTTATACAAAAACTTATATTTATCAAAAAAGAGTGTAAATTTTATTTAAAACATTAAATATATATATACTGATATTTAAATTTTAATTATTATATTTAATAACACCGATTTGACCCGTTTTGTAAATAAATTTATGCTAGAAATAACAAGTTTGATTATTTTTTATTAGTATTTTATTAATTTATTAATTTATAATTTATAATTTTCATTTTATTTATGAAAGTAGTGTTTTTTTTCTTTTTTGGAATAGCATATATTTTTTCTAAAGGTATTAATATTAAATAATTTAATTTAACCTTTACTTTTTAGAAATTCTTGAAAATTCAAATTTATTAAAATCAGAAATAAATAAAAGTCCTCAGACAAATAACATACATTCAAAATTATTTGAAAGAATATCTAGAAGTTTTTTATCAAAAATAACATTAACCACTAATGATAAATATATATATATATTAGCTTTAATCTTAGAAAAAAATCATAGTAATTCAGAATCTTGTAGGAGGATACTTGAAGAAAAATGCAAAGAGTTAAACAATTCTATTTCTGAACTAAATAATATTTGCAATGATATAAATTCATTATGTCAATCGAAGGCTTATAGCCTTATTCTTTCTGAAGTTCAGAAACTGAGTAACAGAATTATTTCATTTTTAAGAAAAGATTTACCGAATGAAGAATGCACTAAGTTGGAGACAGAATGTTTTTTTTTAGAAAATGTATCTCTTGATTCTATTTTTAAATTATGCAATGAAATAAGACAATTTTGTTACATGATAGGGCGCCAGAATGTAGCGGATTACATTCTTTTGAAGGCATTATATGGATTTTTGGATACATATGATTCTTGCAAATCAAAGATCGAAGAAATTTGCTTACTGTTAAGTGTAGAAAGCGATGAGTTACTCTACAAGTGTTTATTAAAAGAAACAACATGCATGGATCTTGTAAATATTAACAAAAATAAATGTATTCCCCTTAAGAGGAAAATTGAAACTACTAATGATAGAAAAACTTTGAAAGCTGATTGCCTTCAATTATTTTATGAATGTGGTATGCATTCTCCAAACTGCAAAGATGTGGGTCCTACTGTCAATTCCCAAGAATTGTATTTAGAAAACAAAGAAAGTTGTTCGAGTTTGAGCATAACAGATATACCAAACCATAACAGATTTCCTTTAACTGAGCAAGGTGTTTTTTTTAAAGAGACATTGGGTCTTTCTAATATCTATGCATATGCAAGATTATATGGTATTAATATCAGTAAACGAACGACAGCGCTTAATATTAGCTATTTTTTACAATTATTATCTCAAGATTTTTTATCACAAGATCCATTACCAGGAAATTTAGAGGACTCTTATGCTTTAAAAACCAAATGTGAAAAAATTCTTAGAAACAACTGTTCATCTTTTACTTATCTATTTTATGAGTTTAATTTAGAATGTCAAAAAGTTAATAATAATAAAATTTCAGAAACATGTAAAGAATTAGGAAAAAAAATGAAAGAAAATTGTCATAATTTAAAAGAAACTCTCATGAATAAAGTCTTTAATTATAATATTAGTATCATGCATTATGCAGCAATATCGTATATTTCTTGGAAACAATTGCAACATGACGCACTTACAGATCAGCAATGTTCAAATTTGCAATCAGAATGTTTTTATTTGGAACGAAGTTGTTATCATGTGCTTTATTTCTTATGTAGTAATTTGAGATCTTTGTGTTACAAGAAATCACGCGATGCTGTAGCAATTACTGTACTCAGTGATACACTTGGTGAAAGTCTTTATAAGATATTAAATAATAAGTTAAATAATAACTTATTAGATCACTGTATTGATTTGTTGTTAAAAAAATATCAGAATATAAATAAAAACAAAGACTTAATAAGAAAAATTTTATATCCAAAAGAAACATGTATAAAATTGATTAAAGATTTTAAGAACAAATGTCTAACTACTAAGAATAATTTAGAAAAAAGTACAATGAGTTTTTTGATTGCTTCAAAGGTAAATGTTTGTGAAACATTAGGGCTTCAGTGCAAACAATTAACTCAGGATTGTTATATTATTTTGAAGAATTCATGCGATGCGTTTCATAAACGTTGTAATCTTATAAAAGAGTCGAATGAATTAATACATTATATGCTTAAAATCAAGAATAATCCACTAAAGGATGAAGATATTTGCAAAAAGAAACTTAAAGAACTTTGTTTATCAAGAAATTTAAATGATAAACTAACTACTAATATTTGTAATAATAAAGCATGGGCATGCAGGATCATGGTAATGTATACTTATAATCATTGTCTTCATTTTGGGAACAATTTAGAAAAATGTAAGATTCTTCTTCTTTCAAATGAAGATAAAATAACTAAAGACGAATGCACTATATGGGAGACTTATTGTATTATGCTTAGAGGAAACTGTCCTAGTATTCTTGATAAAAAGTGTAGTACACTTAGAAATAGTTGTTCTCGCTTTAGTCAAATATCAGAGCCTACTTCTGTATCTATGTCTACACAATCTTCTTCAAGTTCAATATCAGACTCAAAACCTACTTCTGTACCTACAACTTTAGAATCTTCTTCGACATCTGTATTAGATTTAGAACCTACAGCTTCAGAATCTTCGACATCTGTATTAGATTTAGAACCTACAGCTTCAGAATCTTCGACATCTGCATCAGATTTAGAACCTACATTGGATTCAAAGTCCACATCATCCATGATAAGCAAACCTACTACCACAACTAGATCAAAGGATGATGATAAAGTTATTGGTAATCATGGAACACGATTGAATGGATTTCAAAAAAAATTATTTTGTTTCATTATATTTGTAATAATAAGAATATTGCCCATTATTTAAAAAGTCAAAAATCATTATTAAAATAATAATAATTGAAAAATTTATGTAAATTTGTGTAAAAATAATAATTAGATTTTAAAATTTATTAATTTTTCTAATAAATAGTTTTTAAAAACCGACTTTAATGTTAAAATAAAGCTCATATTAGTATAATGTTGAGCTGATAAATATGTTTTAATTTCTAAAATTTCATATTTTATAATTATTTTCTGTTAAACGTTATAGTTATTTTTAAATAGAAATAATGTAAATGATTATTTAATTATTTATAAAAAGCGTTTTTTAAATACTCTATAATTTTAAAAAATTACATAATGTTTTCAATGGATATAATTTTTAAATAAAATTAAAATTATTGTTTATAAAATATACAAAATAAATAATTCTTAAATTATAGTTATTTAGTCTTAACAGTTATCTTTTATTAAATATTACTTCTATTAGAAAATTACATTTATTTTTTATACATTTAAAGTTCCCCGAAATTACGATATATTATTCAATAAAAAATGTTTAAGTCTTATTTTTGTATATTTTTTGTATATGTATATAGATTTTTTAGTTTGTATCAACATTTATAAAATAATAAAAAAACACTCAACAAAGATTAAATACAACTTTAAAATATTTTAATATCATTTTATTATAATTGGTTGAAAAAATATTTTTTTAAAACTTAGTATTAATTATGAATAATTAATTACAAAAATACAAAAAAGTATTATTAAAATTGATTTTTGGTTTTAATACTTAAAAAGATTTGAATGATAAAAAAAATGTATATAAAGAAATTTGAAAAATATTCTAATGTATTAAAATATTATAATATTAAATATATAAATATAAAAAAACTATACAAAAAATTAGATAAAATTTTTAAAATTAACGCTAAGAAACATTAAATTTTAAAAGCTAAAATATGATATATATAGATCAAAACTTATAAATGTACAAGAAGATTTTAAATAATTACTATTTAAAGAAACAATAAAAATAATATTGAGACTCATAATTTCAACAAATTTATATAAAATTTTAATATGTAGAAAATTAGGTATTGTTAAAAAAATCTAATATAGCAAAAAAATCATTTTAATAATACCTAAAAATTTGAAAGAATATGATAATTAATTCTAATAAATTGAATGTAGAGAAGAAAGCTTATTAAAAAGTATATTAGCAAAAAAAATAAACTAAAAAATTTTTAAAAAAATTAATATAAAATACAAAAACCTTAAAATGGATTTCAATAATATATTTAAAGACAAAGATAAACAATTTATAAAGAATCTTTAAAGAACTTGAAGAGAAATATAAGATGAATATTACACTTTATCAAACTTATATTTTAATCTAATAAAATTTATAATTGCATTGGAGATGTTGCTCTTAAAAATATTTTGTACAAACGCAATAATTAACGGAATTCTGATTTTAAGTTAGCAATAAAAATCTATTTAGTAACATTAAGTTGAAGTTCTACATTTATTAATATTAATAAAAAAAGGGCAAATTTATCTAAAAATGAATATAAATGTTTTAAATATATAAAATTTTTAAAAGTTTATTTAATAACACAAATCGATTAAAAATATAAAAAGTGTAAGAAGTTAAACAAAGTTACTAAATTCTTAAAGATAAAATGAATGGTTTTTTTTTTATTACGATTACCGAAATTATTAGATATAAGCTTTTTATATTGTATAATAATACATAATAATAATAAATTCATATTGCTTAAATTATTTTTATTTAAAAAAAACTTTCCAAAAATACATGTAGGAATCTGAAAGGTAAAAAGTTTGATATATTAATGAATAAAATATTGTAAAATAAAACCTATGAATTATATAGTTCAACTTGAATATAATTTAAAAATTTTAATAAATGTTGATAAATGAACATCAAAAAAAATTTTTTTCAAACAATTATTTATTTATCTAATTGACAAAAATTATTAAATAATTCTGACTTATTTTGAAATAAGAATATTCTATTTATACAATGATTTTTTTAAAGATAAATTTTTCAAACAAAAATTTTAGAAAATTAAAAAATAAAATTGTTATTAAAACATATTTTATACTAAAAAAATTTTAGCTTTAATTTCATAAAATAAAATAAGGATTTTCATTTTATAATAAAAGTATTAAAAATGAAAACTCTGTAGAATTTTATTATTAGAAAAAATGTTTATATAATGATCAGCTAAACAAAATGTTAATAAAAAATGAAATAATAAATATAATTTATATATTTATATATTATTATATTAAGTTAGATCTTGGAAAAAAATATAAAGTTTAACAATTGAATTAATAAATAATAAAAAATTTAAATTGTGAAAGATGTAATAATATTTTAGCATATACAAATCTAATAAAAAAAAATCTCTATATTAAAATACAATAAATAAAGAAATGATATTATAAAAGTTTTACGATTTTCTACTTAAAATATAATGACAAATAATTTTTTAAAAAAATTTAAATTTATCAAAATATAAACGTAAATATATTAAAACACCTAATAATATTAAAAAATAATAGTTGTTTTTCTTTAATTTATTACCAACTATCTTTTATTGATATTTTTAAGAATTTCCTTTGCTTTTAAGTATAAATATTTTAAAATCTTGTTATTATAAATGAAAAACTATTGAATTTTTTTTTAAAATAACATATTCTTCAAAAATATTGACAAACATTGATATTTTATTTTATTATTGTCTTTAGTTTTTAAATTTATTTATGAAAAGTTTATTATATTGAATTCAATGAATATAAAAATTTTTAAAGTATATAAAAAGCTGAAAAATTTTTAATATTTTAGAAAAAATTTGATTTTGAGCTACAAATGATTAATATAAAATTTAAAAGAAAATGTTATAATAATTTAAAAAATATAGATTAATATTAAAAAACTTATATCCTAAATTACAAAAGCTTTATATAGTAAAAATAAAACAAAAATATTGCAGTTTCAAAATAAAACCATTAAAAAATCTAAGGTAAAAATTTTCTTAATGATATTAACACAAATTTTACAAATACAAGGTTTTATTCGTATGAACACGAATTATATTTATATATAATATATATTTTTTTAAAAATTTTTTAATTTTTAAATTACATATGATAATCTAACCAGTGTTGTAAAAAGATTAATCAAAATTTAGTACATAAAATTCTTCTAAAAACTCTTAATAAAAAATTAAAAACTCAAACTTCATGTGTAATAGAAATTAAGGAATTTCTTTTAATGTTAAATACAGAATGTTATTATTTAATATTGTTTATTTTAAAAAAACGTACATATAATATTTTTTAAGGAAAATAGAAATAGTTATAAAGCTCTTAAAGATATCAAAAATACAATTAAAAATATTCATATATCAAAAAGTACTCTTGCTCTCTATGTGAAAAATGTTATTTTCATTCACCAAACTGTGATAATCAGGACAAATAAAACTAGATAAATCTTAAAAATCTTAATGAAAGAAAAAAAAATTACATGTTTTCTTTTTCTTTCTATAATTTTTTAATTGAGTAGGGTTTTTATTTATAATACAAAGAAAATAAATTTTGAGAAATTTAGCGTAAAGATATTGATTTAGGGTATTTTGTTAGAAAATCTTTATTAACAAAGCTTTCTTATTTTTTATTATTTTCAATTTATTATGGAAAAATCAGTAAAAAGAATCAAACAATACTTAGAAATTTACTAATCCTCAAAAAAATTGTATTTCGTTCAAATACTTAACAAAAGAGTTGAATTAACAACATAATTAAGATGAAATATATGAGAAATTAAATAAGTTTTTAAAAGAATTTACATTTTTTAAATCAATTTTTTGAAACAAGAGACTTTCTAGCATAAATAATAATTTTAAATTCAAATTCTATTCCCAGAATAAACTATTAAGAACAATCTCTAAGTCTCTATAAATCTTGTTTTAAGATATTAGCATACAAGCTTACATTACAATAATAATTTTATTAATGCTTCTATGAATTTAAAGCAAATGTACTATAAGTCAGTATTTTATAAATTATCAAATAGAATATTTAAAAGGTTATTTGAATTATTTCATAATTTATATTTAAGTAGACTTAATAAATAAACAATTGACAAAAAATCTAGGATAATCAAGGACAATGATATAGATCTGTTTTATTTGGAACCAAATGAAGCATATATATGGCTTACAAAAAATGCTAAAAGAAATTATTATCAGCAATATATTTTAAATAAAAGGTGTTATTTATGGAAACAAAGCTTTCTCATTTTAAAGAATATAAAATTCTAACATGATATTTTAATAAGTTTAATGCCTTCTGTAACACACTAAAAGACTATTGTGTTTATTTAAAGAATGTAGAAGCAAAAAGATGCTTAATTAAGCAAAAATAAATATATTTTGATAAATATCACTAGCTCTAGCGTATTTGAATATAAAATATTTTTAGTTCAGAAGAAAAATGAATCCATTTAATCCTATGTGACTAATATATTAAGAATTATACGTTATTATAATTAAAATGCGTAAAACTACTGTTTTATATTCAAATAAAATAAGAAAAATTAAAAGTTCTAAATAATCGGAAAACAAAGGATAATGTTTGTCTTTTAAAAGATATTGTGATATATTTATAGGGAATTATTTTTTTTAGTTAAAGGAAAACAATAGTCACAGAAGTAACCTTTATCTCAGGCTCAAAAGAAGTTGTAAGATGTTTTGTAAGATAAAACTTTTAAAATTTTCATTTATAATATAAAAAATTACAAACAAGACAAGATTTGAAAAATAAAATTAATAAATTTGAAAAAATCAAACAAACTGAAAAGATTATTAATTATTTGAGTCTATTCTTAGCAATTCCTTAAATAATAAGCAAAAAGTAGAATTATTGTCGTCTTAGTATATACAGCAAAATTACAATTTATATTAAACTTATATATTAAAGATATTTTGGATATATATTTGTCACTGCAATAAAGGTTAATACTTAATTTGACACTTTTATTTATACGGTAGTATTTAAAAAGTAAGGTTTTATGTGATTATTTTACCTAAAAATATCTTTTTGAAAATAAACTTCTTAAATTTAAAGATTCATATAAGGAAATACTCAAGTATTGTGACTAGTTTATCTTTTCTAACACTTGCATTTTTAATAATAACGTTATTTTAATATCTATAAGAAATACTCAATCTATCTCTACTATAGTAACAATAATGTTGAATGAAAAAATAAAAATATCTAAATTAGAAATAATAAATATTATTATATGAAGTAATAAATGTCTTTTTTATAATTTAAAGATAATAGTAACTATATTAAGTTATAAAATAAAAAAACGAAATGTCTAAGGAAAAATATTTTCAAAAATATAAAGACTCAAGAAAAAATTTATAATAATATTTAAAAATATTTAACTTAAAAGTTTAGATATTCAATAAAAATGTGTTTAAAAAATATATTTAATATATCCTGTACGTATTTTGCAAAATAATAATAGCTAATTAAAAGAAAAAATAATTATTAAAGAAAATATAAAAAATTACTAAAAAAGAACTTTAGAACTAGAATAAAAAAATTATGCCTTTTAACTATAATAATAGTTTTTTAATTTTTTAATAATTTTTTTTTTTTTTAAATATTTTTATTTTTATGAGTCTTTTACAGATTATCTTTTTAAAGATAATTTACTAAATATTATAAAAATATAATATATATTTAATTATTTTTAAGAGTTTTATTTTTTAAAAATAATACTTTTAAATGTGACTAGTCAAGGTCCATTTTTTGTATATTACAATTAAATATTTATTTTTATTTGTAATAATTAGATAATTAATATAAAAGATTCCAAGGCAAATTAACTTTTATTCTTTAAACTCTTTAATAATTTTTTTTATATAAAGTACTTACTATATCAATAATTAAAAGCAAGATTTTTTAAATACTTCATAAAATAAACGTTAATCAATTTAGAAAATATATGTACTTTAATTTGAATTCATATTTTTTATATTAAAAATCATTAAAAATGAAATTATCTAAAGCTTTGTTCATTTTGTGATATATATAATTAAGAATAAAAAAGAACACAGAAATGTTAAAAGTAGTATTTGGTTTTAATTTTAAAGATTTTAAAAATAAATGTATAATATATATAAAATATAATAAAAATATTTAAAAGATAAAATTACAAAAAGATAAAGAAATCATGTTCTAATAAATTTAATAAAATCTTTTAAAAAGTAAAAAAAACTGTTTAATAGAGACAAGAAATTCTTAATATACTTACATTCTTATGTATCTTCCGTGTATTCATTGAACACACCTTGTATATCCCTTTTACACAAACTTGCATACCCTTCATACACATTTTACATCCTCATGTGCATCCTATGTATGTGCCTTGTATACCCCATGGGGTAGATGTTCGGAAAATGAATATATAAAATAGTTATATTTTTAAAAAACGTATGCTTAAAAAATAAAAAAGTGTACAATTTTTAAAAATTTACACATTAATAGTATCAAAATATTTGAAATTATCTTTAAACTCACAAGAAAATGTTTAAATAATAATAAAAATGATTATAAAAAACAATAAAAAATACTAAAGAAATTAAAAAAGAAAAATGGAGAAATAAAAAAATTTTAAAAAAATATTGTTGAAAATTATTAATATTAAAAAAAGTTCAAAGAAAAAAAAAAGCATAGTTGATCAGATACAGGCATGTATCACGTGACATCTGGAATAAGGCAACATATTCTCTAGCATTCGATAAGTCTCTATGAAGCAATTAAAAATATAAATTGAGACAATATTTAAGAATGTATTACATATACAGGATTTTAATGAAAGTAATGAAAATATAATAAATATGATACATACTAGATATCTTAATATCATAGTATAAAAATAGGTATTATATAATTGTAAGTATATAATATGTATTTCAATTTAAGAGTTTAGTCTAATTTTACTATTGTATTAAAGCTTAATTAGTTTTTGAACAAATCTTGGTTTTATTACTAGGTTTGTAAATTCTGATAATTTTTCAATTAAATACAAAATTAAAACATATAAAAAAGTAGAAGTATTAAGATTTAGATCAATATGAGTTTATATTAAAAAACATGAATTATAGGATCTATCATTTAGAAAAATAAATAATTTGGAACTAAGTGCTTTTTATTAAAAAGACTATTTTGTGTAAAAATTTAAATTAATTCATAAATACAAAGTAATAAATTTATTAGATATCTGAAAATACATAATAATGTTCAAAAATTACTATTATTTATTTATTTATTTATTATTTATTATTTTTTTTTAGAGGTCATTGCGTATATTTATGTCAAAAAAATAGTTTTATTTTATTAATAAGATTTTTCTATTTTAATCTATGAAAGTCTTTGCATTTTGCATCTTTAGCATAACATACGTCCTTTCGAAAAACATGAATACAGGTAATTTTTTTTTTATAATTTTTTCTAATTTTTTTTAGAATTTACTAGTGAAAAAATTTCAGATTTATTAAAAGAAATAAGGTATGAAAAATTTCAATTAGCATTGCATATGAAATATTAATAAAATTTGAATTGTAGTGAAACAGAGTTTTATTCATCTTTTATCAAAGGTAATATTCATAATGAGTTTTAATTATTATTTATAACACTGTATTAAGAAGTTTATTATGTATACAATAATTTGAATAGTTTGAGTCATAAATTAACTAGTATTTGTGATGAAGAGAGTAAAATTGATTGTCAGAAGATTTTAGAAAAAATTCAAAGGGATTCCCAAAATTTAGTATTAACAGCAACACATATGATTAAAAGAGATCCATTGGAAATGGCAGTGCCTGATGAAGAACATCTTTATGCTTTAATCTTAAAAGAAAGTGTCAACGATGAAAAAGAATGCGAAAAAAAGCTCGAAGCGTATTGTAACAATTTACAAGAAATGGATCCGAGCCTGAATAACGTAGATCTAAAATTAAAAAAGATCTGCAATGATAACGGAAAAGATAAAAAATGTAAGGAATTAAAGAAAAGTCTTGATAAAAAAGCTAAAATGCTAAAAAAAAACATTAAGGTATCAAGCAAACCAATAACATATTATAAATGTAATAAATATCATCGACAATGTTTATTTTTGGAAGATGCATTTTCACATAGGCTTAATATTACTTGTACTGATTTGAGAAATAACTGTTATCAAAAAAAACGAGATGATTTTGCAAGAAAAATTCTTTTAAAAACACTCATGGGAAGTTTTGGAAATAATAATGAGTCTGAAGAAAAACTTAAAAAGTCCTGCTCAATTTTAAGTGAAGAAACTGATGAACTAATGCATTTTTGTCTTAATCAAAAGGAGACCAATAAAAAACTTATAGAAATAGTTAAAGATGATTGTGAAAATCTTAAAAAGATAAATGAGACAATATTAAAAAACCTCGATATTACAACATGTTATTTATTATGCAATCAATGTTATCTTCATCAATCAAATTGTGTTGCAAAAGAAGTAAAAGAAAAATGTGACCAAGTTAAAAAGAAATGTGAAGAACGAGGATTTGAATGTAAACTTTCAGATTATTCTTTTGATCCAATCAGTTCAAGGCCAACATTGCAAAAGATTATAGGTCTGGAAGAATCTTATGAACTAGCAGAATATAATGGGGTTCTTATTGGAAAACCACATATAAAAGAATTACTTTATTTATTCTTATTATTAGTTGTAGATGAAGATTTGAAAGACGCAGATAAAGATTATAGATGTGAAGAAGCATTAAAATTGAGATGTAGCTTTTTAGTTGAAATGAGGAAAGATTTAAAAGATATTTGCGAAAACGAAAATCATAAAAGACTAAAATGTAATAAAACAATGAATTTTTCAGAAAAATGTACTAATTTAAAAAAAAAAATATTCGATAAACATCTTTCTACTACTGATGATACTACTCCATCGAAGTTGTTTACTTGGAGACAATTGTCAATTTTACCTACAAAGGAGGAACTTATATATTTGTTATCAGAATGCTATTATTTGGCTGAACATTGCCTAAAAAATCTTGATATAGCATGTAAAAATGTGAAAAGTGCGTCTTACAAAAAAGGACTTGATGCAAAAACAAATAATTTGTTAGAAGAAGAAATGCGTGGTATGCTTCATAATTTGACTCAAGATAATGGTAAGAATCTTAAAAAATGTCAAGAAGCATTATTGCAAACATGTAAAAAATATAATAAAAATGAAGAACTTTTTATTCTTTGCATGGATCCAAAAGAAACTTGTTTAATGCTTGAAAACGATATAAAAGTAAAAGTAGATGATTTGCATCGAGTTTTAAATAAAATAAGGGATACACCGAGTAAACGTGATTGTACTAAATTTCTAGTATTATGCAAAAAACTAAGGAATGATTCGAATTCAATACATAAACCATGTTCTACATTAGAAGAACGTTGTACTTTTCTAGAAAATGTAGAACAACTAAAACATCATTTCTTGGAAAAAGAAAAAGATTTTTTCTCAAACAAGGAACAATGTATAAAGAGTTTAAAAGAAGAATGTCTTAAATTATTTAGAAAGGAAAAGAATCCATTTAATTATTCATGTGTTTTTCTTGAGGAATCATGTGATATATTGGTTTCTAATGTGATAGATCATTGTACTTCACTTAAAGAAAATATGGAAACTTGGAATGTAATTGATAAAATAAATAATGATACAGAGAAGGAGAATATTTGTCTATTATGGATGCCATATTGTGATAAGCTTACACCAAATTGTCAGAATTTAATAAAAAATAATAATAATAAAAATGGGATTTGTTTACAATTAAAAGATAAATGCAAGTTATTCTTTGAAAAAAGAAGAATGGAAGAGGCAATAACATATCAGTTGAGGGGTAGTTTGTCTACACGTGATGAATGTAAGAAGGCTCTTGATGAGTATTGTCAACGTTCAAAAAATACTAACAATGCTACAACTTCTGGTTTATGCAAAAACATCACTACTAATGCGAATGGTTATCAGGTTAAAGAAGATTTTTGCGCAAGAATTGTTGCTCGTGTACTTGAACAATGTCCGGGATTATTAAAAAAAATTACAAAAGCAGATAACTTAGGAAAAGAACGAGAAGAATTTGAAAAAATCAAAAAAGATGCAGAAAAAGCAACGAAAAATGCTAAAGTTATTTTGTCAAAAATTAAATCAATAAACAATGAATTAATGGAAAAAATTACACTTAAATTATCTAGTAAAAAAACAAACACAGTAATGAAATCTAAGTTTCTAAAAAAAGAAAATATAGATACATATGTGACAGAAAAAGAAGTAATAGCGTTTAGATTAGTAGCACGCGTATTTTATCTATATATAGATTTAAAAGAGAAATGTCGTCATTTTCTAAAAGAATGTGCGTTTAAAAAAGAATGTAAATATCAAGATAAATGTGAAAAAATAGGAAATGCGTGTAAAGGACTAAAACCTTTTGATATTGCATCACATCAGGTAAAGACAGTAACAGAAAACATAACTATTACAAAAAATATATCAACTACACAAGAAAAAACGAAAAGTAAGGAAAATACAACAAAAGAAAAGGGATGTAAAACGGTTTATACGAAAGAAACATGGGTTACACGTACATTTATACATACAAACATTTCAACACGAATATCTATTGTAACATCTACAGTCACATTAACTTCAAATAGAAAATGTAGACCTACAAAATGTATAAAGGGCACTGGAGATAAAGGAGATAAAACGAGAGAAGTGGAGCCAAGTATAATACCAAGTAATAGCTTAAAAATAAGTGGATGGAGTATTGCAAAAAATATTATGATAACAATAATTATCTTAACTGTAACTTAAAGAATCGATAAACGGAGTTTAAAACATATTATATTCAATAGATGAGTAAAAAGACAAGTAAAATAAAACAAAGAATACCAAAATCAATGTAGTCTTTTTTGGGTTAATTTTTATATATTTTACATAAAATCATCTCATTTTTATCTGGTTATTTAGTATTTATTATTTATATTTTTTATAATATATTTATTTTAAATCGCTATCAAATTTACAAGAAATTTATTTGTATTTAATTTTACACGTTCCTAAATAGTATTCAAAACAGTTCAATTATAAGGTAACGAAATACTATTTAAAATTTTTGATTTAAAAAATGTATTTCTTTAAATTATCTTGTTATAATTAAAAGTCAAATTATTGATTGTTAAATTATTTTTGATTCCATTGTTTTTATTCATTATTTGAGATAGGAACTTGATTTTTTAAAAAAATATAATATTAAAATATATTCTTAAACATTTTATTATCATTCAACTTTTTGTTTAATTTTAAAAAATAGATTAAAATTCTAATGTTAATTTTTTTTGAAATACTATTAATAAAATTTTAAAATTAAGAACTAGCAAAAAATAACTATGTTGGGGAATTAAAAACTATTTATAATTTAAATGAGCAATTAAAAATTAAAAAAATACAAAAAAAGTTCTAAAAACTTAAGAATTTATTTTCTAAAATTAAGAGAAAATAATAATAATTTAATTAAAATAAAACCAATTATAACCAAAATATAAAATTATCTTGCTTATATTAAAAGATAGTATTTAATTAATATTTACAAATAATTTAAAGTTCTATTTTTTGATTGAATATAAAATTTATAAGAATTACTATTTTAACTAAGATTATATGAATATGGGGAAAAATAATTTTCTTTTTTTTAAAATATTTTTATATAAATTTTTCTGTAAAAAATATTTAATATTGCAATTGCATTTAAATATTTTTAAAACCCAAATAAAAATTATGATATTATAAATAATTTTATTTTTTATAAATTAAACAGGTCTATAAATAATGTTTTAAACTTTTAAAATAACAAAATTTATATAAGTTTTTAAAAATCTTTAAATATATTTATAGTAAACAAAATATTTACTTTCACATATTTAAACATTTATTTTTTAAGTTCTAGAAATACTTCTATTATTTATACAATCTTTTTGGAAAATTAATTTTAAAATAATAAATAATTATAATGACTTTTTTTATTTTATATAAATATTAATTTTATAATTTATTACGCATTCCCAAGTAAATTATTATATATTTCTATTTATTAATATCATAGATAATTTAGAATTAATAATTAGATTTGATTTTAAAAAAATTTAACATAAAATTTAAGTATTAATTTTCATTTTTTCAATCTTTTTGTAAATTTTATCGAAAAAAATATTAAATATTAAAAATATTATTATAAATTGTATAAATTACAAATTAGACTAAAAAATAACTAAAAGACTAACGATAAATAAATTTCAAAGTCTCAAATTTAAATTTTATCTTATAAAATATAATAAATTTTAATAAAAAAAAAATATCTAATAAATAAATTCATTAATAATAATACAAAAATATCTAAAATCCCTATCCTTAACTTTTTTTAATTTAATATTGATAATATTTCTTCTTGAATGTTTATCCAAGGAAAATTTGATTTGTAGTTAGAATATAACTTAACTTTGAATTATTATTATAGATATCAAAATATTGCAACTATTTTAAAATTTAGTGAAAATCTATAAAAATCATATAAAATCTTTCAATAAATAGGAAAGTTCTTTATATTTTTTATTAAGAGTATATTACAAAGTATTTTTATAAATAGCTTATATATCTGTTATTATAGTCATGTTAATTTTACAACTAAAATTATATAAATATAACAATTATTTTGAATTAGATAAATCCTAAATATTTTATACCATCATAAAATTTTATGTTTTATGTTATTTAATTATAATTTTATATTATATGCTTTGATGTTTTTAATTGAAACTAAAATTAAAATTATAGTCAAAATTTTTATTATTTATAAAGTTAATATATTTCAAAAAAAATAAGTATAATTTGAAATATTTATTTAATTATATTTACAATTAATTTTTAATCAGACATTTTTATAGATTTAAATTTTAAAACTCAACTACATTATATAGAAAATAATTCAATAAGTATTCAATATGTAGCCATTTAGTAATATTTTCTTTCAATTAATTATAAAATTATTATACAAATTTCCTAATTATAACTAAATTACAGAATATTTTCAGAAAATCCTAAAAATATTTAAAAATAAAATATAAAAATCAAATATTAACTTTTTTGATCAAATTTATTAATATTCATTTGTTATTTTTCAAAAATATTATGATTCATTTAAATATAACTATTTTCTATAAATTTTTACATCACATAATCCTAAACTTTACTAAATATAATTGAAAATTTTCTATATTTAAATATTCTAAATAATTATCTCCTGAAACTCTATTTTTTAAAATATTTATATCATAAAAAAATAAAGTTATTTTATTAAATTTAATAAATATAAACTAGTTTTATATTTTTCATTAAAGATCTACTATCAAAAAAAGAACCTAAAATAATTTTGATATTAATAAAAATTATTAGAATTTTATTAAAAACTTCAAGATAAAATTAATAATATATAAAAACAATGAAATCAATATTTCGATCATAATAACAATGATTATACTTTATAATAAAACTATAAAAAATCATCAGAAAAAAATTATTAATTAATATTAAATACTTTTATAGAACATTTAGTAAATAAATTTTTAATAAATATTTAAATAATTAAATAAAAAATCCTATTTTTAATTAAAAACTTAAAACTTAAACATTATAATCATGAATTAATTTAAAATTAAATTATATTTTGAATTTTATCAATAACTTTACGCTTAACTGAATTAATTCAAATATAAATCTAAATATAAATTTTATATCAACTATATTTTCCAAAATACTCTTTTTTAAAAAACTTTTATTTCTAGGAAAAAATTATAAAATTTATTTTTAACCTTAAAATATGCTTTTAGCAGTTTTTACAAGTGATAAAACATTCTGAAATATTTAAAAATCAAAATTATTATTAATTATAAAATTAGAACTAATATTAAAAAATGCAAATTAAAACTTAAACAATTCATTATTTATCACAGAATTTACATAGAATCCTGAAATTAACAAAAGAAAATACAACACTTAATTTCAGTATGAAAACATGGCTCTAACATTTTACATGAAATAAAAATACATTAACGAAAACTCAAACTCAAACCACACACCACAACACAACCCACCCACTTTCGTCGGCTACAGCTTGGCGCGGGCGGTGGCGCGGGCGGTTAAGCGGCGGGCTGCACAAGGAGCAGGAACAAATGATGAGGAAGAAGTGCGTCTCTTGGCTTTGATTGCAAAAGAAAACTATAAAAATACTGATCAATGCAAAGACAAAGTGGAAAAATATTGCAAAACGTTAACAGATGCAGGATTAAATCCAGAAAAGGTTCACGAAAAATTAAAAGATTTCTGTAATAACGGGAAACAAAATAAAAAATGTCAAGATTTACAAACCAAAGTTACGGGGAAATGCACATCTTTTCAACAAAAACTAAAAACTGCTTTAACAAATCCATCAGATGATAATTGTAAAGAAAATGAACAACAATGCTTATTTTTGGAGGGAGCGTGTCCAAAAGAGCTTAAAGACGATTGCAATACTTTGAGAAATAAGTGCTATCAAAAGAAGCGTGATAAAGTGGCGGAAGAAGCTCTTTTAAGAGCGCTCAGTAATGATCTTGAAAATGAGACTAAATGTAAAGAGAAAGTTAAAAATGTTTGTTTTGCATTAGCTGAAGAAAGTGATGAGTTAATGCAAAAGTGTTTCAATACAGACTCTCTATGCACATCTCTAGTAGCATTAGCAAGAGAAAAGTGTGAATCTCTGAAGACAATGATAAAAAATGTGCTAACTATTGATGGGGAGTTGCAAAAGAAAGGGCATTCTTTACTTGAGAAATGCTACTTTTATGGACCAAGCTGTAAAGGTAGTAAATGTGGTGATTTGAAGGAAAAATGCAAGAAAGAAGAAATCATTTATCTACCTCCAGACTCTGATTTTGATCCTACAAGGCCAGAGGCTACGCTAGCAGAAAAAATAGGTCTAGAAAAGCTTTATAAGGAAACAGTAACACAAGGAGTTGTAATTGAAAGAGCACCAGAAAGAGATATTGTTGATCTATTAGTGTTTCTGTCAGAGAGCAAGCCTTTTAATGAAGCTCAATGCAAGGAAGTACTCACTAATAAATGTGATTCTATTCAATATCTAGCAAAAGATTTAAAAGATTTATGTAAAGATAAAAATAATTATACAGATAAATGTAAAGAATTTAAAAATGAGTTTGAAGAAATAAAGCTCGCTTTGACTGCAAAATTTAAAATCAGACAATTTAAAGATGAGATTGCATTATGGGATGAATTACCAAGTCTCCTTACTGAAAATGACTGCACAAGATTACAATCAGACTGTTTTTATTTTGAAAATCAACAGTCTTTCGAGAAACAATGTAAGAATGTTAAGGCAGCGTGCTATAAAAGAGGGCTCTATGCATTAGCAAACCAAGCATTACAGGACAAGCTGCGAGGAAAGTTTTATGATACAAATGACCCATTGTTTAGAAAGCTTCAAAAAGAGTTAGTAAAGGAATGTGCGAATCTGAAAGGAGAGAGTGACGAGTTATTTGTATTGTGTGTACAACCAACAGAAGCAATTTTTATATTATTAAACGATTTGCGTATAAAAACGGAATTATTACACGAAGATTTGAACGAAAAACGGGATTTTCCTACCAAGCAGGATTGCTGGGAATTACAAAAGAAATGCGATAATCTAAAACAAGACTTTAAAGGACTTGAATGGCCCTGTCATACGCTGGAGCATCATTGTAATAGACTAAATGTTGTAGGACAATTAGAAGAGAGGCTATTGGAAGGAAAAATAAAAGATTTAAAAAATAAAACCGTCTGTAAAGAGAATGTCGAAGAACAATGCAATCATTGGGTTAAAAAAAGGAAAATACAGTTTGCTCTTGGATGTGTAGCACAGAATGCTACTTGCAAGATCATCACAGAAAGCGTAGACTCTAAATGCATTGCATTGAAAGAAAATATGAATACTCTAAAAGTTGTAGACAGAGCAGAAAAAAAACAAGAAAGAGAATCAACCTGTAATTTTTGGGAACCGTATTGTGACAAATTCATGTTTAGCTGCGATAACTTAATAGCTAATGGTAATGGAGAGTGTGAGAAACTTAAAAAGAATTGCGAGTCATACAGAGAAAGATATAACCTGGAAACACAAGTTATGTACGAGTTTAGAGGAAAGCTTAAGAAAAAAAAGAACTGTAGAACAACTCTTGATCAATATTGTACACAGTGGAGTAAGACAAAAAACAGTACACTGGAAAGTCTATGTACTGACAAGGGTGGCAATAATGATACAATTAGGGATGATTTATGTAAAAAACTAGTGAAACGAGTAGAGGCAAGATGTGCAGAATTGTTTACGAAATTGAAGACAGCGAAAGAAGAGATAAAAATAAAAGTAGAAGAAGTCAAAAAATTGAATAAAGAAGCAAAAAAAGCATCAGAAGATGCAAAACTTGTTTTATCATCATTAAAGAAAAATGAAGTGAATTCAGAGAAAAACGCAAGTAACAATCAAAATAAACCAGTAGGAGGAGCAAATACGACACAAAAGACACAAGTCAGACTTGTTCGGAGAGGAACAGTCGAAGTACTTGTCACCGAGGCAGAAGTTGAAGCCTTCGATGCAGTATCAAGAGCACTGGAGGCGTATGTGGAAGTCAATGAAGAATGTAAAGTTTTGAAATTAGAATGTGGGTTTAAAGAAGAATGCCCAACATTAAAAAATGCATGCAGTGAAATTGAGAAGGCATGCAACGAATTGAAGTCATTGGAAGTGAAACCATACGAAGTAGAAACAACGACAACAACCACCACGACCACAACCACCACTACAACAACAAAGACAGAGGGAGAAGGAAAGGCAACAGACTGCCAGTCTCTACAGACGACAGACACATGGGTCACAAAGACGTCGACTCATACCAGCACATCTACGACTACGTCCACAGTCACATCAAGAATAACGTTGACCTCGACGAGGCGGTGTAAGCCTACGAAGTGTACGACAGGAGAGGAAGATGAAGCAGGAGAGGTGAAGCCGAGTGAGGGGCTGAGGATGAGTGGGTGGAGTGTGATGAGGGGGGTGCTAGTGGCGATGATGATTTCATTCATGATTTAAAAAGCAAATGGGCAGGATTTAATAATGGACATGTATATTTACTAGATGAATGAAGATAGGGCAGGAAAGAGTAGATATGATCTCTTCAGCATCAATTGAAAGTGCATTATAACCAAAAAAACGTGTTCCTTATCTAGTTGTCCCCTATTATTTGCCTGAATAGCTTTTATTTTTCGTTTATCTCCTTTTATAATCTACTTTTTATCTATTCAAATTTTACGATTACCCCACATTTACCCCACACAAATTTAAAATATCGTGAAAGCAGCCAATTACACGTTAAAGAAAGCGGACACCTCTTAAATATATTTGCACACATAATGCCTGCCTATCACAGTTATCTCAGTTTTTACTTGAACACCCTTAAAATTAATTAGAAATAATTTAATATTCGAATTTGAAGACATGACTCTAATATCGCATGCAACTAAAACACATTAGTGGAAACTCAAACTCAAACCACACGCCACAGCTCAACCCACCCCCGTCAGGCACAGCTTGGCGCGGGCGGTGGCGCGGGCGGTTAAGCGGCGGGCTGCATCTCCACAGGGAACGCAAGATGATGAAGTAAATCTTTTAGCTTTGATTGTAAAAAAAAAATATAATGCAGCCCAAGAATGCAAAGCAGAACTAGATAACTACTGTAATGATTTAAAAAAAGTAGAATCAAATTTAGACAAAGTTCATCCAATCTTAAAAGGATTATGTGAGAAAACAGAAGAAAAGTGTAATAATTTGAAAGAAGAAATTACTAAAAAATGTACAATACATAAGACTGCATTAGATCCAGTAGTGAAAAAAACACTTTTGGAAGATAATGACTGTACGAATGAAAATGTATGCATGTTTTTAGAGGGAGCGTGTTCAGATGATCTTAAAAAAAATTGCTATGAATTAAGAGAAAAATGCAAAGAAAAAAAACGAAGTAAAATAAACGAAGAAATTCTTTTAAGAGCATTTAGTGGGAATTTGAAAACTGAACAAGATTGCAATAAAGTTATCAATGAAAAATGTCTTTTACTGATGAAAGAAAGTGATGAACTTATGTCTTTTTGTTTAACAAAGCAAGAAAAATGTAAAGAATTAAAAGAAACAGCAAAAAAAAAATGTGATGAGTTGAAAAAAGATACGAAAAAAATTATTGATAACAACAGCACATCAAAAGAAGAATGTGCATTACAACTTAAGAGATGCCACTTTTATGGACCAAACTGTGATAAACTTCAGGATCAATGTAAAGAAATAAAAAAAAAATGCGAGGAAAAGATAAAATATATACCGCCGGGCTCAAAAATTGATCCAATAAAACAAGAAGCTACTTTGGTAGAAAAGATAGAAAAAGAAGATTTATTTAAAGGAAATGTTGGAAGACCAGAAACAAAGGATTCAATTGATCTATTAGCGTTAATAGCAAGTGAAGACTTAAAAAAATGTCAAGACAAACTTAAAAATGGAAAAGAATTTTACGAAAATATACCTCAGCTGAAAAGTTTCTATCAAAAAAATAAAGAACTAAGTACAGAAGGAAAAGAAGCATGTGAGAAGTTAGAAGAAAAGGTAAAACTTAGATGCAAGACATTAAAATCGGAATTACATGGAATATCATTATCAGATACTAATAATGAAAGCAAAGATGCTGCTCCACTAGAATGGGATGAGCAATCCACAGAACTTGATGAAAAATTTTGCATAAGTTTGGAGTCGGAATGTTTTTATTTACAAAAACCTTGCGAAAAATTGAACATTAAACTTGGTAATGCATGCAAAAATGCAAGATCAGCATGTTTGAAAACACAAAAATTTAGAGAAGCATATGAATATTTCCAAGAGAGTTTTGAAAAGCCATTGCCTAATTTAATAAAGAATAATGGAATTAAAAAATGCGAAAGTCATCTGATAGATCTATGTAAAAAAATAACAAGCATTAACGGAGTAATAGTAGAGCTCTGTTTATACCCAAAAAGCACATGCATAGCGCTTGGAAATAATATCAGAGAACAAGGTGTTCATTTGGTAAGAGTTTTGGACTTAAAACGAGATTTTCCAAGTCACGAAAACTGTAAAGAGCTAGAAAAGAAATGTGAATATTTACAGAATAATTTAGAAGAGATTGAGTGGCCATGTCGTACACTAAACCAGCACTGTGATCGATTAAGAAATACAGAGCAATTGGAAGATAAGTTACTAGAAAAAAAGATAAAAGATTTAAAAAATGAAACAATTTGTAAAAAAAATGTTAAAGAACAATGTAATGATTGGATTAAGAAAAGGAAAACACAGTTTATTCTTGCATGTATAACACAGAATACTACTTGTAAAATTATCACAGAAAGCCTCTTTTTTAAATGTACAGCATTAGGGAAAAATATAGAAACACTGAAAATTGTTGAAAAAGCAAATAAGGAAAAAAAAAGAGAATCAACTTGTAACCTTTGGGAACCGTATTGTGACAAATTTATGACTAGCTGCAATAATCTAACAAATGCTGGTAATGGAGTGTGTGAGAAACTTAAGAAGGAATGTAAACCATACCGGGAGAGATATAATCTAGAAATGGAAGTTATGTATGAGTTTAAAGGGAAGCTTAGGAGTAAATGTAAAGAGACTCTTGACCAGTATTGCACACAATGGACTAAGAAAAAAAATAGCACATTGGAGAATCTTTGTAATGGTAATAGTGGTAGTAAGAGTGATACTGTTAGGACCGAACTATGCGAAAAATTATTAAAACTGTTGGAAAAAAAATGCGCAGAATTGTCTACAAAATTACAAGCAAAATCAACAATAATAAAAGAGAAAGTGAAAGAAGTTAATGATTTAAATGAAGTAGCAAAAAAAGCATCAGAAGGTGCAAAACTTGTTCTATCATCGTTAAAGAAAAATGAAGTGAATTCAGGGAAAAATGCGAATAGTGATCAAAGTAAATCAGTAGGAGGAGCAAATACGACTCAAAAGACGCAAGCCAGACTTGTTCGGAGAGGAACAGTTGAAGTACTTGTCACAGAGGCAGAAGTTGAAGCCTTCGATGCAGTATCAAGAGCACTGGAGGCGTATGTGGAAGTCAATGAAGAATGTAAAGTTTTGAAATTAGAATGTGGGTTTAAAGAAGAGTGCCCGACATTACAAGATGCATGCAGTAAAATTGAGAAGGCATGCAACGAATTAAAGTCATTGGAAGTGAAACCATACGAAATAGAAACAACGACGACAACCACCACAACCACAACCACCACTACAACAACAAAGACAGAGGGAGAAGGAAAGGCAACAGACTGCCAGTCTCTGCAGACGACAGATACGTGGGTCACAAAGACGTCGACCCATACTAGCACATCCACAACTACGTCTACGGTCACATCGAGAATAACGTTGACTTCGACGAGGCGGTGTAAGCCTACGAAGTGTACGACAGGAGAGGAAGATGATGCAGGAGAGGTGAAGCCGAGTGAGGGGTTGAGGATGAGTGGGTGGAGTGTGATGAGGGGGGTGTTGGTGGCAATGATGATTTCATTCATGATTTAGATGTAAAATGGGAATGGGATATAAGAGCAGCATGTATATTTACTAAATGAATGAGGATAGGGCAGGAAAGAGTAGAGTATGATCTCTTCAGCATCAATTGAAAGTGCATTACACATAAAGTAGCGTGTTCCCTGTGCAAATAGCCTGTACCCCTCGGCTGAGTGGCCGCTGTTTGTTGTGCCATGTCGTTATCAGCGCATTCAGCGCCTACCCCGGATTTACCCCACATGGAGTCGAGGTGAGATGCAGTGATGGAGAGATGATGGGATAGAACAATGGGGGGAGGGGGGGTTGATGAGTGGAGTTGGTGTTTGCAAGCGTTGATAAAAGCGTTGAGAGAGGCGTTGACAGAAGCGTTAACAGAGACGTTGACAGAGGCGTTGACAGAGGCGTTGACAGAGGCGTAGATATAAGAATTGATAGAAATTAGTGTTTAGAAAGATTTCCATAGTGTATTTAAGCATTGCTATATAATGAGATCAAGATTGAAATAAAAAAAAAGAAATGTTTAGAGATCAAGATGAGCTGTAGAGAGTGAGCTCGGGTGCCATTGGAAAAAATGAATGAAAAGGAAAGATGTTGAGAGGAGTAAGATAGAGTATGTAGTTGAAATGAAAGAAGCGGTTTAAGGTGGGGGAAGATGAATTTTTTTGAAAAAGCAAAAGTAGGTGATAAGCTGGGAGGGGGAAAAGTGAGTGGATAAAAAAAAAGAAAAAAACAAGAGAGAAGCGTTTAGAGGAGTAGAAAGAGTGTTTAGAGTGAAGGTGAGGCGTAGTGAAGGTGTTTTT